>NC_134387.1:3919882-4239673 GCF_035582795.1 Mycteria americana
TTGTAAAACATGTTGACTTTTCATGAGTTGTTTGTACAGTAAGCACTGTGCCATCTAAACTGTAGGGGGAGAGAGAAATCAATCATCTGTAATAATACCCAATAGGAGGTTTACCACATGTTATATCAATTTTTATGTCTGACACAAATAGCTGCAGCCATTACTTTGGATTTTTATTTTCTGAAGGGAATTAGAAATTCACCGTTACTTTCTGCTTCTCTCACACTGCCTTGGAAATAACACAATTTAAAGGTGTTTGGAGCCTTTTTTATCCACTAATGAAGGCGCTGCATTAATAAAACACCATTTTAGAATATTCATTAAGCACAGAGTCTATATGAAGCAAAAAGCTAATTTGTATGCAACTTAATGAACCTGGCATAAAACAACACTATAACATTAAGTTAATGAAATGCTTTTTAAAAAAAAAAAAAAAAAATCACATTTAAACTTACTGCTTATTCCATATCCTACATATTCTATGTTACTTTTTGCATGCATTAAAGTTTTAGATATTGATTGCTTTCAGTGAACTAATCACTTCTCTTATTGGTACTACTTAGTTTTGTTACTGAAAGGTGTCTATATTAGCCCACCCAAAGACACCCTTCACTCGAAGGCCTATAAATAAAAAGCAGGGGTTTATTGGCCGGCCAAGTGCTTCTGGTGGTTTTCCTTTGGGTTTGTTTTTCCTGTGCTCCCTAGATTTTTCTGCACCTACGGTAAAAATTCTTATCCATGTAGGATAAGCATAAACCTGTCACAATAATGCTATGGATTTAAGGATTTCCCACCGCAGCAAAACGCTGTTATGCTGTGCGACAGATGATCTGTGTTGAATGATGGGTCTGAGGCTCTTCCTCTTATGGATATTAAGGCAGTCGCTTGCCTTGGGCAGCGTTGACTACCTGAATATCTAAAAGATCGTCTAAAGCTCTAGTACCAGAACCGTGTTTGGCAGGTCTGCTCCTCAAGCACAAGGAGACTTCTGGCATAAGGATGAAGTTCATCTCTCCTGAAGTCAGGGTACCCAGGGAACAGGTCAGAGGCTCAGAACACACAAGGAGGAGTAAAGCAAACTGGCATGAGCCTCACCATCCTGAGTCAAGCCATCTTCTGAAATACCAGCCTACAGCAGCGTGTATGTATATTGAAAATCCTGCCAATGCACTATTTGTGAGAGGAAAAAGAATAGGAAAATCAGGATAGGAAAAAACCAGTAAAAATAATCAATTTGAATTGCAAAGCTAGATTCTATTCTCCTCCTAATTCAGGCTTGCCAAAAGAACGAAAGCCTTTTAGACTGCCCTCGCAACACCATTGCCCTCTGCCAGCACAAGTCAGAGCGAATGCAGGAGCGCTCAGTTTAGCACTTCACTGCCCACCCAGAACTCCTGTTCTCCCCCAACATGCCCTGCTCAAGCCACAAAATGGGGCAAAGTAAATTTACATTAAATCTCTGCCACTTTTAGGAAGAAAGCATCCTCTGAAGGTTGATTCCATTTGTAATGTCATGCCTTGAACGTACCATATGTGCACTGATAAATGCAATTGAGAACCGCGGTTGAAAGCGATAGCGCGTAGATCCCTGGTTAAGATGTAAACTTCCGCAGCAGTGTTTCACCTTAACTCCAAGCCTGAACCAGAATTCACGGTGATCAGTGCATACAAAGCACCCTGTCTGCAAAGCAGCGAGCAACTTCTGTCTCTCACCAAAAAACGCTCTCCATCCTCCGTCATTTTGCTGTACATCAGAGGTCCCGTTTCAGCAAGTTCTCAAGAGCAGCAAACAAACCATGACCCATTCCACTCCGCTATTTTTGCAGCAAAGTGACATGCAAGCAATGAATTATGATGGGCATTAAGTTTATGACATTTAGCATACAGAGAAGCTTAGAAATTTATCAGTCAACAGCTCGGTGTCAAAATGTTCGTTATAAAACTTAAATGCAAAACAGATGCACAAAACTGCGACTCAAGATGAATCACCAATACCTTCTGTGGTTTGATCAATACTTCTGCTTTGGTGAAATATGAGAGCAACAAAAACTGATGTTGAAACTGTAAATGAAGCACCAGAACTCCAACAGAAGCTTTCTACTTGGAATATTTTAGAAGGGTCCTCAAATTCACACTATAGGTAAACCTATTTTCTCTGTGACAATTGACATAAATTTAAAAGAGCTTTTTATCTCCATCGGTGTTTAAAGCATCGTTTGATCCAAATTTCCCTGACATCTTCCCCTTTTCCAGCAAGGTTTTAGAGGACTTAAGTGACTGCAGTATAACTAGCATCGAACCAAGAATGTGTCTGATAAATAGTTCAGCCTCTGTTCTCAAAAATTCATGAACAATGTCCCCATAAATAGACAATCTATTCAGAATGGCACTGGATGGTTATTTTCCTAATCTTACACTGTGCATTCTTACACTAATTTACATAACATGATAAATGATTTAGAAATCAATTTCAGCTATGGAAAGTCCGGTTTACTCATTACTTATAAAAAAACATTACAGATACTTAAGTTTCCTATTATAGCCAATTTAATTTTTTATAAAAAGAGCAACGTCATAAGATTTTGATCTATCATAGGTACCAAGAGATAATGGAACGCTAGAGGATATTATGACCATGAAACATGAAGAAGGGAAAGAAGTGATTTCCATTTATAGTGGAAAGTAAATATTTGAGATAATAAACTGGCCAATGTAACTAGGATTAGAATTAGAAATGGAACAGAAGAAGTAGAGGGATTCTATTTTTACTGGCCTATTGGTTATTTATGCACATGCTATAACTACAAGTTATAAAAGGAAGAAAAACAATCTTGTGATAAAAGCTGCTTATTGGAACTAAATCTGAATTCAGATTCTGACTGCTCCTATATGAGATTGCGTAAGTTCTTTCAACTGCCTGTGCTAAAACTCCCCAGCCGTAAAATGGGAACAATATTTCTTTCTTTGCCCAACTTTCATTTCTCTGGCCTATTTAAATCTGACACCCTGCACAAAAAAAAGACTGCTGCTTTCCACGAAGACAAAATAAGGACATCCCAGTCTTCGGAGAAGATTTTTGCATCCTTTATTTGCATTTCCTATGAAATGCTGATTAGTTTCTTCTAGCAATTAACATGTGATAGTTGACCTCAGTTTACTGTCAGTCTCTCTTTAGAGCAATGCTCAAATAATTCCACTAGACAAAAGGACACGCATTTCTAAACTGGTGTCTGATGAAGATAGCACCTTGGCAAATTGTCCTTCCTTTCAGTGGGACAAGACTTAAACATGCAAAAGAGGTGAGGTTAGCTAAATGGGTTGAACGCAGTGCAAAACCTCTGCAGGTTTTCTTCTCCGCTGATTTTCTATGCAAAATTTTTCAAGTCCTGGATTTTATTTTGCTTTCCTCCTGTATCAGTTATCTAGCTATTTTGGTGATTTGTTCTTAAGTAGATACCTTGACTTGGCTTAGAAAAAAAGGATGAGTTCATTTATGTTATCTAACACTGGGCAATCGACAAATTACAAAAAAATAAAAAAGTTATTTTAATCAAACCACAAAAACAGATTGAAGCCAACAGCTGTAGCAATGAAGGGAAGCTGAAAACCATTATACAATTTACCAAGCATCAGTGAGCAGGCTACAACTCGGTACTGCACTCCAGCAGCTCATTTTTTTCTTATGTTAAAAAATTCAGTGCTTCACTGCTGATGATCCAAAAATGGCAATTTGCTTTGCTTTTCTTTAAAAATTACATACTGAAAATGAAATGGGGCAGGAAGTCAAAGACAATATCTAAATGACTGTTACAGTATAACTAAGGAAACATCCTGTAAGTCTATTTTTCCTGATGGGTTTTCACTTAAATACAGAGCCCTGCTTATCATGGTTAATGCTTAACCATCCTGATCAGCACTGGGCTGAAATATAATAAAACATTTATCTTTATCTTTAGATCTTTATCTCTATGAGTTAATTCTATTACTGTCTAGACTTTAAAAAAAAGAAATTCTGTTCTTAACTTTAGGGTTTGAAGTAGTCTTCCTATAGTAAAATGGGACTATTCACCCTCTTTAAATTAAGGATTTTGTATGATTGGAATATTTGAGTTATGTCCTTTTTTAACACTATTGCCATTCTGGATTGGTACTTGGACATATGCGCCTTTTCAGTTTGTGGCTGCATTGCACCAGGAGCTGTGCAAATACAAAAAAATCAAAAAGACAAATGAATAAGCAAAGCGTTTCTGGTGGGGTTATTTTTGGGGGGGTTGGGGGGTTTTTTTGTTTGTTTTTTGGGGGTTTTTTTTGAGTCATGCAGTTAAAAACTAATGTTAATATTTCAACCCCCAGTTGTACATCTCAGCCATAAAAGCATCCTTCCTACGTGCCCTTAATGGTAACAACAACGTAGTTGCTTCAGTTCATACAGCAAGGAGAGGACGATGTGATTTCAGTGGATTCCGAATACAGTCCCTTTCACTTCTACAACCCTAAAACGAGACCCACAGACAAACGTAATCCACTAAACCAACAGGTGGACAACAGAGCTGCTTCCATTTTGCACAAGCCAGACCCTAGCACCAACAGAAACAGATTGTGTTTAAACATCCTACGGGCTTATATTTAAATATTCCAGGTCTGATATCCATTGCCCGAGGGGTGCAAGGGCTTTCCTGAATGGCAAGTACGTAACAATGAATCTGAATCATGACTTAATGCAGGTTGTGGTCTGCAAAGTGCTGGAATATTGATGTTGGTTTCCTCCTCTAATACCGTGTATTAATTCAGATAAGCTGATGTTAGCATCTTCTTGGCAAGCAATCCACAGAGAATCAATATATCAAAAAAATGAATTCTTTATTTATGCAGTACAGCTTAGCATAGGAGATTAATTTTACTTCTCCACCTGCCATTTAAGTTAACATAACTCTATAATAATGCTGATGTCATTATCTGAAATGTTAGTACGTTAGCCCTTTTTTCTGTATCATTGAAAATAATTTAGTCAATATGTTTGCTTACAGATGGCAATTTTCCAGAGTAGGCAGAGAAATTAACCTAAAGCCGAATGTCATCTTGTAATTGTTTACATACTGTAAAATATCCATTTCTTTTGTTTGCTCTGTGTGGTCCAGCTAATTTTATCATGGCAGTTTATATAGCCAGGCTATAGGCAAAAATTAAGGATCTGACCAGCTGCAATTTTTCTCTCACAGTGTCCTTAAAATACCCTGACAGGTGTTTTGATTTATGTTTTTAAGAAAGAGGTTTTTTTAAAGGCAGCTAATAAAATTGAGCTATGTTCAAAGTAGACTCAGCAGATCTGAGTGACAATGCCCTAGAAGATGGCTCTTCCCACAGGTTCCCACGCTGCCTTTAAGAAAGCGAGCTCCATTTTTCTCCCAGGCAACCACAATGACCCTCTGTCCATCCATTAATTCCACAGCAGAACAGGTTGCAGAACATTAGACATGATATTTTGCTGTTGGTTAGACACCTTGTAGTATGCATAGCCCAAAGTCTGCCACGCTCTCCTCACGGGCTTAATCCAGATCCCTTTTACCAAGAGAGACGCAACTTCACATGTTGAATAGTGTCTAGCAGAACAGTAGCTGAAGGACCTAACCATTAAAATCATTATCTATCTGTGGACATCTCATGAGCAGACAGCACAGAATTATTTCTTCTTCTCAAATGAGCAGCTTGGGAGACTACTTGTCTGGAAGACCTCCTGGGAAGCATCTTAAATTATTCATATACTCTATCAATGCCACTTGAAAGAATCTTCTCTCCAGATTTTTATTTACTTACTTATTTTTCAGTGAACACAGTCATCATCTCCCGAGTTCTGGCTTTCCAAATCAGTGAACTGTCTCCTGCCAGTACAAATGAGCACAACCAAGCAGCTTCGCATGTGGACGGCCCCCATCTTCTGGTCTGCAGAAGTCTCGGTAGTCATCACTGTAGTATTTTTAAAACACCAATATGGAAGTCAGAGATGACATCAAAATAAGGCACTGAAGTGCAAACTTTCCAGTAGCAACTCGAGGCCCTTAAAACTTATTTTCCATGGTCATTTTAGGGATAAAACTTCAGATGTTCAGACATCTGGAAGGGAAGGCTACCAGAGTGAATTTTGACAAAGTTTCACTTAGTAGCTGCAACCAGCAGCTCCATTTCTGACTTCCAACAGAGATTATATCAGACATTGATTTTAACTCACACAAGAAAGTACATGTTGAGATGCCTGCAACAAAAGCAACTGATTGTACCTTTCAAAAAAATACCACTTGAAAGGGAAAGAGAAAAGAGCTTGACTTCTCAGAGACAGAAGTTGTACCTATCATGCTATTAACTTAAAAGATGGAAAAATCATCTTATTGCAAAGTTGCCAACTTTAATCTTTCTGAATTGGTTTGAAATACATCTTTATGGTGAAATGAAATATGTGTTTTTGTGTATAGTAATTTCTAGACTGGGGGGGGTTCCTCCTTTCTTTGCCTTTTTTTTTTCCAGTTGAACTTGTTTCTGGCAACTTAGTTCTGTCTCATGAATGCTGAATAAAGGGCACACCATAACATTTGCTGAGCAACCGCAATTCCTAAGCATTAAATGCTAAATTTTTCTAAATTGTGTATGCTTTTATCAAGCGCCCGTAGCCTGAATATGTTGAATTGAAATGACTGCAGCAAGTGCCAGTATACAGCAAACTTCTTCAAACATCCAGACTGCACTCAGGATGAACTCCTCCCCAGGAGCAGGCTTTTAAGCAAATTTTATCATTTTGTATAACACAGTGAAGGACCAGAAGTAGCTATGGAAGGGGCTGGGAAGATATTTTTTTTTTTTTACCATATGAGCCAAGGATAAGTAAGGAAGAGAGAAAGAAAAACAATAGGAACAGCGAGGAGGGCAAAGGGAGAAAACCAGCCTAGTACCATACCGATGAGATGCAAAGCCAAGGCACCTCTCTTCTGCCCAGTCGTGTCCTCCTGTCAAAGTGTAAACATGCCTGAAGAGTTAAGAGTACCTATTTACCCCAGCAGGCCCAGTCACCTTGGCTTTTCCATTACTGAAATTATTTTCCTTTGAAACGTTACATATCTCCCTCAAGATTCAATTCTTCATGTCTCAGTAGATTCATCCACCCCCACTAAAGGTATTGTTGCATCCACTGTAGTGATGATTATATATTCGTGATCCGCTCAATTATATGTGGTACGCTTCGGCTTGCTAGTCTGTCAGTTAAAATGCTTTCAGAGAGGACCCCCTCCTTGCTGAAAACAGGTAGCCATAAAAGCACTTTCCTTTCTTTTTTCTCTCCGCTTCCACAAAAAAATATCTGCGTCTACCATTGTACAAAAGAAATCTTCCTTCGTAGCACATGTCCACCTCTCACAAAGATAAGTTAGTGCTGGAACCATTTATATGAATGATATATAATACATATAGATATATGTATAGGAAAATCTTTTTTTTTAAACTAAAGGTATGGAAAAAAGCTACATATAGTTTCATTATCATATGGCTTGCAACACTACTGGCTGTGTTCTCCATATGGATTTTTATTTAAAAAATAAAAGCACAGATTAACATTAAAAAATTCTCAAACACCGAGTAGTGGTTCAAAAGTAATTTTGCCTAAAGCCTGTATCTTATTGATATTTTAAAATGTCATTCAGAACTTGCAAAACACATATGGAAAATACGTGAAAACAGCTTTTCCATTCTGGAGAAAGTTAACCTAAATAAAACAAAGAAAAGATTTTGACGATCTACTCAGTTATTTTCTCATAGATAACAGAGTTTTTTAAAACTCTGACTAGCACATACAATAAGTGGGCTTTTTTAAATTTTGGATTTCCTTGGCAATACATTAAATCCCTGATCTTTCCAAGTGGTCTGTTTGCAGAGACCAGAGATCCTCCAATTTTGGAAGCAGGGCTATGTGGTACCTGTCCGTGCTAGCAGGGAGATGGGGATTTTCCCACCCAAAGGTAAGGCGGCAAAGCCACATAACTACACCGCCACACACTACTGCATTGCCTACATACAAGACTAGATCTCCTCTAAGGATTCCTCATCATTCGCTACCCCCCATCCATCAGCGAGAGGACAGAGGCAAGGATGGCCCAGCAGGCATCTCTTAGGTCCCTCCTACGAGAAGGGACTAAAATTACCATCTGCTGCTGCTATTTCTTGCCCAATCCATCGCCTAAAGCCCCCTCCCACAACAACATCTTCCTTTCATCTGCTTCAGATGCCCATTTTATGGTTGTGGAAACTGAGGCAACGATATCTGTTGAACTGATTGCCCTTGAATTCACCGACAGCAGAAAGATGGACAGCAACTGCTATTCTGCAGTGGCCGTTCTTAAGTATATTCCTTTTTTGCTAAGCCCTGCATGAATGCCAAGCCTGCTCAAAAGATTCTGTATTTACTAATACTTAAACTAAGAAAACCCCATTTATTTAAGCATTTAATGCTTTTGTTATTCTCAAAGCAAAGGAGGAGTATGCCAGACCAGGAGAATTTTGGGCTTCTTTTTGATGTTTAAATATCGGATCCTGAGATTTTGCTATTTCACTTTTGCAAAGCTCCTTTTATTCAGCCTTCGTTGCTGCCTTCGCAAAGGTGCAAGTTGCCATGGCAATCCGCATCTCCATGGCGATGCACCACACAGCAAGGCATCATGGTGTCAGCGTGGACACGGACCACGACGCGCACGCCCTGTGGGATTACTGGGAAACGGGCTGGGAGAGTGTGTGCTTGTAAACACATCCCAGTATTAATTGGGCTCAGTCTTAAAGGTAGGATAGGAAGAAAGAGCAGTCAGAAAAGCAAGCAACTGGAAAACAGAATAAGGAAAGAGCTAAAGGGAAAAAGAAAACCAGCTGTTGGAGTCTGAGACCTCTTCTAAAGCAAAGCTTGTATTACTTGAGCCTGTTTAAAGTACAGTTCCACCTTGAACAGTGGCTAGCTCAGCTCTTAATTAACTTTCTCCATGTTACCCTGTGGGGCCTTAGAATAAATAACTTTTCAATAAGTTACCGAGAGCAGTCACTCCTCACCATCAGTTACCCTGCAAACCTTCCCCCGTTCTGGTCTCCATCTGTCTTATGCACAATATACTGTGGTGGGTTCCCCCGCCCCCCCCCGAAGAAAACTGATTGCCCATGACTCTGTTTTTCCTCCTTGGACTCTCTTTCCATCTTGCAGATTTTCTCCTCCTCCCCAGCACAGTCTGGGGAATATCCTCCCTCCCCTCTTCTCCTTTACATCCGCAGTAATCTCACCCTACCTCCTGATCTCCCTTCTCATCCCTTGGCCCACTCTTCCCCTTGATCCAATACCCCTGCTTCCCTCCCTAGATAGTACAGATGTATTTTATTCTCTCAATAAATAAAAAATAATAATTAAAAAATCTGACCACGCTTGTTTCTCCAGCTAATGCCTCATCTCCATTTCTTATCTAAATTCATACAGATTATTTCATTGTCTCTGCCCTCCCACAGCAACTGTCTGCATGGAGAGGAACCGCTCCTGATGTCCTTTTCTCTTTCGTGCACATCCTGTCCCTGGGGAATCTCATTCAGAAGTACAAACTCAGCTATGCTGACAGCTTGCAGATCTGCCTGTACTTCTGCCTTTTCCCTTAATGAAAATTACATGGGCTCTAAAGATTAAATCACTTTTGGGATGGGATTTTCAAAACTGCTCATTCACGTGGAAATAGATTAGCAGATATTTCCCTGCCCATCACCCATTCCTATGTATAAATTACTGACACTTATTTAAATAAATGACTGCTAAGTACTTAATATGCAACGTAAAACCACCTGTGACATGATTCATGACTTATTAATCACCAAGCCCTAGAAATATGGACCAATTATTTTTACAAAGAGTATCTTGCATATCTTTTGTCAATTCTAAGTCTACAGACTGCATAGAAGAAAAAAAAAAAACAAACATGAGGATCCCCTATATATCATCCACAAATCTGAATAAATCTAATCTCTTTCCACTACTATTTCTCTTTCTAGGCAAGGGTGACATTTATTTGCTTAAATATCCTTTCAGTTACCAGGTACCTGGCCAGTATTTGATCACAAATATAAATAAAAGTATATGTAACATACTGCTGGAAAACACCAATAAATCTGCCATTGACTTACAACTGAAAGCCATGCAGTAGAAAATTTTTCCCCTACATGTGAAATATCTGTTGGAATAAAGCAAGTGGGAACCAAAGGGATTAACAGAAGTTATAAAATTGAGAAAGAAGGTGAAAGAAGATTAAAGCTTGGGGGGAAATATTTACCATGCAGTCCTTACACTAGAGTACAGCAGATCTTTCTTAAATGTATTAAAGAATACCATATTCATGTCCACTGTTATAATTCCACTGCTTCCAATCAGCACAAGACTTCACCACACAACACAGCATGTGCTTAATTCTACATGCACTGAAAACAAATTTCCAAACTTAACCCTTATCTGCTTTCTTTTCGGCATGGTAGAGCCTGCAAAAGCTGCCCGAGAGGTAATAATAAAATAGTATAAAATAGAACAAGCCTAGATTTGAAGTGGTATTCAGCTTCGTGCATAGACAGAAAACCCCTACGCAGACTACCCTTTAGCTAATTAGTATAGCACATCCCGGTAGCATCCAGGATTGATAGCCCTTGAAGATCAGCCTTAGGTAGACCTCCAGACTCAGCCAAGAAGGCAACTGCTGCTAAGAAATGCATCGTGGCCCTTGGGGCTGAGCCGCAAGAGGAGGGGACCTGGTTCTCCTGCCGCTGGGAAAGGGGAGGAGGGCAAGACTGGATGATGGAAGAGAAACGGTCGTCGTATTACACCAACAATTTCCCTGGTCATACAGATTCCCAGCTGCTTCGTAACGCAGAGCGGCAAAACAGCTAAGATATTGCTAGGAAAAGGTCCCTTTATGTTGACACATAAGCTCAATATTTGTGGAAATGTCATTAAAAGCAGTAACACTGTCATCTAGCTTTCCAAGGAGGGAGATTACACAAATACCTCTTATTGCTTTCCACTGCCCTACTTAGCCATTCATCTAAGTTTCTCTGCTGAACGAGTCCCTGTGCTCAGAGCAAATACCATCGGAGGCTAATGAGCGTTTGCCTAGAGAGAGGTCCAAATGCCCGGGCCACTGAATTATTGGAAACCGTGTTACAACTGCAACAAGGGGCCCAATTAGTGCCAATTGTAACGGCAGGTTTTGTAACTTGGACCACCATCCACTGGGAACTGAACTGGGACAAAGCCCCTAATGGTCAACTAAAAATAATCAGGTCCGTGAACTTCATTAAAGTCTATTCCTTGAATTCAGGCTTAGTTACATTGGCAATAAGATGCTGTGGCAGAAAGAATTTAAACCTCACTTGGCTATTTCACAAACAGAACAAGGGCAAACATATATCTAATTGTGCAGGGATACATGCATGCCCGGAATAGCCAACCAGCTTTTATGAGTTCAAATTAAATAACATTGAGCCAGCTTCTGTCCCTATAATATTCTACTAGCTTCAGCACTACCCTGGTGGTGCAACCAGCTTGTATATCAGATTTTCCTCCTACTTATTTTCACTGCTAATCTAAAGAAAATTTTTATTATTACTGTGTGAATAATCGACCCAGAAGAGGAGGAGAATAACTGTGCTGCTAAAAGCAAGCAAGCAAAGTTTCCCTATAGACCACTAACCAATGCTATGTTAGATTTGTGATCCTTCCAGGTGAAGTCCGTATGTGGGATTCCCGCCTGCCTTCACACTAATTTTCAGTGTGAAACAGGCCTCTAGACATTTGAAATGGGGTAAGAACCATACACGCATTTGAAACTGTCCTTCTCAACATTACCTGCGCTTTATTGCAAACCCCCCAAAATAAACAACCCAGGATGGGGAGCACAGTTCACATTTTACAGCAGCTATAAGTAACTACTTAGCTGAAGAAAGCAATGGGAAAAGAAGCATTCAAAATTAATTCAACAGGAGTCAGCATAAGATTTAATATAGCACTCTTGTTACTCCGTGGAACCTGTTAGCACACGCATGGCGGACAGACTTACAGGGAATATTTTCTTACAGTTTGAGGGACCTCCAAGAATAAACAAGAATTTTGTTGCAGAGCAACACTTACATGGCACTAGAATCCGCTGCAGCCTCTGCTTTTCCCCTCATAAGCTATTTGATCTACAGAGCAGCACACCAATACCTGTATTTCAGTCCCTGGCTCCAGAGGTGCATTTACTATTTCAACATCAATCAACTTTCTGCTCAAAAGAGTTAAAGCAGCTCCTGCTTCCTTATTTCTATTTTCTCAACCGCACCTCCTCCCCCCCACTGTTCCGGCAAGAGCTTCCCCATAGCATCCCTCTGCTCTGTGAGATGATTTCAGCTTTCTCCAGGAGCGAAGCAGCTGACTAATCACAGCTGGTGCTGCATTCCCCTCCTCTAAAGAGCTACCACATGACCCGTATCAACCTCAATGACGAGGGCTAAGGAACCTTTTCTTGATGGCAAGTTATTCCAAAATCACCTATTGCTGCTTTCTTTGATCACTGATTGACTACCGGATTGCACAAATCACTGTTTTCACCCAACTTTCATCTGCTGCAATGCAACAAAACAACGCGTCCCTCCCTTTCGGTTTGTTGCCTCCATTTCATTTCTGGCTGGGTGCTCTCTGTTTTTTTCTCTCCTTTTCAGTATTTCACCCTGCTCGGTATTTCACATGATGCTCAAATGAGGCCGCAGAGTTTACAACTTTTCCTTCCGTTCCACGGATGCTGATCCATTGGAAAGCTTTCAGCACAAGTTGTAGCTGTGCCAAAAGGATGGAAAATTATAAATACTGGGAGATTAAATCTATTTTTCACATCTAAGGGAGTCAGTCCTTTGATACTTTTTGAAGCTTCATGCTTTCAATTGTGAATTTAGAGCTCAAAAATCTATAGCTGAAAGATCCCAATAATAAAACATCATAAGCAAATGGGTGAAATTGAAATGGTGCCATTAAACTTTATTATGCCCTAGGTGCTTTGTGACTCAAATGGATTTTGACCGAGTGTCACATATTTACAGGACATGTCAAATATTTATTCTACTTTGTCAGTCAGCTTCTGCCAGGTGCCACTTACGCACTTCTGTGCATAACACCGTTATTGCCGGTTGTTTGGCTTCATTTCCATAAACCATTCAGTTAGCATAATCTACTGCATATGTCAGAGTAATACAAATTATAAAGGATTTTTTTTCTTCCTCATATACCTACCTGACAAATACTTGAGCTTCAGAAATCTCTCCACAGTTTAAATCACTACATCTTAAGACTGTATTCGCAAGAAAAAGCACATCTGACTTTGAACTTGTAAAAATCAAGCACCTACATCACCCTATGGCTCTTGCAAGTAAGTAAAAGAGGAAAATGAGAAAAAGTACAGCTATACTTTAATATTAGATAGGCCCTATTTTCTTATTTCTGTTCCGAAGTGTTGGATAACGTAACGCTGTATAGATGAATTGACTGACCTGACACAGGTTCCCTGCTGTGCAGTGCGTAGGTTCTGAAGGTTTGGGGTTTTTTTTCTCTCAGAGAATGGAGGCCTTCAATTTTTACTGGAGGTAATTAAACTGGAATTTTGCATTTAAAATTCAAACCCCACATTTGATGAAATAATGTATATTCGCTATAAAAAACTAACTAGTACAAGGCATAATTGGCATCCGGGAGTCAATTACTTTGTTCATAAACTGGTTGGTTCTATAAAGTCAGTGACAGAATTCAGGCTACAAATCAGTTACATTGCTAATCCTTGACAAGTCTTACCTGCATGATTTGGTTCAATAATTTTTATTTATTTAATTATTTTATAAGTGGTTACACGTTTTCTGGTTTCAAAGTAAATTCTTAATTATTTCCCTACCTGGGAAATAAAAATCAAGAAACAAATGACTGATAAGTAGTCCCAAGATTTAAAAGATGTAATAAAGACATGGATTAGCAGCCTTGATGAAGTACCAGGCTTGAAAATGTATCAAAGCAAGTTTCACAGCAGCTTTCTGAAATATCTGATGCACACGAGAGCCTCCACAGATTTTATATGGAGGCAGAAAAAGAACGTCTGCCAAAGTGAGGAATACCTCCAGCCAGCTCAGAGTTACAAACAAAGGTGAACTGAGCCCTAAGTCTATAAAATGCTCTCAGACTGATTTTGTAAAAAAGTCAAAGTCCCACCTGAATCTATTTTTGCCTCTTACTTTCCAGTGCTGCCTATAAGTTACAAGGCTGGGCAAGTCACTAAGTCAGTGGTTAAGCCTGAAGTGGAACAACTCCAGTACTCTGTAGGTTTTTAGGCTGATCCCATGTGGGAACATCACTTCAAGTACCTGTTAAAACAACAAGAAGCTGCAACAGTCCCGTAGAGTTGGGAAACTGGCACTTGCTAATTGCCTCCCTTCTCAATTTGCTGAGAGCAGCATCCGCTAGCTGGAAAAGTGCTTGTTCTGATAATTAAATTATAACAAAGAGTCGACAGATACTTGTGAAATTAACATTTTTATATCAAAGATGACATTTGATAGTGACAACCCAAATGCCTTGAAATCTGTCTTTTCAGCAGTAATGACTCTTACAGTAATAAACACCTTGTGCCGTGACCCTTGCCAGGCTCTTTGTAAAGTTGAGGGGATGTTTATTGCTATGTATATGCCCATTCTATTAAAGTTATTGCCTAAAATAACCATATTCCTTCAGTTGCCTTGGTGGATTTATCCAAGTTTTCTGATTTTATACCTTTGTGGTGGAGAGACTGCTTGCATGAAAATTTAGTATGCTATATAACTCCCCATGAAAAGAGATCTTGGAACATCTGCAGATACACAACACAGAGCTTATTAATAATACTCCTGTAGCTAAAGGCTACAGACAAAATTAGAGACCCAAATCCTGAGCATTTTGCACATACGAAAGGATACTAAATAACCATTTCTGGATATTATGTTTTTTGCTAAATTAGTTATCCGCATCATTAAGCAAGGCTATGAATATGAAAATTAAAAAAAAAAAATCTACACACACACGAACTGGTCCTTATTTAAGTACAAGTACATATTTCTTTTGGAAAACTGTTCCAGGAGAGAACAAAAAAATGAAGGGAATAAACATGTGATTTTTTTTTTTTTTAACCTGTTCCCAATCTCCATTCCTCAGCCAATTACTACTTGGATATGAATTACTGAAAGCAATAAAAAATTCAGCCACAGCTCCGCATCCTTGGTGTGGTACAGACACACATCTAGAGCAGGTCAGTGGCAGAAGAGGGGAACAGAAGTGCTGTGAATTTCCGTCTAAAGGACAGTAGGGGAACCAGTGAACCTGAAACAGGTCTACTTGAGACTTTCTGAATTCCACTAGCAGGACTGGGGTGGGGGAGAGAGGGGAAGGGGAAGAGAAGACGATGGAGAAAAGGCAAAAGAAAGAATGAACCAAATAAAACCCCGAGCTTTGGGTAAGCTTTGGATTAATTTTAGGGAAAATTTAATTAGTGTTGATATTTAAATTGGGATGGGGATAAAAATAAAAGAGTGAACCACCCAGCTTGCTAAATTCATTCTTTGCACCCAGAGCTTTCCTGCATGTCTCTATTGTTCTGTTTCTTTGCAAATCTCATTTGAAATCTCATCAAGGTGGTGGGGTTTTATTTAAGGGTAGAAGCATGCGAGCAAATGGAAGGGTGCACTGGAAATGTGCTTAAGGACAGAGGAGCAGAGAAGGGACAGGCATCAAGGCTAATGAACCATCGAGAGAAGCTTGTCGAGAATGGAACAAGAAAGAAATTTACCCAGAGAGCCTTAAGTAAAGGAAATAAAGAACATGTCAAAAACATTACCATAAACTGTGAAATATATAATGTCAGCAAAAGGCAGATAAGACAGTGTTATTGTAACTGAGCCTTTATTAGTGCCGCTAGGAAAAACAAGATATTCCATGTCGGAGCACAACATTATTTTTACATTGACCTTGATAACTCATGCTTAAGCTATTAGCAAATCCCATGACAAGAACCTGATGAGCAAGGGAGATGGGTGTAAGAAAGCCTAGGCAGCTGGGTGCTAATAAATGCATTTGGAGAAAAGACTTTTTGGCGAAGCAATGAAAACAGAACATGTCAACACATGAGGATTTGGAGTGTGGGAAAGAAGAAAGCAGAATAAAATCTCAAAAGCTATGTTTTTCCTCCTTTCCTCACTCTTGGCACCTCCTTCTCAGTCATTTCTGCCTTCCCCATGCTCGACAGAAGCCCTGAGCTTTGGGGAAAGAGAAAGGGATGATACGAAATTACGACAGCTGTCCGCTGAGCCATTTCCATTGAACATCGTGACTTCACCAAGAGCTGAGCTCTTGGCATCTTGCACCAGCCATCAAGTTTATCCCTTTTCACATAATTTGAAATCAAACCTCGGGAAGTCAGCAGAAAGGTTCCACTGGGCAGGTGAGTAGGGCCACACAACGCTCCAGACCACCCTTGGGTTTAGGTTCAGCATCTGGTGTGCCTGAACACATCCAGCATCCCTGGAGACCATGGGAATGCCCTGAGCACTGTGTCTGTCTAGGGAATGTGAACCAGGACACCACCTCACGATAGCTTTCTTCTACAGCAGGAAAGAAATACAATAGCCAAACTGCCATCACCTTTAGTTTCAATATCACACTGTCACAGCTCAAATTCTCCTGAGCTTAAAACAAATACTCCTGGGCAGAAATCAATAAAATCAAATGCAAACAGCCAACAAGGCTGATGAACACCTGTACTTCATATGTTCACTGTCTTATTTATTTAGCATCCAGCTAAAGCCCTTCTTCCAGAGGAAAATCAAATGGCAGAGTGTTCCCCATGGGAGGTGGATTTTTTTTTTCCTCTTGCTTATGCAATAACGAACATTGCTTACTTTATACAAGAAGGCATTTGTCAGTGTTACTTTTATTGACACCAATTAGTCCTTTATTACATTTTCTGAGATTCATTATGTGCAGTAATTAATATACCAGGCTACCATTCAAATCAGCATCTGTTTAACATTTATGTAGGAAGCGAACTAAAAATACAAAAAAAAACCCCAAACAAAACCCACACACACCTAGAAAAAACCCAAATCAGACAGCCAGGTTCCTCCAAGACAAATGAGAATACTTGACCTGGCACAAAGAAAAGGCATATAAAAATAATTTGTCGATAAGGTTGGCCAACATAAAATGTGTGCAGGGTTTCTGAGTTTTTAGCCATCTAATTACTGAGCCTCAAATTAGCTAATGGAAGATAATTATCTGAAATTATATTAACATATACATATTTTGCTGCTTTTGAAGTAACTCTTGAAAATTGTTAAATCTCTCCTTCCATGAGAACTGGCACCTCTGACTGCTATTCCTCATCTACCCTTTTGACTCTGGCCTTATATATCATGCATATATTTTCACGGACGACTAAGTGCCTTTTAATATTCTCCATGAATAACGCATCAAAAGCTTACTGAAATTAAGACTATTCAAGAAAGCACTGACACTTAAATTGTGAGCAGTTTTTTAAAGGTGGTTAATTACAAATTGGAAATGCGTATGATAACAGAACCATTCATACTGTATATTAAAAAGATTTCATTATGCACAGGTTCTCTCAAGCAATCGAACATAGTCATTAAAGAACCCCCATATTTAAAGCAATGTTTTCTTAATGGAAGAAATCATTATGTAACGGTTTGCCTTTTTGATTTGAATCCTAAGCCCTTGACTCTCTTCTCACTTGAGATCAAAATTCACATTTCACTGAAACACCCTGCCTCAGTTCAATGCACGTTTTGTCTGATTTTTAAGGAGCTGGCTCAGATTTCCCCATGACAAAACCCTTTTCCCTCTCCACGCCTTAAAAGACACTTGTTTTCTCCAGCTCCCGGACACCCCAATCTCACTTTGGGATGATTGAACTGCAGTGGAGAGATGGGAGGACCATTCCACTGATCCAGTACTCGGGTACTGAAGCGAAAGGGGTCGCGTGGATATTGAAAGAGGGATGGTTTAGGCCATGAGCCAAGCCGTTCTCGGTACTTCTAAGAGCGAAGTGAACGATACGACTCAGAGCACACCCAAAACGGCGCCTGCATTTGCTCCTTGCACAGTTGGTTCAGCTTTCACAGAAACAGCAGGCTCCTGACAGCTTGTTTGCTTTGGATGTTTTGCTCTGTCCGGACCAAGCTCAGTGCAAGATGGAAGAAGGGAACTGCTAAACGTGCTTATTTGCAGAACGCCGCGTGTGGCAGATTACAACAGTGCTATGCCACAATATTAGCTCAAGCAGCTACACCAAGCGTTAGGTTCTCTGCAAAACAACATGGGAGAGTTTCCAAAACGTGACAGACATGCAGCACAGGAGTTTGGAGAGATTAATTCAATAAGACTGCTTTTCAGTGGAGCCTACCCAATATTCTGCCAGGTACCTATTAAAAATTCAAGAAAAACTAAAGCTAAGTATTTAATCCACCACTTAGAACCAGTGACAATATTCTCCTTTCTGTACTATACACCTGCACTCCCTTTAATTGAACACCACATCCTTCATACAGCATGGAAAACATATGTGGAGGCATGCTTGACTGGATGAGGGGTCACTGTGTACCTCTACCAGGCAGCTCACAACTGAATATTATGTTTATTCAACTTTCATCCCAGGCTTCTCAAAATGAGGATGGTCCTTGCAAGACAGGCACCACCTAAGAACGTACGTAGTACTAGTGTTCCTGACTGCATATACGACGTGTGTAAACTGCAATGATCGTATTCAGATTTGGAGCAATTTTTCCCGTAGTCACAGCTCTACATCCAGGTATTCTGGATTTTGAGAGAGTAGTATATAGAAAGGGTAAATCACATATGCCACACTGCTCCTCACATAAAACAAAACAGTAGTAGTATTTGTGCAGTAAGGATATTCAAGGACATTAGTAATATTCAGTATGAAGTTTGCGGTCAAAAACCCAACTGAAAATAATGGTGTATTTGCCTAAAAAGACCTGACTCCAGGATTAGTAAATGCAGGGAAACCAATCCCCCAGCCTTCACGCAGCCCATACACTGGGACAATCCGTGAGGTTAACATGCTGAATAAAAGGCCTTTGGGTAACACATAAATAATGAATGGTTTAAAAAAACATAACTGTCAAGAAACACCAGAAGTGTTTAACATTTCATCTAAATCTATTTAATTAACTATGTTTCAAAGACAGTTTTCCTTCCTACTCCCTGACAAAACGTTCAAGAGTCCAATTTAATTACAAGTCTCAGGACAGTTTGCTTGCAAATCCTTTATCTTGAGGGGAGCACGATTGATCAAAGGCATAAAAGTATTCGCTATGACACTTGCTTCTGACTTACAAACCCAAAGCTTACCTTAAAAAGACAACTATAATTCATACCAAATAACAAGAAACCAGGCAACCTGGTCCTGCAAAGACTGTGAAGCAGTGTATCCCATTTCTTCTGGGAGCATTTTGTTAGTGGTACCTGGCCTATGTCATTAAACTGCTTAGAAATTAAATACAATAATAGTGCTGAGCCTCTCTCTTCACTACCACCATCTGCTTTTTGTTCTGCACTGTTCCACTACACCTTGGTACTGATTAGGCTATGAGTAGTAACTGAGCATCTCATGGACATTAGCAAATTTAGCCTGACACTAACTTTGCACTGGGAAAGATGATGTTGATACGGAGGGAATTGAAATTCAGAAGGTAAAAGCCTTGCCTGGGGTCACACTGGGTACCGTGGCTGAGTGGAGAACCGAATGTTTTCCTCTCAAATTCCTGACGGTTGCCTTAAAACCATGAACATTTTTCTTTGGTGGGTTGAGATGTTCAGCTCCAAAACATGCAGATTCCCAACTCTTCTTCCCCCAGCTCTGCTCTTCTTAACGTGGCATGTGGCAATTGAGATTTTCTGCTTAGACTACTGGGAAGGATGCTTTATGAATTGTGAATACAGAGGCCCTGCATTTCAAGTACAAGCTAAACCAGCTGAAATGAGAAGATATATATGTTTAATGAAGTGGGACCACCAGAAGGAATCAAATGTGTGTAGAAAGTAAAAAAAAAACCCCTTGCATTTTCTAGATATGCAGGATCTACAGCAAAGCATAAAGTTCAAGCATTAATAGATGAGTTCTTCACTCATCTATTCACTCATCTATCAAAGTCTTATGAGGAGTGGCTGAGGGAGCTGGGATTGTTCAGCCTGGAGAAAAGAAGGCTGAGGGGAGACCTCATCGCTCTCTACAACTGCCTGAAAGGAGGCTGTAGAGAGGTGGGGTCGGTCTCTTCTCCCAAGTAACAAGTGATAGGACGAGAGGAAGTGGCCTCAAGTTGCGCCAGGGGAGGTTTAGACTGGATATTAGGAAATTTTTCTTCACTGAGAGGGTTATCAAGCATTGGAACAGGCTGCCCAGGGCAGTGGTGGAGTCGCCATCCCTGGAGGTGTTTAAAGGACGTTTGGATGAGGTGCTCAGGGACATGGTGTAGTGGTGGGCTTGGCAGTGTTAGGTTTGCGGTTGGACTCGATGATCTTAAAGGTCTTTCCCAACCTATACGATTCTGTGATTCTGTGAGTTAACCTGGACTTTTAATAGAATCTGCAAAAATATTTTATTTCCGTGGGAAAGTTCTAATCATTGCACTTTGATAGGACCTTTGCTACGTCGACTTGATTTCCATCTGAATGTCAGAAAATGCCAAAGGGACAATCAGCCTAAGTGTTGAAAGTGCCAAAAAAATTTTTTTCTCTTTCTTACAACTTTTGCATGATCCAACCCTTTATACATTTAGTTCCTGTTAGAAAACATACATCCTCCTCCCTGAAATCCATCCCTCTTTTCCTACTTCTAATAACAAAATGAGAGGTGTTCACCCATGTTTTCTTCATGAAAAATAAAACTCTTGCACTTTTTGTGTGAAAAAAGGAATTTGAAAAAAGCATCAATACAAAATCAAATAGAAGTAGCAGAAAATTAAAGCTGTTATCACTTGCCAAAGAATAAAACACACTTAGAGTAGCTGCCAGACCATTTGCTGGGATGCAAACAACCCTACTCCCCACTTTAGTGGGCTCTTTCATCAATTTTACAGAATTGTAACCGTATTCACTTAAATTGCATCACTAAAAACAGATCAAACTTATACTGTTTTCTGAGAATACTGTTTTCTGATAGAATCTGAATTTCCTGAAAGGGAGAGAATAGAAACAGCTTCATTGTACGTCTCTCTACCATAGGTTCCCTTCACCAAAAGGTAAACTACTCCACTTCTTTACCTTTGGTGTTTCTGCCACGATGATGTATCTGCAAGTTTATCATTAGTATATCTAAAAACAATGGCTTGCCACAATATCTTTGCCTAAATGCGTTTGAGTGAGATAAGAATAACTCCACTCCAAGTGATGAAAACAAACTTGTGCATTATACTGTCCTGGTTTCAGCTGAGATAGAGTTAATTTTAAAAAATTAAAATTAAAATTAAAATTAAATTTAAAAAATTTTAAAAACTCACTTCCCATAAACCTGAATACAAAGTGCTATGGCGAGAAAGCTCAGGTTGGTGCACACTACACGACAGCCACACATACAGACTCAATTTTTGCTAAGAACGAAATTTCTGCTGAAAGCGAGGGGAAAAAGGAGAAAAACCAACTGGCGCATGGCCATCTGCCTGTAACCAGACAACTCCTCTAACACATGAAATACAAGCAACACTTGCTACTCTTGTCCTTTCCACAATCATTTACCACGTACAGGTCATAGCCATGAACCAGAAGTTTATTTTCCTTTGCTGGACCTAACCACTTGAAGAACAAGTGAAGGAAGTCAAGCGTATGAGAACTCAGTGACCACATACATTCCATCTGCGTGAACCCAGTTAAGTTCAGCACATCTTGAGCCAGGCTTGGAGTCCAGCTTGGCCTGGATCACCACGTATTCACACCTGCCTATGTCTCATCCATTCAGAAAGTTTCATAGGATGATTTATAGAAAAAAATCCTACAGATTGAGAGCGTGCTAAGACAACTGCTCACAAAATAGCTTCCTAGGCTAAAAATACATGACCGGACTCCTCAGTATAAAGACATTCTAAATACCCTGGAAACCCCAACTTTCAACTTCCATTAAAAATACCTTTTTAAGGGAAATAATCTCTGTGATGATAATCGACAGAAACAAATTAGAACAGTTAGCATGGCTTTCTGTAAAATAGTAAAAA
Organism: Mycteria americana; assembly: GCF_035582795.1. NCBI lineage: Eukaryota > Metazoa > Chordata > Aves > Ciconiiformes > Ciconiidae > Mycteria > Mycteria americana. The sequence continues at coordinate 3,942,212 of NC_134387.1, forward strand.
AGAAGCAAATCTCCCAGGTTTTATCCTCATTTCCATGATGTGATTCTTCTGGATAAACATATTAATGCAGTGTTAATTAGCCTTGTGTCCATTCCCAGTAGTCCCACTGGAGAAAAAAAAAATTACATCGTTTAAAATATTCAACCGTAGTTTGCTGAACAGACATGAAGGTAAACAATCTCAGCCACTTTGTCTAAAAATTACTTTGGAAATATCCAGTATTTTAAAAGGAAATTATGCTCCTATGAAATAAATCTTTATTCAGAATCACAGCCTCTCTCTATCCATTTCTTTCTTTAATAGATGGCACTCAGACAATTAAGACACAGAATACCCTACATGGGCATTTCAACTAGCAATCATTTAGGTCTAGTAAATTGAATCAAGGGGAAAGCAGATGTTAAAGATGCCTGTAAATACCGAACAAGGGATCAAGTGTTGATCCTGAGAGAGAAAGAGACTGGAAATGATAAAGTACTAAACATCTTTTGGCTGAAAACAATGGAGTCTTTTTTTCACTCTCTCTTCTTTCCTCTTTTTTCTTCAGTGCTGTCTTGGATTGGTAACTTGAAGCATATTTGCAGTCTGAGCATTTAATATTTGTTGCGTCTCAGTGCAACTCAGTCCAGTGCAGTGAGTTGGGACAAATACTATGAACCAGTTCAATTCCATCAAAACCTCAAGACAGGCCTGAAATGGGACTGGTGAGGGGTTTATTTATTGCTTTATTATTCCATAATCCCAAGCAAATTTGCATATTTATCTTAAAAATGGCTCAGACTGGACACTCAAGCATCAATCACCTCAGGGGGTGTAAAAGGGATGACTGTTCCAGGAACGCCTAGAAATGTGCTGAAGTCAGCTGAGCTGAGCTGATGTGCATATGCAGAATTTCTGACTCTGAACTCATTCCAAACTACACTTTCCCAGTCAAACTTCGCAATACAATTTGATCTTTTAGATTCTATAATTTCATCGTACTGAGTTAGCAACAGTAAATATTACTCCAAATGAATCCAACTAGAGGAGCTTGATTGCAGCTCAGTTGAATGTTTTGATCAAAACCCACTTCTTAAGTCTTTCATCACTGTTTTGTTTTTAAAAATGAAAAATAAAAAAGCCAAATGGCTTCATTTTATTTTGTAGGCAATGCAGAGAGACTTCAAGTACTGTAGATTCAAAGAGTTCCTGCCTAGTCGCTCCTTTCTTGGTGCCAGTTCCTGCATTCAGAGAATTTAAGATTTAACTGAGCCATCACCTTTACCAAACTCCACATACCTTAGTTTTTATTTTGTGCATTCATATTGCATATCCATAGGACAATTACGCCACAATCATTGAACAGTCTCCAAAATTTGCATTTATTCGTGTAAGTCTGCATCTTCTAGTATTAACATTCTGCAGGACCCATGAGGGCTGCTGGTGTCACCTAACGTATCAGAAAGAGATGGATGCCAGACAAATTATTTCTGCTCTGCATGTCTATATGCCAGCCACTGCTTCCTCACAGGGATCATCATAAGCAGAAATCTATACTAGCTGAGCTGCCAAAACCTGAACTGGCATCACGTAGAGGAGCCAAACTGAGTGACTGAAGCCCTGAGATAACATTCAGGAAGGGGCTGCTTTGCTTGTTCCAAATGGGATTGGTTTTGAGGGTGTGCGTGCAAGGTGCGGATTAGCTTACATTGCTTTCATGTTTAGACTGTTTGAAGAGAAAAGAGAAAACAGGGACTACAAAGGAAAGCAGCAGGTGAGATGAGATCAACAAGCAGATGAAGGAGGCCGAGGACAGAAAGGAAACAATCAAAGAGAATATTTTTTGCATTACAGCAGCACCCCTAGACCTCCAATGGGAGGAGGAAGGCCCTTGCAAGGCACTCCACAAGGGGTTTACACAACAGCCTTTGCCCCAATAATTAGCAGAGCCCCTTCAGAAGCTACAAGGGAAATACCACGAATCCTGCATGAAATTTCTTATGCTAGCGAAGTAAGCCAACCCACGTGGCCATGCTCCGCAGCAGCTGGAGAACATGCACGCTGCACAGATGGTGGCTCACAGTGCAACCAGGGTAACAGGCATCTTCAGTTTCTATGTATCGCTTCCTGATATTAAAATGAAAAGCTCCCCAGTTTGTGGTAAGGAAATAAGAATAGCCATAATCGCTCCGGGTGAAAAGCTGCAAGTGCTATCCTCCCTCGCCAGGGCGTGTTATTTTAGTTCACGTGGTATAAAAATGAAAGTTGGGACAAGGCAGCAGAAAACACAACCGTATCACTGGCAACCTGTTTCTCAAAGAAAAGGTTTTCCTTTTTGCCAGCAAGTCTTTCCTACCCAACACTGCACTCAAAATTCCCCCAATGTCAATGGGATGATGAGAGAACTAAAAACTTGAGGGAAAAAGCCAAATTTACTCCTTCAATTTAAAAAAAAAAAAAAGCCTTAACCGAACAAACAACATCCAGGTCCAAACTTTCAGATGCATCATACTCCCAGTTCACATGAGATTTTTCACAGCTTGTTATCAATAGATTCCAGCTCTTTTATTCCAATTCTGAAGCAGAGGTGAGTTCTACGGAAACCTTGTCCAAATGTACCTTCATTCTTCATTTTCATTTTCCACAATTTTCCTATTAGTCAGAACCCAAGTTAGGCAGGAGCAGCACACCAGTTGAAGCTATACGGAACAAGTATAAAAACTAACTTCCAAGCCTTAAAGCCTGTTTAACCATAAAGAGATGTTTCTTGACCCCAAAAGTAAGATTAAGCCTCAGAGGGCTACCCAAATGGAATTTCAAGGTGCCCTTATATTTTTCCAGACACTTTTCTGGCCAGCTTTTCTCCTTGAAAAACCAATCCCAGATGTCTAAGCCTCCATGGAAGGTACTGCCCATCACGCAATGATGTCTGTATCCTATCACCTAAGTACTGATTCTTGATTACTGCAAACCATATTAATCAGATGGGCTGCAACACAGACAGGCATTTTACCAAAGAAAGAATTAGTGATCAAAAGCTGGAAATAGAAACCAGGACTTCTGAGGCAGGCTGAAAAGAAATCTGAGGACAATCGACTTTGTAATCACCTGAAATGGAGAAAGACTGAGTCTGAAAGGCTTTTTCACTTTCCGGTTCAGAATGAAAAGAGCAGAGAGAGACTTTACAGCCTGTTAGAAATAAGAAGAGGAGAAATGAGGTACAATTTTGGCAAGCAGGAAAAGAGTGACGAGAAGGTCTTCGTGAGGCCCCAGTCTGTGATTTTAAAATGCAGTCCCTGACAACCCAGGAGCCATGACAGAGTCCATTCAATGTATTTTTATTTATTCACTTCTTATTAATCTCCAGTAATCACAAATCACAGAATCACAGAATCTTATAGGTTGGAAAAGACCTTTAAGATCATCAAGTCCAACCGTAAACCTAACACTGCCAAGCCCACCACTACACCATGTTCCTGAGCACCTCATCCAAACATCTTTTAAATACCTCCAGGGATGGTGACTCCACCACTGCCCTGGGCAGCCTGTTCCAATGCTTGATAACCCTTTCAGTGAAGAAAAATTTCCTAATATCCAGTCTAAACCTCCCCTGGCGCAACTTGAGGCCATTTCCTCTCATCCTAAATGTTTACACTCCCTCCGTCCCTCAGTTTTCCTTATCTGTGAACAGACGGGAGCACTCACGAGGGCTGCAGAAAGCCTCCTAGACCTGGATGCTTTGGCATAGTAACTGAAGCAACGCGAGTAGATGTCACCAAACCAGCCAGATTGTTGGCACTAAACTGAACAGCAACAAGAAATCTACAATATGAAATAACACTGTATGAAATCAGAGGTCTCTCCGCACCGCTTTCTTTAAAAGAAGTAACCACTGAGATAACCAGAGGCAGCCCGTCTTTGCACACACCGTATTTCTGTATTTTTGTAGAACAAAAAGCACCTGTTGTGCCAAGTTATTCAAATAATCATCATGAGTTATCTTCGCTTACAGGGCTGACGCTGAGGTTCAATAAGGACCTTAATTGCAGAGGGCCTGACAGTGACTCCAGATGCCTAAACCATGTGTTATTTAAGTGTCAAACGCAGGGCTTTAGCCTTGAAATTCTTTATGGTAGCCTTCCAGTACGTGGATGTACGGTATTAAATAAAAGGACCCCCTATTAATACTGTAATTTTAATAATTACCCATCTAATTCTATCAATGACATTAGTGGTGGGCACAAAACAGCATATGATCACAAAACAGATCAGAACATCAAGTGTCTAGTCTATATGTGTGAACTGACACGGGAAAGGAAAGGCGTTAGTTAGCAGAGCCCAGCACTGCGTTCATATCTCCTGGCTCCAAACAGTGCCTTAATCATGCCTCCAAGCAGTTATAAAGAGGGGAAAAAGGCACTATGCCTAAAGCATGCAAGTGGAAAAAGAGAAATTCCCTTTCCTAATTTTAGGATTTAATAAACACCTGCAGCTCCTATTGATTTAGGTACCTCTGGAATTCAAAACTTCCCTATATTATATTCCCTCTCCTCACTCTACTTCCCTCCGAACCTCCCTCCTTTTCAACTCCCATAAATAAATAATCTCTTTTTCACATTTATAAAGATTCCCCCCCCCCCCCCCCTTACAAAGCATGACAGCCTCTGGGATCTTTTCTGTAGTCCTGTAATGATGCATTACTTTCATACATCATCAAAACAATAGCACATAAATGATGTATTACAGCCATGGATTATCCAAATGGCGGTAGCCTGATGACAGAGTGCCACAGCGCTATTAGAGCAACGTTGGCAGGAATATTGCGGGCATGCCATGAGAGCTACACTTTGGTCAAAACAAGGATTAATTTTGTGATGTGGGAACAAGCTCAGAGGGGAAAAGGAATGTAGTTATAGTACACCGAACAATTACTGGACTTAACACGGTAATGAAATTACAATGTCTGTGTTTGCTTGGAAAATATATCACCGTTGCTCCGTGCCTGGGTGCTAAGAGATAATATTGCTCATTCGCCAGTGACAACCACTTGAAGTTTATTGGCTTACATTTCATAGTCTGTTTTTTAAAAAAATACCTGGGATAAACTAATCCACATCTGTTGCTTTAAAGCTACAGAAGCCTTCAGATTACATGCATACACAGAGATAAAATGATAGCCTGACTCTTATCTCACTCATTTAAATAGCTGTTACATTTGTCTAACTTTAATGCCTTAATCTATTTTTCCAGAATTACACCACTGTAATTAAGACTGCAATTAGTCCTGTCATTTATAACATTTATAACACTGCAATGGTGAATACTCACTGATTTCTTTCAACCCATCTTCCACCTACATACAACTGCTGCCATTTAAGTGGCAGTGCCACATTTTCACTTCAGAACTGCAGATCCCAACACAATTAGGAAATGGTGCGTTGCATAAACCAGTCGAGACACCCAGTAATAGTAATGAAAACTGGTGGATTTTCCAGTGACCTGCATACCACAGACCCCAAGGCTTTCCTGTTCAAGTCCTTCACTCTCCCTCAAACAACGGGCATTCATTCAGGAAACATTGCTATACGCTGCTATAAATGCTATACATTGCTATAAATGACGTTATAACGTTGGACAGCTTCCATCTTTGCAAGCAAAGCCCATTTCCTCCTTGGTATGCTTGACTAGAATAACCATTTGCATCGAGTAAACTGAAGGAAAAATTGAAAAAAAAAAAGTTAGCATTTTATATACTTATCTTTTTTTAAAATAATCTTCTTTCTGATTTCTTAAAGACAACGCAAACACTCTCAACCTTACAGTTCAGTTTAGTCTGGGGCAAAAAAAAAAATTATTTATTGCAAAAAAAATGCTTGGTATAGCTCAGCCATAAACTTCCCATGTCCTCAAATGCACTCTGAACACTGCGTGGAGCCACTATAGAATTGAAATAGATTTTTTCAGTAGTATAATGTGAATTTCCCATTCTTGCACACAAGGCTACCTTCTTCCTATTAGTGTCGCTTATATTGTCTATTTGTTATGGGAGGGGGAGAAATTGATAATTTCAGTAACAACTGAACTGCCACTATATACATGCTTAGTGTTTCAGCACTGAATTACAACACTATTGAGTATCTAAAAATGTCTTTCTTTTAAAGAGTAACTGTGAGATCGTGTAGAGAAATGGCGTACATCAGAGGTAAGCAGGCACCACGTCTAAACCCAGTACAGACGGGAACCAGGTTTTCATGCCACACGGGTAAGGCATTTAGCTCTTCACTAGCTCTTTTTAAACCCTGTGTATGCGGAGAGGGGTTGTTTTGTTTCTAATATTTCTAGTGCTGTATTTCACGCATTTTTCCTTTCTAGGCAGACTTCAATTCTTTTGCCAACAGTTACATTGATGTATTTACTCTTTCCTACCCGAGAAGCATGATCTCCTTGCACAGATCCATGGTTTGATCAGGTTTCTGCACTCACATTTTCTTGCTGTTACAGCATCAATTCTGCTCCCGACCACCCAGCTCCCCTGGTATTCTTGGGTGCTTTTCTTTATGGCAGCATCTGATACCTCACTCTCTGCTTTCCCCTGAGACATGCAATTTTCCAGGCTCTGCTGTCAGCTTTTAGAAAGCACAAAGATCAGAGTTCACCAAGCTAGTTTTTCTGCCAAGAGTACTCTAGGGGAGGAACAGAACACGTATAAATCAGGATTGTCTCAAGTAGTCTATGACTAACATGAAGAGAAAATAAAATGTCCAAGATACTATAGCTAGAGAGCAAACTGACGGTTAGAATGGGGAAAGGCTTTCTGACTTCTGCTCACAGTTTTTTGGGAAAAAACCCCAGAGTATTACAAGTAGAAAAGAAATTAATGTGGAAATCAAGAATTTTGGGGTCTCCACTTCAGCCCCCCTGAGTAGCAAGGTTACACGAAACGGGAGCAGGGCGGCTGGGAAACTGGACTCTGGAATTGTGCAGACCTGTAATGCAGATTTGGAGTCTGTCGTCTGGCTGCTGGTCAAAGTATTAACAATGGTGTTAAACTGATCTTTTTTGGCTTCCTTGAGGGCATGCCTGACTTTTTATTTATGCATCGCTAAGAACAGTGGTACTACTTATTTCCAGAGAATAAAGCCATGACAGAAATGTATTTGTGAGCCTGTTTCAACTCTTCCATTGCCTTCAGTTATCTTCCTTTGAACTTCTGGATTTTTCTGATAAACAGGTTGCTCAGATAAAAACTAATTCCTGACATTTAAGCAGCTGAGATGAAAAAATCCTCCGCTTTGCATGTCGGTTTCAGATTTTAAAAAAGAAAAGGGGATTTAATTCCACTATGCAATGACAAGTTTCACTTTCCGATTTCCATCCCCCAAATAATCTCAAATCACTTTACAAGCTTTAATAAAGGCAGAATGCTAAAGAGATTTCATCTACTCTAATTATTTTAAAATCCATTTTTATACAAAACACTTTCAATTTTGTAACCTAGTTTTTCTCTTCCTCCCCACCTCTTTTTAAACTTTCATTATAAGCTATTATTCAATTAGCTTTTTTGTATGCTTGCAAAGGTCTTTGCCTTTTAGGGAATTAATTTTCAAGGAAAATGGTGAAATTACTCACATACATAAATTTTGTCATATACAAAAGCTAGAAAGAAATTGGACAGCAATTTTATATTAGATCTCAAATTTGATTAAAACATCATGTGAAATTCTTAATAACAGTTGCTGAGTATTGAGCTCCTGGGCCCTAAATCCATTTTCTACATGCTCATCTAAAACAGTGAAGGTAATACTTTATTTCTTCCATATACAGCCCAATTTTGCTCATTTTTAGAAACTGCAGTGTATCTGGGACAGGAACAATGTCACTCTGCAGTTTTGTACAATTTCTAGCACGGCAGACTTCTGATTTACTTTAGCTATTTAGATCTATATTAGTTATTATTTCCCGCAGTTCAGGCACATGTCTGTCCACTCACCCACGGGGATACTGAAATCCTTGCAGCTCGTGCCATTGACTCTGAAAACGGCATTTTAACTTCACTAATTGAGTCAGAGGTAAAGTGAAAGAATGAGTTAATGATGTGCTCTCAGAGAAACTCTCTGGAGTACCCGAGTGGCCTCTTTCCTTCCAAAACAACCTAAGACCAAGACCATGTGTTCATTAGTGCCCATCTGCTGGTATTTTCCCTATTTACCAGCCACCTACCCACACAGCTACCGAGGTCTCCAAAGACGAAGTCAAGGAGAGCCGGCCAATTCAAGCAAAGGCCCTAACCCTTGATTCCTGGAGGACCAGAGGTTAGAAAAAGCTTCTTGTCCTCCCAAGCTGGTTTTGCATCTCAGGATAACAGTCCTTTCATTTAACCAAGCCCAGTCCTTTAAGCAGGAGACAGATAGCACGTTCTGTTATTTCGTGGGAGCCCCCAAAATATCCCTACTTCCAAACTTTTGGGAGCAATTACTTACTGTAATATAGCTTATCTGTACAGTGATATAGTTTATCTGCAATGGCATTGTATATATAGACGAGTCCTGTGAAAATTACACTGCATTATTTATGGCATGCTTGGAGTGAACAAAACTCTGCATTATTGCTTTCAGCAACGCCTGTATAAAACATCCTTTAATGGAAGACCATCACTCAAAGGGTTTACAGGCCTCTGGATTGTATTTTATAACTGTAGATACAGTAGAAAAGAAATTACGAAAGCTAGTGGAAACCTGTAGTGTCCTAGGTGACTTTACCACTAGTGCAATGGCACAGAGATGGATTGTCAATGACCTTTTTAGTAAAAATTATTCAAGAAAATGCTATTTAATAAATGAATATTAACACAGCAGAGACTAACAGACTGTGCAGAGCTTCGGGAATTGAACAGTACTTTATTCTAGATTTAAATTTAGCAATTGCCAATGCAGTCATGGAAAACCGTAATATAACTTTCTAACACCATCTGTATGAGAGGTGCTTATAACCAAGGGCTGATAAAAAGCTGTGGCTAAGAAGCAACGCTAACACACATACCTAATTTTATGTCTGAAGAAAAACAGACCACTCAAGTTAAAGACACAAACAAGTAAACACAGTGTTTACTTGTAAACACAGAAGTGTTTACAGAATCAAGACCAATATTAGAACTACTCTGCATAATGATTCAGGTGGAGGAGACTTGGCTCAGTCCCTCCTCTACAGAGCTGAGGAAACCCAGGGCCAAGGCACAAATGGATTAAGCCAGGAAATAAAAAGCAGATCTCCCAAGCCTCAGACCAATGCTGCAATGTAAAGACCTTCTTGCTTCTTCACAGCCTTACGTGACCAGCAAGACTGTACACAACACACGAAGCAAAAAAACCCTCCACCAAGCCCTCCCAGTTAGACTGCCTCGTGGATCAGAAAAGCCAGAAGGATACTGAAGCCTACTTGTGACTGAGAGGCAGCAGAAACTGCACTTCTTCATTAAGTCTAAACCTGTTAATGCAATTCTAAAACAAGCTTCTGCTAGCATTCAAGAGGTTTGGATGCTTGGGTTTTTTTAATTGCATGCTTATTTTTTCAGAAAAAGCCAGCAAAGCACACACTCAGGAAGGCAGCCAGCAAGACTGTTGCCATACATACCTGCTTTCTTCAGTTGGTTAAAAAGATCGTGCAGACTTAAGAGCAACAACAGGACCTACATAGGAATTTCCAGTATCTATTACAAGTATGGGCTAGTGGCCAAAGAATTAACCTGGGATTCAAACCCAGCATCTATTCCCAGATCTGCAGGCAGCCTACTGCCTGTCTGTGCCCATTCAAAAGAAGAAATGACCTATATAGGCTACAAGAAAAATCTAGATATCCCCTTTTTAATGACCAGGGGAGTCAACTGGGGCTTCAGACAGCAGCAGTTAGGAGCAAAGGCAATGAGATCATCCCTCCTGGACCTTTCATGAGTCCAAACATAAATGATAAAACCTGTAAGGATTCAGTTGTGCAGACTTTAAATTTCATCGAGGAAAAGGAAAACCATTGTGATTCATTGATTTTCTCCCTCTGTGTTTTTCTCACAAAGTTTGAATTTAACCCAGCTAGCTAAAGCTCAAGAATCACCATCTTTAATAAACACAAAGTACATTATTAATTTTGCTAACTGCTGTTGCATAGAAACCATTGGATGCTATTTATATTGAGGCACTATGGAAATAATAGTAACTAGTTTTTCTGGTTTTCCTACTAGTAAAGCCAGTATTATACGTATTTGCAATTCAGGTACTCGGTCAATACCAGACTGCACTGATTCAATCATTTTGAGTCCAGAAGGGGTCAGATCCCTTACTTTGCTCTCCTGTAAACGAGACTGATACTCAGTTCTTTGTCCTTTTTTTTTCTTTTTTAAGCTTTCAAAGCATTTTCTGAGTCTCACTTCTCCAGAAGCACCTACATGAAGTGATTTGTCCTGCAGTCTTTCTTCCTGGGCACATTATATCACATCTGGCTGTGTTCAACACACTGCATTGGAAAGGTCTGGGCAAGGCAGAGGCAAGCTGGCACCCTGGTGTCCCATTCTGATACACGTTAGTTCTAGGCTGGTGAAGCAACATCCCAACTGCATTCTCCAGTCCAGCCAAAATAACAAAAAGCACCTAGCACCTTGCAGGACGAAGCCTTAATACGGAAAATAACAACTGCGCCCAGGATGGTTGATGCAGTCAACTGAAAAGAGTCGTTTGACCTGGACATCTAAATCAGCTTGTCACACTGTATGGTGCTGAAAATAGGACTGTGCATTTGGACAACTCCTGTTCATCACTTTCCAAACATCTGTGACCCAAGTGTTTCAGGTCAGAGAAATGAAAGACAAAGTAGTCTAGCATCAGAAAAACAAGTTCAAGAGGGCAAGGAAACGACGCAGCTCAGTCTTCACGCTAAAGCGGTTGTGTCTTTTGAGGATACTATTTAAACTGGCGGAAGCAGCTTTTGTAAATGGTCATCCTTTCAGATGTCCTGCATGAAGCACAGGATCTCTAGCTACCACAGTCAGTTCAAGTGAGGCCATCAGAATAAGATATAGGTGTTACAAACCTGTACCTCCCCACTATTTCTGCTAGTAGTTTGCAAAAGGGCTGTAATTCAGTTTGCAATTAAAGCCCAGCGTGAGCAAATGGAGGGGGGAGAAGATCACTCCATAGTCACATTCCTTCTTTCCTTGATCATAGCAGCACTGTGAGGCACTTAACTGTTAAAGCTCTGTTTTTCAGATTGGTCTTGAAAAAGTCATTTTAGCCCCCTCAGTAGCATAAGTATCTGCATTGCTATCCTGGTCTCATACCAAATCTGAATGCTCCCTTCTGTAAAATATTAATGCATTCATGTTTCCAACATCTACGTGTTGCAAGGAAGTATTAGCATACACTGCAAATGGAGAATGGAGGCAAAGAAAATATTTAAATAATGTATCTGATACATAAAAATATTTGGCAAAGCTGAAAATTATTTTGAGGCCACCTGTGATGTAGCCGTATTCCTGGAATAGAAGATTGCTCTTCTCCCATAATGCAAATGAAGAAACCCACATAATCACACTGCAGTTTTATTCAAGCCTAGCTATAGTCATTCCTCACTGCCACTACATTTTATTTTCTTTTTCAAAACTTTTTCAAAACAAAAAGAAACAAATATATTTGGATTAAAAGGGGTAAACATTGCAAACCACATGCAGATAAACTATTCCTTCACCAGCTTTCCTGCTCCAGGACATATGACAGGACAAATTTCAACAAAGCGATGTCACTGCAGCAGGCAGGAGATAAAATACCACAGTCTAACACAAAACTCTTCCACCTCCTTTTCTTTTTTAGAAAGCTATGCTGAAATAAATCCCTCTTAGACTAGTCAGAGCTGTCTCACTGTTTCTTCGGGCTTCCTTTCTGTCTCTACCCCTTCTCATCTTTTATTTTATAGATTGCCTGGGAGTTCTTTAAAGCTAGAAATTTTGTAGCCGGTTTTCTGTATTTTCAGTGGCTAGCCCAGAAAAAAGGCTGGCTACTTCAGTTAAAAGCAGTATACGAGTCTGAAAATGATCAAAATATGCACCACCTGGCAGAAGGCAGTACTGTACAGGGACCACGGCTTTGGCACTGTACAGGGTAACTTCAGAGCAATGAAATACGCCCTTCCAGCCCACATCAACACATGCTTGCCATGGCAAATATGAGGTGATTCAAACTGATTTAACCGCCACCGAAAGAAGATTAAATCAACCTGGATTACCCTGCACTCCACATGAATGGGATCACGAAACCACGTATCAGTTGATATAAGTTATTACCCCATGGGTTTTTGATCAAGTGTCTGTGCTTTGAGTCTGAAAGGTATTAAAGGCCCTTTCCATTACACCAAGTTGCCAAATACTGTTCCCTGTTACCAGATTCCAGTGCTAAACATGGGCAAGTGGGTGAAAACCTTACTATATGCTATTCTTGACTCTAGGACGCTGCCAAACTGAGTGGTGCTGACAAAGTCAATGAGATCCCTGCACTCTCCAAGGCACTCTTCCTGTAAAGCAAGAAAGTTCTTTGTATTCCCAAAATCCTCAGTACTTTTTTCCCCCTCTAAAATAAATGATCTCTGTTCATTTCTGGTTCTCTCCCCAGGGAAAATGTGATGGTATAACTAGCCAAATGTTCCCACCCCAATGAAGTTGCAATAATAGTAAGCTGGAAATTAAGCATACCCTGTTTTAATGATGGCAGGCTTGGATGCTGCACACAGCCTGCCTGGTCTCTCTGGAGATGTTATACACAATAAAAGTGCAGGCTTTGGAAGGGGCACAGGCAACGGATTTCATTCTAGGCATCGTGTTGTGTTAGTGAGGTAAGCCTAGTTGTTAGCATCTTATTTCCTACAGGGTAAGCTTAATTAAAATATAAAATGTCAAAAGCCACTATGAAATATGATATCCCTGTGGGCACTTGGAGTGAATTAAGCATATCAGCAACTGAAGAGCGGGCTGCAACCCTCCATTTGAAGAAAAGATTAAAACTATTGAGTAGAAAGCGACTCCTAGCTAGAGGACGACTGTTTGCTGAGCCTCGTATTTGACTGCACTCGTCAGCCTTTTCTGTTGCATGCAAGATGGACCAACCTCATTTCTCTGTGCTTGAAATGCAATATGCATGTCTGATATGTGTGTATTACATTGTTTCCAAACCCTTTATTTGCAGTGCATTTCTGCATGACAATTTTGCCTCAAATCTAGCTCAAGATTTTTGTCATTTGAGAACGAAAATATCACTTACTGATATTGATTTCTCACACTGCAAAGGAAATGCAATTAAAAGAATGGCAGAGATCCACAGGATCAATGCAGTCCCATTAAAGAAAAAACACTTTTCACAGTTTTTGCATGTTCCAATGAGACTCATGCGAAATCCTTTACTGTACTTGCTGAAATTAAGCAAGCCAGAGGAGGCTCCCTTCTTTGCCTACCCTTTTTCTCAGAAAGGCTCTGTGCAGACGAACACGTTAGAAGACGGAAATACTCTAAAGTATGTACAAGGAGCCATCCGTGTGCCCTCCAGCTTGACAGGGAGAGATACTACTGGAAGTATCAAGTTCTAAAACCTTTGAGCTTTTAGTCTGATGTTTGAAGCTTGGTCGTATCGGCGCATAGCTTCCACTTTGAGAATTATTAGCGTGTCTTTTAAGTTATTGGTACTTCCGAGCAAGGAAGCCGGTTTGAATACAGCAAGGATCCTCACGGTCTCTATATTGCACAGAGCATGAATATAGCTAAGGCAATATCAAACCCTAATTGATGGTAACTTGCATTCCCATTTCAGGTGATGGATGCTCACAGAGAAAAACCTTACTCTCTGTAGTGTTCTGCTGACCTTCTTCATCAAATGCATGGGAAGACAGAAGTGGAAGATATCACAGAATCACAGAATCGTATAGGTTGGAAAAGACCTTTAAGATCATCGAGTCCAACCATAAAGCTAACACTACCAAGACCACCACTATACCATGTCCCTGAGCACCTCATCCAAACGTCCTTTAAATACCTCCAGGGATTAAATACCTCCAGGATATGCCATGCTTCAGAGCAGCACCTCACAGCCTGCCCAGAAAACTGCATATGTCTACAAAGGATGCTTTTCATTTTCGCATTTAGGTTTTTTTAAAGTAGAAAGATGCCATTCACATGAGAAATGCAGAGGGATTGTATGACACTTACTTCATGATTGTCAGAGCAGTGAATTCCCACTATATATTGCTGGAGAAAACCACAAGTTAGTCCTGGAGAGTAATCCCAGTGAGGCCAATAGCATTATTTTAACGCATTAATTTAAAACATTGTTTCTGTAAGCATAATACTTGATCCTCCTTTTATTTATAGCATTATAGACTGCGGGAATGCCATCAAATCAACCAAGTGACGGGGCTGCTGATGAGAGGATAATCAAGCCCTCTGCAATGTCCCTTTTCTCCTTCCAAACCCCTATAGAGAACATATAAGAGTCTCAAATGGCATGGACAAATATTGTGATGTGTAGTGTATTGTGTCGTTGAACTATTTAGTAAAGAGTCTCTTTCACTGATATCCTGTGACATAATTGTAGTTTCCGAACAATACATCATTAACATCTGAATATATAACACAGAGGAAGAATGAAATACTGCTTTACATCTGCATAACGACGTTCACCAGAGCTGTGTTCAAACGTCTTTGCAGCCTGAAAATAGCCAGAAAAATGCTGTCGGAACTGTGATTCGGAGAGAAGCAGGCAAAGGACAGACTCAGAAGCCTGTACTGTATCTACCTGAAACTACAGAGGGAATTTAAAATACATAGCATGTAATTATGCAGATGTGACTTTAATGAGGGCTTCCCAACCATGTTTATTTTCAGATTTTGTAAGGTTAAAATCTAAGAAAAGGGCCTTCATCCAGACAGTTCACTTGGGCTAGTTGCATCGTAATTTGTTCCATGGTTGCCATGACACAACAGAGCAGTTAACACCTGAATTCTCATCACTGCCAGCCTGAACTGAATTCAAATGTATCATATCCTACCAGCAATCCACTAGTACCTCTACGGAGAATAATTGACGTTGCTTAACACTAAAAGAAAAAGAAAAAAAATCAAATTACTGTTCAGTACTGCCTAATTCCATGGGAAAAATACATAAAGATGGATATATCTGACATCCATTTTATTAATCAGACTATTTTTAGTAGATAAACCAGTCAAGAAAACAGCAGGAGTTTAATAAAGTATACATTAGTAGAACAATTATGGAGTAGTTGCAGCAGACTGTTCCCTCTGATAGCGAGCAGTAGGAAACATTGTTCAGTTGGAACACAATATAGCAATGCAGTATTTAAGTGAATAATAAATTTCATGGTGAGTTAGCCTCTAGGTTATATTCTGCAAAGTAGGTTTTGAAAAAGTTAGAGAATGTCTGATATATTTCCATTTTCCACCCGCCCTTTCAATAGCACATTTACCAGGGAAGGATCTCAAAATCATCAATGGTTTTATCATCTTCCTCCTGTACAAGGAAGTATTAATATACATACTTGGCAGACAGGGATACAGTCTAGATTTTATGACTTAGTCAAGTAAAGCCAGGGTCAGGAACTGAGCCTGTACATCCAGAGCTCCTCTCCTATATGAACAGCTCCTGTTCTACACGCTTATGCTTAAATGCCCCAGATGAAGGCATTTCAAGAGAATAAA
Organism: Mycteria americana; assembly: GCF_035582795.1. Classification (NCBI taxonomy): domain Eukaryota; kingdom Metazoa; phylum Chordata; class Aves; order Ciconiiformes; family Ciconiidae; genus Mycteria; species Mycteria americana. The sequence continues at coordinate 3,957,927 of NC_134387.1, forward strand.
AATACAAAAAAAATCAAGCATTTTCTTTAATTGCAAAGCAGATCATTACATACACATATCTGAAAGTCCATTTCAGTGCTATACACCTTTTAACCTACTAAAGTACTAACAGAGTCCTCAACCCTGTAGAAATACTGAATACGTGACAGACATCCTAGATAATTTATGTTTAAGACACTCGTGGAAACAAGATGCTTTCACCTTCCAAACTGCCAACTGGGCCCAGGCTGAAAGTTTTAATAAATCTGGTGTTAATCCAGAAGCCTCTAAAGATAATAGATATTCTTTCATCAACATCAGCTGGTGCTGGATCAGTCCCCATGAACTCAAGTGCTAACAGATGCACAAAATGATTGTAAGAGATGAAACAAAAAGGAGCTGCTCTGGCTATGACTTCTCACTTTATTCCCTTTTGTCTGTACATTTTGGTAACCGCTCACTGTAACTATTGAGGGTCCTAAAAAATAAATTTTATATAGTTACATGTTGGCTTGTTACTGTGTTTTGCCTCAAAATAACTTATGGGTACTGTATTTCCCCACTGCGATATTAGTCCATTACAGTAAGGAAGTCATCACACGCACTATGTGATAGACTACAGTGCATTGCTGCAACTGCCTTCTTTTTGGCATTATAACAGTTTGCAACTTCACGTCATCTTCATAAATGTTATCAATAGCAATAATAAAGTTGGAAGGGAGCTTATTTTTTCCCCCCCTGCAACCCCAAGAGTTACCTTACTGTCAGCGGTAGCTCTACGTTGATTCTTTTCTCCTAGTTTTTCACTATTAGTTTGTTGAACTTCACACGAACAAAACCCACACCGGTGTTCTGCTGCAGCCCTTAGAGCTGGAGCAGATGCTGACGGTGCACCTCCCACTGCTGACGGTGCAACTTTGCGTATAGCACAAGGTGACCGAGGTTCACGGGCCTCCTACCTGCACAATATTTGGACAGAATGCTCCATCTGAATTTCAGTGGGAATTAAATACGTACTTGTATCTCTTGCTAAATCGGGACTATTAGACTTCCCTTAAATGTTTGTGCTTCAAGCGTCCATGTGTAATGTCTGTCACATAATAAAATATCTGGCTTGAACATTTAATGTTCCTCAGGGTCCAGTACAAACCAAAATGCCCGATGCAAACATACCTGGTAATCTAACAGTGCCAGAGCCTCAACAAGAGAAAATTCAGGAAAATTCAGGAAAAAAAGGAACGGTATCAATTCATACCCATCAAGATGGTGACCAAGTAGCTAAATAAAGCCATCGTAATTTAGGTCTGTGACTGTACAACTGGATTCTGTCTACTAGAGGAAGGGTTAATAACCTATAGGCAGTTTGAAAAAGCAAGCAAGGGTCTGGGCAGATAAATCCTTTTAATTTCTGAAACAAACAGTGAAATTGAAGCTGAACATGTACGACTGGTTAGGTTAATCAACACAGCTACTGCTAAAACTTGGGCATTTTGAAGTAAAAAAAAAAGTATCACAGACTCCACCAAATACATATTTGTTAAAATAAGCTTAAAAAGGAGAAAAACACCCTTGTGCGTTATTTTACTTATCATTTTCTTAATTCCTTTGATTATAAACCACACAGTTTGATGAACTGGAAGTGGAAAAACATCATTGCCAACCTGCAGGTTTCTACTCTGTGAGGCTCCTGCATGTGTGCTTTGCTTTGAGTAATTCCATTAATTTTGGCCAAGTCTTCGATAAAGCCAATACGCAAGTGTTTAGAGCTGTGGCCTGAATGCTGCTGCAGGGAGGAAATATTTGCCAACAATGTCACGCAGCATAACACCACGAGCAATTTAATCTCAGAAAGATCTATTGTCTTGATGTCGCAGGCAGATGGATGGCCGTGTCTGATATTTCACAGGTACTTTGAGATAGTTCCTATACTGACAGGGCTATCTGCCTCACTTGTCAGTTAACCTGAACCTATGGATATATAACTTCCCAGCTGCATCCTTCTGCCTCCTTACTCAGCTACGTGACCCTTGCCAATGAAAGAGCATGCGTCCCCAAGCTGGTTGGCAATCAAAGCAACAGTAGGAGCTAGACGTGTCAGCTTCCACATTCCCAATGCAGCTTTAGCTGATCTATAACGGTTACAAATCAGTCCTGGTCCTTTAGCTCCACAAAATTTCATTCAGTGTTGCCTTACTGTGACCTCTTTTTCCCTGCTCTATTTTCCCCCTAGGCATTGAACACTCAGCTGAAAGATGATCCTGTTGTTCTCCTCAAAAGCAACATAACCTTGCTGTTTTTATCATCATTGCTTTCTCCTCCCTCCTTATTCTTGTACATTCACAAGAAGTCCTTAACAAAACTGTATTCATTACACACACTCAGCTCGTCCTGATTAGTATGACAGCTTCTCAGCACTAAGCACCGGGGTGCATCAGCGGAGAGAAAGCTAACTGCTTCTTCGCGGAACGGCTATTATTAATAAGGATTTGTTGCAATTTTCCTCATATAACTCTGTTGCACTGAGAGATGGCTGAAACGCAGCCTGGGGATCTAGGCAGATTTATGCAAAACTTCGCTTTCCACAGGTTTATGTGTACCTCAACTGTTTTTTTTAAAGCACATTTGCCAGTGTTCACACAGAGGTTTTGTGAGAGATAGAAGAGTTGTGAAAGGATATGCTGGTGCTTCACAGAACCAAAAACCAGACAGACCTTCACCCAGCCACTAAATCTATTCTCCCCAAACTTACAGAAATTAAGTTTTATTAGCAGCTGTGGATGCCAATAAATCCATAAGATCTGGAGAGGTGACCAAATTACTACAGAGAAATGGACTTGACAGAAGAAGTCTCATGTAAAAAAATCAGAATAAAGTAAAAGGAAACTATGGCAAAATGGAAAGTGGTGTAGTGACAGCGTGATGGATGGGGAAAAAAACCCTTGCAGTGCTCGCTTTGATAATAAGGAATTTCTGAGTGCTGGGCACCAACAGAAAGTAATGTTAATTTAAGACAGAGCATAACCTTGCAGAATACAGGCTGACGGCACAGACTCGAGTGACAGCTCTGCAGACTGTGGCTGTCATTGTACTGACACCATGAAATATAGGTAATGGCAGAGCATCTTGATCTATGGTAGAGCTGCTCTGTGCTGTTTGGCTGAAATTAGACCCTGATGAGAAAAAAAACCCCACAAGGCTCACCTGGAGAAAGTCAACTGTTGCTGTTTTTAAAATGCAGCTATAATTGGGTTCATGCTACCCAAACATGTATCAATCTTAAATACAGGGCTGCATGAAGAGGAGAAGACAAACTACCAGCTGATTGAATTTAATTAAGCTTGCATGCCTAGTCCCACACTTATTTTTATTTATCCTGAAGAGACTTTCCTGAAGACCTTCCCTGCTGCAAGGATTCCCAAGGCTGTTCAAAGCAAAATTCGATACAAAGCAAAGTTTATATGCAAGTTGTTGCCAGGGAGAGGGAAGAATATCTATTAATCAAGTGTAGCCATTACAATCACTCAGAGTTATTTGAAAATATGGGGACTGCGAAGAAAAATCTGGCTTTGACACTTAAACTGCATTTGCAGTTTATCCTGTCTGGTAAAATAGAATCATCTTAGTTCTAGAGCAAGAGATACAAGGAGCAGAGGTGACTTCTCCAAGCTCATACAGGGATTCTGTCACAGGCAGAAAATTCAACACAAAACTTTCTTGCAGAGCCATCTAGTCTGCCTGGCCTTGCTTGTGTTCAGGGTGCTAATCCCATTTTCTTCTCATTTTTGACATGCAAAGTCATTTTAACTGAGCTCCACTCACAGACAGACGATAGAGACTGCAATTATCTTCATATCTCTATTTGGACAGTAATAATGCCATTACAGACTGTTAATTTTAATAGCAAATATTGCTGTCGTTCGAGTCATCTTTGCAATCCACAGGAAGTACGTGTTAAGTGTTCTCCCATGCCACATTTAAACAGGACTTTGGTCTCAGATTGCAGCCACTCATGCTTCTCAGTTCACAAAAGCAGAACGAGTTTCCATAATTTCGTGGTGCGATGACCGCTAAGCCTGCGGGAGCTGGGGGTTTCACTAGCAGCCCGAGGTATGTGTTGGACAAATTCGTTTGGATCTAACCCTTTGGACCAATCCAAGGTCAGGCAAGAAGTCATTGCAAGGAAGGGAAACAGATATTAGTGAAAGGCAATTAAGAGCATAACTTAAAGCCACAGCTGCCTGGATACATGGGTAAGGTGGCTTTTTGAATGTCATGAAAATAAGACCAGAGCATTCAGGATTCTGGCCATGCATCCTTTTCAAAGCAGCTGCTTGCCCCAAACCTTCACTCAGTCCTTTGAACAGGCACACAGATGCAGTTTTAGCTTTCTTGGAAAGTCACTTAGCGGGGCCTCTTTAAAGATTTCTGATCTATAACACATTCAAGTGAATAGCGAGGAAAAATTAGCTATTTGACCACGAATGAGGGTATGTGAGCAGCCTCATTGCCTTGCAGAGACCAAAGAAGTGCGTCCCAAGAATATGCGTGCTAAAGAAAAAAGCACTTTGAGTCTCATATTCTCCGCTAGGTATTGAAACTGGGCTCTCTTAATTCCAAAGCAATATCTTATCACGATTGGCAAGACTCGGGATGAGGAGAATAAAACTGCTGAAGTGCCTCCTGTTAGCTATACCACCATGACAGTAATTCTTCATGTAAAAGAATTAGCATAGACAAATACCCAGGTTGAGCAATGATACGCTGTTAACAATAAATTAGCTGGTGTGAAGGCATTCAGTGATTCCCCAAAGGGCTTGTGCTCTACTGTTTCTCACTCCACCGCTAAGATAATGCAATCAGCCAAGCAACACGGGGGAATCCAGAGCACTTCCCAAGGTGCCACCGTCGTCCCTGGTGGCCTGTGTGCTGGTGTCTCTATGTGCAACGTGACAGAAGAATTAAATTAAGCAAAAAACCACCCAAAATAAAAGACAAGCCAAAAAGAGCATTCTCCAATCACTCATGCCCAAGTTTCATACCAGTGAACGCGTGCAAGTACTTCTAAGAGGAAGAAAATTCAAGGGATGAGTGAAAATTGAAAATATGAAAATTAAGATTTTGGTCACATGGCTTATAAAGGTGACTGCCTGGTGAAGCAATTACTCACAGATGTGCAAGACAGAAATCAAAATGAGTATGAATCAAGAGTGTAGAAGAGCTGGCAGAAAGCAAGAAGCTGAACCATAAACAACTATGGAGAGATCCAATTTGTCATATCCCCAGCCCTTTAAGGGAGAGTGACGGATGGACATGATAGCATCTATATTATCTGCGTGTCTTTCCCTAGGTATCAAGGAATCCAACACTGTCACAGTTTGAATCAAAATGAATACTAAGAAGAGGTTTGATTATTAAAAGGGTAGAGTTATTTGTAGAAATGAAAGTCATCTGACTAAAGAGCTACCAAAACAAACAGCTACACCTGTGACACGGAAATCTAAATTAATCGGCTGCTTATTTTCAATCTGCACATTCTGGCGCATGAAAAATTGCAGCTTAATTGTGCAGGTTGCCAGCCCACGATGACAGGCTACGGTTGGTTGTTGGAAGAGCCTGCTCTTAAACATAATTAAGTCACTAATCTTAAAATCACTAATTATTAAAATCAACTTAAAAGAGCTAATAATCTTTACATTGTTTCCACCTTATTGAATATTTTGCTTTAAAACAAAGATATTTCACTAGGCATGATACTTGTTTTTTCCAAGCAGATGTAAAGCACTAGAAAGGAAGACACTGCATTTGACCCACAGAGATTGTGAAGATGAAGGAAAAAGACTTTCTTTTTAAAATAATAATAAAAAGGACTACAAATATGTGAGCAAATTGACAGAATAATCTGCAAGGTATAATTTAGGAGAGCACTACATATTTCACACTTGTCATTTAAGAGAGACAATTACAGAGCAAAAGAGCCCTGGTGCTGTGGGAGTGTGTCTTAAACTGCAAATTTATGCTTGTTTTATATGTATTAAAATGTATATGAAAAATGAAAACTCTTGAGGATTTGTTGATGCAACAAATGCTTTGATGACATTTAAGTAAACAGGCTATTTACCTCAAAACATTTGTATTATAACACATTCAGTTACTATCTACATTTCTGTTTGAAAATGTCCTCTAAGCCCTCAGAGAAAATAAATGGAGTTTCTCCAAGTTGTAGCTGTTCTTAATAAAAGAAATTCTGCTGTGCAATGAGCAAGACCACAAATATCTATAATTAGCATGCTTCACTGAAATAATTAAACACTTGAATTTTCAATTCACATAGCTTAAACTGCTTCCACATTATATTACAGATGCACCTCAGGAGTAGAGCTGCTGGAAGACAGTTCTGCCTGATGAAAAAGTAAATGTTGTAAAAGTTGTTATTTCTCCCCAAACTGGATTTAAAAGAGAGGTTTTTTTAAGGGGATGCTGGGCTAAGAGGGACAATGCCTGCTGTAAAATGGTAAATATGTATTGGTTAAGGTTTTATGTCTACTCAGCTTTATAAATCATGGGCACAAAATGGCACGACACTAAGGCACTCAAGACAGATTAGAGATGTTAGAAACCTTCACGTGAATCCTACTCAAGAAGAGCATTGGATGGGATTTTTTTTTATGTAGTTTGGAATACTTTGGAGTAGGACTTAATGAATTAGGCAGCCTTTCAAATATCCCAGTAAGATGTAATTACCTTCTAGAAATTATTTTATTTCTTTTATTCCATCAGCTTTAGAGATAATGGGAAGACATAAAAAATGCAGTAATAGCCAGGTTTAAGCAGTTGTTCCCACTGAGACTCTAAGCACGAGGACCGGAGACTTCAGGAGAAGGTGAAAGGATTTCCAGTCTTGTAATATTACTCCAGAGACAGCACTCGCATGCTCCACAAGCAAACTTACTGCATTTAAGCAACTTAAGTTGGTATTTTCCACCAAATAGCAGAAGATACTAAATTAAGAGGAGATTTTTTGGTCACTTTTTCCTCCAGTAATATTTCCTCAATTCCTCTTTCTCCAAGCTAGCCACATACTTCAGAAATGGCAAACCAGGCTTGCCCTGAGCACTGATGGGGCTTTTAAAGGCACTGACACACCTTCTGGGAGGTGCAGCTATTGAAGACAAAGTGCTAATTGCCAACAGCCCCAGGTGGATCATAGGTAAAATCAATATCATTTCAGAGAGGTGAGGTTGAAGTTGGCTGCCATTTGTGACTGTGTTATGTTATTAAGAAACAATAACAGGGCCGGAAAAAGTTTAGCAAATAGCTGGTTTTAGTATGTACACCGCAAAGAGCTGACTTAATTAAAGGGCTACTTTCATATCTGACTAAGAAGCTTAGGGGTAGCACTGACAGCAGTCATCAGCGATTCACCTAGGAAGGTCAGCCAAAAAAAAAAAAAAGAGAGAACAAAAAGAATCCTTCACTTCAAATCCCATTCCAGGATTTTACTAGTTCTTCAGAATATTTGCTGCTTTTCCTGCTGCTGAGAACAATACGCTATCTCCAGAGAAACCCTTATTTGCTTTTACAAAGGCAGTTACATTTGCATTTAGTGTCTCAGCTGCAGGTGAGAGAACTCTAACAGGGGCCATGCTTTTGAGACCTGCCTCTGAAAATAAACTCTCTGCTCTGTAGGGAATGCAACTGCCCTTCTCATTTCCTCCAAACTCTCTCTCATGCAAAAGGACTTTAGCCATTTATGCTGAATGCTGGTGACGTCCCCTCCGCAAACCTTCCAGACAGTTACTGCACTGCATGCAGCTTTACTGTCCTTGTAGGGACAGATATGTTAACTCTTGTATTTTTGTTAAGAGGTTAGCGTATGACATGCCTGCGATGATGACAATGCATTCATATACATCCTTCTATCCGTAGCTGCTCATGAGCAAATCTCTATACAACACCTATGGCATAGGGAAATACGGTCTTTTTAATTCCTTTCTTTCCTGTCCATGACATGACACTGAGATGCTGGAAATACTTTAAGCATGTGCACTGGTTTTATTCAGCAAGGAGATGAAGGGTAGCAAAGAACACATAAAGAGTCCACACCATATCTCTAATGTACAACGTCTGGCTGTTAATACTGAAACATAGGCAAAGAGCAAAGTAACCCCAAAACTCACAAATAATCACGGACAGGAGAGTTGCCAAGGCGTATGCAAATGCATGCTGCTCAGCATGATGTTAGCCAACGTTCACTAGATTTTTATCTGCTTGCCAGTGCATGTCATTTTATTCACACTGAGACTGTGTTCACATTGGAAGGTGGGAGGGAGGAGGGGGGAGATATTTGGCTAGCAATACCCAACAGGACACACTTAGGTGTGATGCTTGGTGGAACCCGCCCAGCTTTAGGTCTGTGTCTGATGTATCAGGGCGTAACAGGAGTTGTTAGTACGACCCAAGCCCCCAGATCTGATGCTCGAGCCTTCCTTCAACGACCTGCATACATAGCTCTATTTTAGCATCTGTCCTGGTTTCGGCTGGCATAGACTTAATTTTCTTCCTAGTAGCAGGTATACTGCTGTGTTTTGGATTTAGCATGAGAATAATGTGATAACACACTGATGTTTTAGTTGCTGCTAAGCAGCGTTTATAGTAAGCCAAGAACTTTTCAGCTTCCCATGCTCTGCCAGCGAGGAGATGCACAAGAAGCTGGGAGGGGGCACAGCCAGGACAGCTGGCCCAAACTGCCCAAGGGGCTATTCCATACCATATGGCGTCATGCTCGGTATGGAAACCGAGGGGACTTGCCCAGCGGGCAGCAATCGCTGCTTGGGCACGGGCTGGGCATCGGTCAGCGGGTGCTGGAGGGTGGACGAGCGGCTGGGTGGTGCCTGGTTGCTGACTGGGGTTAAACCACGACAACATCCCTTGTACTGGGAGACTGGGGTAGGAACTCATTCATTTTAAAAGACACAGCAGAGCCCAGAAACCATTTTTCTGATATATTTCATTCTTCCTTTTGCTGCTTGTTTGCACTGCTCTGCATATCTAATGAACTGTCCTCAGGTTAACCCCAGACCCGCACAGCTGGTAATTACTTCAGGTGTCACATTCTGGCTAGGCTGAAAATTTCTTTTCATGATCACTGTGTGTAGGTTCGCCAAAGAAAGAGGGCATTTTGACAGCAGCATGCCTTGAAATCCAATTTTACTCTCAGACTCACGCTACCAAAGTTCAGTCTCAAAAGCAGATCTCATGGGAATGAAAATGTACCTACCAGCTGTAAAACTGGAGATTCATAAAAATTACTCTAAAAAAACTAGCAAATTTAGTTGATCTAGTTTTCCTTGATCAAGTTGAATAGTTGAATTATATCCCTGCTGTAGAAATCAAAGAAATCTTCATCTTCCTTTTAGGTACTGCAGTACACAATCCCTTCCCCAGCTACCTAATTCTGCCAGCTGGCATCGAAAGAGTACACTCCATTCACACTAACCAAATGAAATAAATTATTTTTCATTTTAAGTATTCAAACAAGTCCCTAAACAAAAAGCTTTTCTGAGGTTGCTTGAAAAATGTTGAGTCCATGCCTGAAGGAAAAGTACAGTAAAAAAAAATCCAAATCTTCATCTTGAGTTTTGCATTTTAAAACAGAAAAAAAGTAAAAATATATTACATATTAAATTAAGATCCCTCACCAGTAACCAGATCAAATTAGATTTTAACAGCTCGTGTAAAAAGACTGGACTATAGATAATTTGGCTAGGTTAGATAGCTATTAATCAGTTATAATCTAGCCAGATAGATAGTGAAAAATATAATTATAGCTGATATCTAGATAGAATAGAAAGGCTGATATGACTCATGCAGCTACCCATTCACAACTCTGCAATCATATTCTGTAGCAGAACAAGAAAATCCAAACTGCTACGCCCTTGATTAAATACACGCCATCGGTGTGCCCGTAAGCCGGTATCTACCTTGACAGAGTCCTCATTGTAGCTGTCAAGGAGCACAGGTATTCTGATGAATTACCCCCTGTCCGCAGCTCAGACCTCAAATCCACATTACGAGGGTCACCAAATATAGTGGATCCTTAGGGCCTTGCCAATTGCTGTGGGCAGCGTTTTGCCATCTGCCGCTGGACGGGCTCTCTCCTTGAGTCCGAGGTGCGAGAGACTGAAAGGGTTAATGTCTCACACATTGGGAGAGACTGAAAGGGTTAATGTCTCACACGTTGGGAGAGACTTTCAAAGAGTTAATGTCTCAAACCTTGTGAGAGACTGAAAGGGTTAATGTCTCACACATTGGGAGAGACTCTCAAAGAGTTAATGTCTCACACATTGAGACTGAAAGGGTTAATGTCTCACACGTTGGGAGAGACTTTCAAAGAGTTAATGTCTCAAACCTTGTGAGAGACTGAAAGGGTTAATGTCTCACACATTGGGAGAGACTTTCAAAGAGTTAATGTCTCACACATTGGGAGACTGAAAGGGTTAATGTCTCACACGTTGGGAGAGACTTTCAAAGAGTTAATGTCTCACACATTGGGAGAGACTTTCAAAGAGTTAATGTCTCACGCATTAGGAGAGACTGAAAGGGTTAATGTCTCACACATTAGGAGACACTTTCAAAGAGTTAATGTCTCACACATTGTGGCGAGGCGAGGCGCTATTTGCATGGAGACGGCAGGGCGGCGAGCACGGGGTGGGGGGGTGGGGTGGGGGAGAGCGGGACGCGCGGGACGTGGAGGGCGCGTCGGAGGACGCGCGGTTCCGGGCTCCGCCGGACCTGACCACGTCCGGCCAGAGGCCACACAGGGTTGATGCGAGGAAGGGGCTCGCGACCGCCCGAGAGACCCCTCGCGACCGCCCCCCTCCCCCAGCGCCTGCGCAGAAGATGGAGAACTTTCTAGAACAAGAACCATGTCAGTCCCGAAGGGGCGTGCCTGGAGGCGGGGATTAGCTTGTAAAAGACACGCCCTGCAGGGACCCGCCCACGCCCACCACTGGAGGATCGCCACGCCTGTCATCGTCGTCGCGGGATCCAAGGGTGGGGATACTTTTTCTTTCTCTTTCCTCCTCTCTTTTCCTTTCCTTTTCTCGCTTCTCTCTTCCTCTGCTCTTCCAATCTACGCAAGTTTGGAATAAAGTGTGACGGGTTGCCCGGAAAATAGCTCCATGGCCAAATCGCCTCTGTTCGTTCGTTGAGCTGGCCGGTTCGTTAAGTTTGTCCGTTTGTGGAATTCGCCAGTTAATAAAGTTGCTGGCCAGCCTGTTCCTCTGAGTCATTGCCGTGACCCTAGCGACCACGCGGCTCTGCCGAGCAGAGGTCGGCTTTTGTCGGTACACGGACCCTCGGGGAATCAAACGGACTCGCCCCTCTCGCACCCTCCGAGGGGGACGGGACACGAGGCGGTGGGCACGGCACGGCGCGTGGGCTGTCAGCGGCTCAGCCTGTAACGACTCTGCTCCTGCTTTCACAAGACACTCCTCTGTGCTGAATTACACAGGGAATGGCATCTGCCATTAGTGAGGAAAGGGCTTGAAGGTGCACGTTTCCCACGCCTTCCACAAGGTGTGATTATGTCCCACGAAATGGCCTCTCTGTTCCCATCGATCCATTAAGCAGTGTCCTCCTTTCTTAAGCAGGAAGACGACTGAATCTAGAGACACTCAGGTCTCCACATAACTGATTATCTCAGAGGATTGTAAGTGTTTTTTTCTCACACAAAGATATCCAGCTGCCTCAGTATACTCTCTGATAAGAATTTCTCTGGTTTTCCTTAGAACTGTATTTCTTCCTAATGCTTGCTTTAATGCTCCACATTTTTAATCATACTCTAACAGGCAAGACACGTTTGAGAAGGTTTTCAAAACCTTAGGGGCAGCTTGTGTGTTGTGTTGTCACAGAGGTCTCGTTCAGAAAAAGCTCCCATTAAACCTAAATTTTGCTCCCATTAAACTGTACACCAGTCCTACTAATCGGTACATTGTTGGTATAAAACTGTCTCTTCCTAACTAGCGACTTCATTAAAATCAATCCCAACACACATCGCTATCAAGTGAAAATACTGGTGTCGAGAATTCTGGCTGGAAATACAGGATAACAGAGTTAGGGGTTTATTTCAGCGTAACTGCTTTCCAGATGTGTGTCAGATGTGGCTTTGCTGGGTCCGTGAGGATTTTTTACAGACAGGGCACCTCTTGTGCTTCTCAGCCGTGGCTCTCAGCAACCAGATTTTTAATTGAATTTCTCATCTTTGGATGGAAATATATAGATTAATTTCCTGTATTTATGGCAGAGCTGTGACTAACCGCATGGGAACAGGCGGCAGAAAAACTCAGCAGCTTCCAAGCAGAGTATAGTACTCTGAGCAGTAATACCTCAGTGGCAGAATAACCTCAACCTTCCTCCCCCTCCTACCCACTATTTAGCTATAAAAATGCTATTGTGTATTTTTGCCTTTGGGAAGGTGATGGGTTGAGAAGACAAAGGTATATAAACTCTCCATATTCACAGCGTGAACCAATTATTGGGAGATAAAAAGAAAAATCTGCGGGTAATTCGCCCACACGTCATCTGTATAACAGAAATAACAGCACTGCTGCTCTGCCTGGCTTAGTATTAAAAGGATAAGCACACTGAAAGCCTTGAGAGTATCCGACATTGAAATGGGAGCCGTATAGATACCCATGGCAGTCAATGGTTATTGATGGGTTTCATGTACAAAGCTGGGCATCCAGCACCAGCCATGCCTGCAGCAAGGTGCCACGCAAGGGAGACCCTTGTTCTGCTCCGGAGTGGCACATCTTACTAAGTGTCTTCTTTACCGCTTACTAAACTAGGCTTCTGAAACATGAATTTTAAAAAATACCCTTCTCAAACCTTCATTTTATCATCAGTCCTCAGGTATATCTATATATGTTGGGGGGGAAGTAACAGGAGCTGCTTCTTTTTGCATTCAGTGCAATCAATTTGTTTTGGAGTGTGGTTTTTTAATCATTCCCCAGTTGAGAGCTGGCAATGCAACATTTTGGGCTGGTTGCAGGACTAACTATGGCAGATTTATAAGGGAGATACCGACAACATCTTAACTATAGAATTGTTAATGCATTGCCACAGTAACCCCAGAAACATTGATTGATTTTTATTGGAACATGCATATTTCTTCAAGATGGTTCATGACATTTTATCAGATTTGCTTCTGTAAAGAAAGTTTTCATATTATAACTAAGCCATTTTACTGTTGCTGTGGTAACTATGGTACCAGTTAAAAAAGTAACCACAGAATAAATGCAATTGCTATGTAAAACTCACAGCCAAGTTTTCTATATTATCTAAACAAGAGCAGTACTAGAAACATAAATGAATTAGAATTCAACAGCAATAGCAGTTGGAAATCCAAAATTAGTCTTTCAATTCACTGTCCAGCATCAACTGCCTGTCTTCCACTTGATTTTTATCAGAGTAGTGTTACCAGCTGCTGTTTGTGTTTTTTAAATCATCACCTATTTTTTGACACTCAGAGACCCCAACTTCTTTCAACCGCAGAATTTCACAGCCACAAACCATCAGATTAGTGACCTGAGCGGAATGATTTTTGATACTACTTTGCTTTAAGGAAACTATATTCACTGCAGAGTAGTTTTCTCTGGCTCGTTTTCATTTAAAAATACTCCGCTTTGCACTTGTTCTGTATTTTCATTCCCAAATCTCAAAACACTGCACAACGTAGGACAAAATGGTGTGCATAAACTCCTGGCTTCATCGAAGTGAGTTGAAGTTTTTTTCTGTCACCTTCAGTGGAGCCAATATTTACCCAGACTTTCCAAATTAAAAGAAATATCAAGAAAGGGCAGAAATCCTATGAGTTTATCCTAAGTCTAATAGTAAGGCAGACCTTATGCAGGAATAGAAGTTTTGCGGCATTCTCTTCTGAAATAGGGCAGTGGCTTAGTGCATTACCTACTATAGGTGGGTAATATGTTAAAACCTGTACTGTATGCTCAGGAAAAACTCAGTTGTAAAGAGACTTGCCCAAAACAAGTCTATACGACCAGGATGAGGGTTACTATGATAACAACAGCACCCCAGAACAAACTGTAGTACCAGAACTCCCCTGTACCATCCACCATACAGACATTGCACAAAAAGACAGTCCCTAACAAAAACCTATCAGCCTAGACTTGTTAAATCAGGAACTGAAAGGACAACTGAGACAAATCATCATGTTCGAGAAGGCACATTAGAGTCAAAAGACCCAGGATCTTTCTCCAAGGACCGACTGTCTCGGTATGATATGGGCAGAGGTAAAAGGGACAGGGGTGAATTGGTAGGAAGACTGGAATAATGATGGGCAGAGCTGCCCTCTTAGAGATTTTCAAATCAGACCAAATCAGAAGCAAGTCTAGAAGCGTTTCATAATCATGCCTGCTCTCACTCAGCAAAATTTGTACTGTGGCATTAAGTTTGAGGAAGGAAAGCTGTTGAAGAGCAGCACTCTCTGGAACCAACGTCATCTCCTTTAATCAAGGCAAATAACATTCATAAATCATTTGGTACTTTAACTTATTCAACAATGATGGTTACAGTCGATGCATGTTATTTTACGGCCTTCATTGACTCTCATATGCAAATGAATTTTTCTTAGAGCGTATGACAATAAATATTGCATACAGAACTGTTAGATTGCTTCCACTTTCTTGAAATGAGCTGTTGCACATGGTTATATAGTAATATCTGCACAACAAAGCCCTCAGGACAAATAGTGTTATATGCAAAATTCAGCCCCAGCTTTCTGTTTTCAAGCCTACTAAAAAGTTGTTATTTTCCCTTTGGTTCCACGGGACCTCCCCGGAAGGCTTTGCACACATGTACAGTAATGACACGAGTTAATTGCACAGTCGCTGAAATAATGCATGAGTCTCTGGGAATGAGACCTCCGAAAGGTCACAGACTCCCTCATTATCTCTTAGCTTTCTTTTGTTTCTGTGCTCTGCCCTTTCTCATCCTGAGAAAATGCTTCTGAATGCTAATGCCACAGTGCTTGGCATCCCCTTCACCAGTCATGTCAGCATAATTAATTAGGATAGTAGAACAAACACCACCTCACACAGGTCAGGTAAAGCCATTTGGACACCAAAGGAAGAGGAGACACAGCAGAATGACACAAAGGACCTAAACACATTGCCAGGACTCAGTAAATAGTAAAAGATAACAGCTGGAAGTAATGGGATGAAACAAAGAGAAATGCAACCTCCCTGTCGCTGCAAATGTATTGTACTGTGGAGTCACCTCCCGGGAAAGATGCTGGAAGCCAGACTAACTGGAGGTTTGAAGCTCTCCATAGGCAGAGTTAGACCTTGCCTTTAGGCATAGTGTGAGCCGAGTAGTGTACGAAAGCATTTATGGCTCATTTTCCTTTTTCCTTCTGTCTTGCTGACTGTCAGCAAGGTTGGCACCGAATATTTTCCTACTGGTCTGATTGCTCCTAGATCTTATCAATGCCTGCAAACCCTTTCTGGGGACTGAGTTAACTAGAACACAAGTATTTGTTTCTCTTCATCCTTTTCCACATATGCATGCACCCCTATTGCAAAAAGGTCATTAGAAATAATATAGCCTTGAATACAGTACAGAATTTTTTTCGCATCTTCGGTGAACCAGTTGTGCTCCTCAAGCATAACCTCACACACCCCACCACCTCAGTGATTAATACCATGCCTCTGAGACTACAACCTTGGAGGCAAAAAGCATGCTGGTTCTGACAAACAGAAGCAAAATGCTGTCGCTGCTTACAAGATGTTAGTCATGCTGAGATGCCAGTATCCCTCCTCAGTTAGCCCAGGTGCCTACGAGAGCTGCCGCCGCTGTATTTTGTGCTTATAAATACATGGAAACACTCCTCTAAGTCAGAAGTCACCCTGATAGTCAGACAGTTACCATGATGGGAGGATTCGAAGCAATATTCTTGCAGAAAAAACCTTCCCCAGTGTCTATCCAGCCACACCATTAGCTTGTCCTTACTGCACCGTTAAGCTTAATTAAAGCAGATCTTCCGCAGGACCCCACGCCTCGCTCGATCTGGGTGTCAAACAGGCAATTGCTGGGCCCGAGAGTAAGACAGTTAATGAGGAAAACTGCCTCACCACTCCAGACTTGCTCACCTCAGTGTTTCTTCACCGTTTGTGAAGTCATTTACATTTGAGCACAACTGATGTAAAATGCCTTTAATTTGGCAGCAGTAGAGATGCTCTTTGCCTCGGCCTATTAGCCCAAAACCTACAGTGCCAAAGAATAACTGTTTTGAATGGAGGGTTATAAGCAACACACGTTTCTCCCTGTGTGGTTGGTTATAACCAACACACGTTGCAGCAGTAGGAGTGCACCCAGTTATGTTTCAAGAGCTTACCTAAGGGCCAAAAACATCTCCCCAACATGGACATTATTTTATTTTCTGCTGATTGCCCTGCAGAGGGAAGGAAAAATTGCTCTCAGTGTATAGCAAAAAGAAGCTGCTGATACAAAATTTCAGGTTTTAAAACTTCCTTTCTTATACAAGACCAAGTTTGGGGGAGGAATGCTAATTTCTGGATCTCTTATATGCCTGATCAAATCTAATATTTTAAATTAGAAACTGTAAACTAAACAACTTCAAATGTCAAAATGTTTGCTTTGTGGTATTAATATATTGATTCTTACGTCCTCTGACACACGAAGAACACAATTCCATTGATGGAGTGGAAAAGTACATTTCTGATTACTTTCAATGTCAATATGGTCAAAATGCCTCGTCTGATATCACGTCAAGGAAAGACATGATATTTCCTTCCTATGCATCAAAAACTGATCGTACGTATGTAGGGGAGGGGAATACCTGCTTTCGAGACCATACAGTTGAACGAAAACATCTGAAACACGAAAGCCTGAAGAGACAGCTCTGAATTTTGTTGTCGTTTGTTTGCTGTCTGTCAGCCATAAACAGATTAGGCTGAATTTGGAGCAGAAGTCCTTCAGGAGAAAGAAACTGAGATTTAAGCAGAGAATGGACAAACTTGGAACTAAATTATATTAGCCAATGGGACAACCTAAGAGGAAGGAAGAGTTAGTCCCCGCAGATAGAAAGAAACGTTAGCAAGGGAAGAGAACCAAGTCTTTACTGCCTTTGGACAGAGGGAAGCAGACCAACAACAGATAGGTATGGCTGGTGAAACCCAGCTGCTTCAACTGGCAGACGGGTTGTAGGTACCAAAACCCAACATAGCTATTGACACTATGATTTTTAGTATTAAGAGATTAATTTTGATTTTCAGGGTCAACTTTGAAGACAGCTTTTAGATCTCCCTTGAAAATCCATTAGGATGCTATAAGATGTAGAGAACTTGCAAAGCATCCATGAAGCGTGTAGGCTCAGTGCAGGGCTGTGTCATGCTGCGGAATCGGGAGATATTTCCATTTGCAGTTGTCTTCACTGCCATTTCTAATACTGTCGTTGCGGAGGTCCACATCTCTATTTTCCGCAGCACGCGAGAGAGGCTCTAGCACAGCTTCTCAATAAGCTGAGCTGCTTCCTGCAGCTCTGTGGGAATTTATTTCTTCCTCTCAAAAAGATGCTTTTCAGTTTCAAACAAAAATGGGTTTGTCAACTGGATGGATTTGATAGTTAGATAAATGTCTTTTATCAACGGAATGGATTAGGCTGTTTGCATTTTGTCACCACAATCTCAATCCATCCTGCCAATAAAACATATTTCATCAAAGCTTTAGGCCACCATGCTAACAGAATGTGTTTTGTCAACAGCCTAAATCCATCCTGTCAACAAAATCCATTCAGAAGGAAAATAACTCAATCTCTTCTGTCAACATCAGGAGGAAAATCTTGGTTGTTAGTGTATGAAAAACAAAACCAAACCCCACAGTTAACCATCCATATTTTCAGGCCAAAATAAGAAAAACACAAAAGTATCTATCAGCTTAGCATATGTAAATGAAAACAGCGGGGAAAATTAAATAATGCATTAATACTGTCTGGTGTGATTGGGATGTGATGAAGCTATGGAAGTGTCCAGGCTGAAGCCTGAGGTTTCTACTGCCTAGACCTCAGAACTGAATTGAACATCTAGATCCCAGAGATGCTGGATACTGAATATGTATGTATTAAGAAAACTCAAAGGCTTGGTAGCCAAACGACAAGAATTCATTGAAGACTGAGACCCAGAAAACTGATTTCTCTTGCTGACAGAAAATCACAGTGGTAGAAACATGAAATTGTATTGTGGGCTCCATCCTGTCCTTCGTGCTTTAATTAGAACTTGCAGATTAAATGGACTGATCCAACTGTTCCAGTCAGTCGCATCATTGCCTAGCTGTGCCTCAGCTTGCTGTGGCTTTCTGCAGTCCCTCTGAAGGGCAGAGCAGATCCTTTGTACAAGGATCACGTCAGGGCAGCCAAAGAACCTTTCGTAGGAAGCTTCAGTGCAGCTGGAGGCCGCCTAAGATCATAGGCACTTAAGCAGAAAAGAAATACGTTGAGTTTAAAAGGACACGCAGGCAGGCGGCAATCACATTTGTGTGTGCGTATGCACACACATTTACATGTAATTATAAGTTTGCATTGTACAGGAGCGATTCCAGGACACAATCATTCCTGTGCTCCCCCCGAGAACTGATTCATATGGCACTGCGGTTTTGCTCCTCCTTTCCTTCCCCCTTTCACCTCGCAATAACATAAGCTTCATTTCCAAAATTTATTAAAATAGTCTCAAAGCAAGATTGCAGATATTAAAGTCTGATAGCTCCAACTCCTTTCCTTGCAAAAAAGGCCTGTCTCCCTGCTCATTCGCTCTCTCAAAAGTGTGTTGTGAATATTAGCAGTAGTTTTCATTTCAAGCCCTAAGTCAATAAAGATTGATCGTTATCATATAATAAAAGTCAGATGGCTTTTTAAAAAAGGTTTACTGGCTTTGGATGCCTACCTTGAGATGCTGTAAGAGAGCCTGATTTTCCTAAAGTGCAAGCCATATGCCTCCTTTCAGAAAAGATGGTCTCTTTCAATAACCTCTAGTTGGGCATGCCAAATCAACCACCTTTTAAAAAGTTATATTCACTTTCTTTTTTTCGGAGTAAGGCCTTGCATTGTGGTATATGCATGTAACGTGAAGGATGCAGCATGGTCATGAGTGCTTGAAGGAGTTCCGTATAACATTGAGGTTGGGCTTTTTGGCAGGATAGTTTGCTTTTAGGTACATTAGAAGCTGTATCCTGGTTGCAAAATAGCTAATTAATTTATTTTTAAAATTACTCTCCTAATATGTGATTTTTATCACATACGGGGTTTCCTTTGAAAACCCCTTAATATGGGGTTTCCTTTGAAACCCCAGCTCATAAAGTAATTTAAAAAGAGAATAAAAATCTGAAGTTTATTTAAAAATGAGATGTTTGCTTCTCTTGTGTGTAAAGGAAGATTAGCGATTGTGGACCCAAAAGCCTTAAACATCAAAAGGCAAAAGAATTTTTGAAAATGTTACTTGACTAACCAGCCACATGACTTAAACCAACTGCTTTATTTTGTAATTCATGGTAATTTATTTTGTAATTCAACTGATAACATCGGAATAGCCTTAAGCAGGGGAAAGTAAAAGAGGAGATGGAAGACATTTAATAATCAAAGGCAGATAAAAATCTAACAAATCATCTCTTCTTCAATAGCTAAACGGAATATGCAAATACATGATCCTGGGGCCATGACAAAGCAAGTTTCATTCTGTATCTTAGCCTGTCCCAACTCTCGATGCAAGTACAACTAACAAGAAAAAGTCTTGTGTTGTGAAAGATGCTTTTGAGTACAGCATACTCAATTAGAAACTCATCTTGCGCAACAAGGTGTCACATAGATCACTCCCAGTTAAGGAAAGGCTTGCATCATCAAATTAACTCCATTTCTTCAGCATTTCTCTACTTCAGGTGAAATTCCTGCTATTTTAAAATTGGCTTCAGCCTCTTATGAAAAGGTGCCTTCCCTTCCTCCATATGGTCTGTGCTAATTATCAGCCTTTTGAACTGCACTATTTTGGGATGTATTGTGAAATGAAAGGATTCATTTTAATCACACGAAACAGAACAATAAAATGATCTCCACGGGGAATTCCACAATGGGTTTTTGCACCTACAAAATAGTCTTAAGTGTTTAATGATTTATTGATGTAGTTGCTTTGGCTTTCTAAGCTTTTTAATTTTGTTTAATATGCATACTGTCTTCCAGACCCTTGATTACACCACTCACCTTGATCGTTTACAACTTCAGATCAGCTTAGCAGGCTCTTCCCCAGCTCTGTTTCATAACACTTGGCAAATGGGTATAAACAATAGCAGTAGGTATTTATTTTTCCTATTAATAGAGGGCTTGATCTTGCATTGTGACCCCTGGAAATGGAATGCTGCACCCTCATCAATAACAGGACTAAGTTATTCAGGACAGGGATCATCTATTAATTACCTGCGTAGAAATTCATACCACTGCAGAAATGTTGTCTTCATCTGATCAAAATAAATGGCTTCTCTGCCTGCCAAATTCTCATCTGGGTCATACAAGCACTAATCCATTGACAGCTTTGCAGAACGATTTCTAGTCTCTCCTATTAAATTATTTTATACATAGATTCACTCGTTCTTTGTAACTTGTTAACAAGGGATATCGTTCAGACCAAACAGCTTCAGGAATCTCAGAGCTGACCTGGCCACTAGGAATACAAAGCTTATTTGGTGCAGTCAAAGCTATCAGTCACACTGACAATACGAACCAAAAGGAAAAATCAAGAAACAGAAGTAATGCAAAGCACACTGATGAGCTGTCGCTGTTACAGCTCAGCATCAGGCCAGACAAAAAACATTGGCGGTGGTGGTGGTGGTGGTGTGTACATGTGACTACACACACATATATGTATATACATATACCATCATCTAATATAGACAATGTACGTATACCATCATCTCTAAAAATAAACAAATAATTCCAGGGGCACCGTGAAGAGACTAATTTCTGTGACAGCACAGAAAACTGTCACTCTCTGAGGAGCAGTGAAAGGATGGCTGGGACAGCTGAGCATCGAACAGTTTACTAATTGAACAAGGTACTAATTGAAACCTTGATTAGCTAGATAACCCAGCTCCACAGGGACAGGCATTTAGACAGTCCAACTGCACGTTGGTTTTCTTTTAGTACAAATGAACTGTCTCATTCCTGAGTTCCCCACACTAATGGATCTCACCCCACCCAATTCCAAATCAGCCAAACTTCATTTTCGTAGGCTTCTTTTCTAATAGATTTCTGGCGCAGGTAGTTTAACACTCTGCTTAGTTCTGAGGAGACGTCACTTCCATCATACGGAAGGAAACAAACCAACCAGTCCTTGTCCAGCCTTTAACTCACAGTGGCTTTCCTGATCGAGGACAAAACAAATGCATCCACAGCTTTTGGCACCTTGCAGCGCTATTCGTTCATGGCACCTCTGAGGAACTCCAGGCTTGTTCCCTCCACCACTAAAGGAACCAGGGTTTAGTCCTGTGTTGAGTGCCACAGTTTTACTTTATGAGGATTTGAGTAGCACCTGATGAAAGGAGAATTTTTATTTCCTCAGTGAGCAATTGATTGACATTTGACTTCTATCCTGTAGTCAAGCCCCAGGGAGCCGGTGATACCTCTTGAATCACTACTGAAATGCTGGGACTTAAAAGTCATTGGAAATGGTTGACTACAAGATAAGACACTAGGCTATGCACCAAGAAACCTCAGTTCAGTCACTGCCCTGTTGTTACTTTGGAAGGTCTCTTCATTTCCCTGTACCGACTGTTTTCTCTCCCATGCTTTGTTACATACTAAATACTTGGACTGTAAATTTTTCCATGCCAGAAATGTGCGTGCACGGCAACCTCTATAATGGAGTCTTGATTTTACTTGGTCCCCCTCTGGACTGTAGCAGCCTTCAGAGTACAACTGCAATTCCCCCATGACCATATTTCCACAATATTTAGAACAGA
The DNA here is from genome assembly GCF_035582795.1 of Mycteria americana. Lineage (NCBI taxonomy): Eukaryota > Metazoa > Chordata > Aves > Ciconiiformes > Ciconiidae > Mycteria > Mycteria americana. Next base: position 3,979,944 of record NC_134387.1, read on the forward strand.
AAGCCCCAAAACAGTGTGTATTCATATTCATCATCATCATAGCCAGAACATGTAAATTATTTTACTTAAGAACTTACTTCAAGCTCATACTCGGCGCCTGTGCATTTCTCGAGCAGGATTTCTGTATTTGCATTTTTATTAAAACCTTATCAGGTCTAATGCCTCCATTTGTCATGGTACAATTATGTGAAACTGGAGATTAGGCAGGGTCTTACACTTCCCATTTTTTAGGTATTTTATCATGCCCTTGTAGCAATGGCATTTATCAAGTCAACACCCAATGGCCCCCTCTACCATCATACGTACTAATGGTTACTTTGCTCCTACTGCCTATTACTTTTGTTTTTCTATTGATGCTTCCTTGACAAACAGCCTCTCAATAATATCAGAGCTGCCATTAGAAAATCAGCCATGTGATTTGTCCTAGGCATTTGCAGAAGGGCTGGGTGGAATAGACTCCGATTAGAAGTGAACTCAAATAGAAAACATCCAGATAAGAAACCAAAGGAATCACTCTTAGCCTTTAATCCTAGCAATTTAAAAAACAGAAGCAGCATGTATATAATTCATGGAAGCTTTCTCCACAAGGGCAAAGGATATTGTGTGCCCCTGCAAAATCCATAGCATTCTTTCAGAGTTCTGAATCATCTCAGCTTAGTCAGACAAACACCCCTTTTCTGGGAAAAAAAGCTCTGCGATGTTCTTTGCTTTCTGGAAACAAAACACTGTGTCTGTAATGCTCTCCTGGAGGAGGGATTCGGAAGCATAAACTCATCCAATAACTGGGATCCTGACCCACAGCTTTGAAATTGTCGCTGCTTTCTATTAAATGCATTTCACCATTGCTTTTTAGACACGAAATTAAAAGCTCTTTAATTTAAACACACAACAGAAGCAGTACCTAAGCTGACTTCACTCCAGTTCCCAAGACATCAGTAAACTTCAGAGGTTATTTCAGCCTTCATAGACCCTCCCATCACTTTTGTCCTCTCTGAAGACACTACCAGTAATGGTACATCCTTGAAGAAGCGCAAGAAAAGTATACTCAGCACTGAAGTGTCAGGCTTCTATTTGAAATCCTAATGTAATTTTTAAACCACTGTTGCATTTGTGCCAGAACAGAGTACTTCTGCGTGCCGAGCCCTGCAGAAGTGAGAGGGGGAAACGGAGCTTCTGCTGCCATCGCATGTACAGGCAACCCCTGCCCTGATGCGATTGCCACAGGGACTCCCATCAGTATGCACATGCGGGCAATCGGAGACAAAACTGCATGTAAAACATGCCAGCCGGATTCACATGCCAATGTTGTTACGATCGAGAATGCTCCGCCCTATAGAGGAAGGATTTTGCATGGCACACAACTGTGGTTTTTGGAAATAAATGCAAAGAAATTGCGTGCTGAAAAATCTTGCTGATCTGCAAGGGGCAGACAAATAGAGTAGCCGGATGCCATCAGCTCTGGGGAAAAGATGTCTGATTGTGCAAAGTGCCTTTGAAAATTTACCCATCAAGATAGAAGATAAGACAGTGGCCAGGTATCCTCGACAGGGAAACTTATGTTCAAGCTGAGGCCCTTTTCTTGAGGGTTCATGTTATTAACCTCAAAACAATTCAAAACCAAGTGCAATACCAAAAAGTCTTAACTCCCGGTGAAGTCAATGGGAAAGCTTGAACTGAAATTATTTAGGGAAGAGCTGAGTGGGCCCAATTCTCCTTTTAGTCTGATGTGACTCCATTAAACTGAGAGTAACTCCCAGGTGAATGAGAAACTGTCTTTATCTGAAGCCTGCCTGCCCTGCACAGTGACTTTATCAAAAGGAGATACAATAAGGGACGGCAGCAATTGCCTTGTATGGAAGCTCTCAAACGTGCTTGGTTCAGAGAGCAAAGATCCGAATTATCGGTAGCTGGAAATAGCTTAACAGACTAAATATTTCAAAGTGGACCTCTACAGATAGATAGCATCATTTTTACTCCGGAAACCTCTAGGGAAGGAGACACCTGAGCTTTTACCTAAGCTTAATGAAAGAGAGAAGTGGAAAGGAAAAATCAAGAATGTGCCTCTAAATTGTTAAGTGTCCTTTTATCCTTCCAGTGAATCACATTATAGGCATTGGGCAGAGTCACAGAACGATACTGTAAAATGATGAACAGTTACCTCCTCTTCCTACTTGCTTTCAGCTCAGAAAGCATCTATTAGTTCCATGCAGTAGATTTCCTGGATGGAGAAGAGATGCAAATTGGTCCACGGCAGGCAAAGAGCTTCCAACTGATTGGATTGGGGAACAACAGCAGGGTGACATCTCTTCCGTCTTCTCATTTCAGTTACAAATATGCTGCTGCTACTGTTGTAATTTATTAACTGTGGATTAATTCACATTCCCTTGACCTTCATCTGGAAAGCATCTTCCCCAATTCCTGCTCCTAACCAAACTCTCGAGTTCTGCAAAGTTACTTTCAATGTGAGCAAATGCTATTGCACCCCCCAAAATATCTGCAACAAATCAATGAGGTGGGCTGATGGTGCTTTGAAGCAAACAGTGGCTAAATTGTTGGGAAAAACCTCACTTGGCACAAAATGTTATAAGCAGCAAAGCTAGTTCCTAGCAGCATAGAGGAAAAGAGGCTTAACAGCCCAAGCATTACATTTCCAGCACCGTAAAAGCTGGTCAAATAATGGAAAAATTTATGCAAGTATAAAGTCATTTGGTGATAGATGGGGAGGATTAAGCTCTGTTGAATAAGTTATGCTCTGCAGAATATATTTCAGCCTTACCATACTGCTTGACAAATAATGGACAGATTAACTGGCTAAATTTTGCCTAATGTATTGTTTCCTAGAGTTGTAAACTACCCTTTTAACACACACACACACAAAAAAAAGGTCCTTTTTTTTAGCTTGAAACTAGTTTTCTGAAAATTCCTCCCCCCATGCTTAAAAATCTTCATCTTTACAAAAGAACACAATAAAACTCATCTGCATCAAGTCCTAAAATGGATTTATTAAACTGTATTAAATCCCCACGAAGACTGTTTGTTCAGTGCAGTTTAATATCCTTCATAAATGGAATATGATAAATTGACCTAAGGCTACTCTGAATCTATATGAGAATTAACAACGTGGTTTAATTAATCCACTCTAAGTTAAAAATTTCTGCTAATTCAAAAAAACCCCATATTTTTTAAAAGACTTTGGAAGTTTTCTGCAATGTGGCAGTCATGAAGCTCAGTGGGAGCTGGGTAAAATCCCCTACCTGTTTGAGAACATCTACCTTAAGACTGACTTCATTCTACGTTATCATCAGACAACCCATTGCATCTTGGAGGTGGTCCCGGATTTGGTGCAAATGGGTCCTCAAGTTTTAGATACAACCTGGCATTGCCTCTTGAAACGAACATTGTGAGAGAGACATGAAGTTATAAATCAAAACCACAAAAATAATTTACATTTCTAAACCTGGAGTTGAAAAGCCATATGATTTATTTCCTTTCATAAAGATACATAAGTGAAATTTTCTGTTTCAGGCCACACCTACATTTACAATTTTTATCTAAGGTAGATTTTGTTTATTTTAAAAATACAGGTTTATGCATATAGTGTACCTAAAGCTTGTTTTTGTCGATGTATCTCATAGGACTGTATTAATACATATTAAACTTCAGAATATTTTTACTGTGAGGCAAAATGCATAAGTATTATTCCAATTCTTATTGCACTGTGGAATATTTTCACATAGGAGTCTTTGTTATGCCAAAGTAGTGTAAAAGACGCTCACAATAAATGATCTGCATACATCTTACTTGAGTCCTCTGGCTGAAAGTGAATCACCTAAAATTTTCCATAAAGGGAGCAAAGCCATTTTTCTTACCTTCCGGTCTGCTTTCTCCTCCCAAATCAAATAAATTTTAGATATTTAAGTGAATTAAAAGGTAATAAATCCTCACCTGAGAAATGGTAGAAATGCATAGCAAACACTGTGCTTAAATAATTTAGAAAAATGACCTGCGATGATATTATGCTTTCTGAAGTTCAGGTATTTATTAGATTCCCTTCCTTTGTGCTTTGGTTCTTTCATGAATATCATTACATCAGCAAAGGTGCCCCACGCTAAGGGAATGGTTCGATGACTTAGTGAACCTTTAACAACTCCTCACATTCCTTTCTGATGGCTGCAGCATCTCGAAAGGAGAACAACGATATGGTCCATAAATTGCATAAGGCCTAAACAAGTATAGAGGCAAAGAGAGGTAACATTTCTGCTGTGCAGAGTTATGAACCTTCTCAAAATCCTCCCCAAAAACTCAGCTAAAACCCAGAGTTACTCAGCTTCTCCTCCAACTCCAACAGAACTACACCAGTGACAACTGTTGTGCAAAGCAAAACATTTTAAGCCTATGTATCCATGAGGGCTAATTGTCCACAGCAAGACATCGTAGCTCATTTCTACAAAGGGTAGTTGCAAAAGATCATAAAAGCCCACCATATTTATGGTGCCACAAAAGGAAGGTGGCTGCAAGGTGGTGTTCTCCCGAGAGGGTGATTGATAACATCACGTTGATCCCCATCTAAATGATGTCTTTGCCTCCAAAGTCAATACAAAGCTGAATAAGAGCAAAATAAAACCAGATTTCAAGAGATGGAAAGAAGGCGATGTCATTGTTTCAATAAATGCTTTTAAAAAAGAAAGTTTGTTTCCTCGACCTTTCCCAGAGTCCCTATGTGATTCTAACAAACCATTTTAGTTCTGCCCCCCACCTGGAAAGGAAAAAAAAAACCAAACCAAAAAACTAAATAAAACTTCCTTTTTACTGCTCATTGCCTTGATTATAAGTCAAGGTGCAGTCTGCTTCTTGATATGCCTCTGAATACAGATTGGCAGAATGAGCCCTTGTCTCTGTTGCAGCATCCGTACATTAATGGGATACAAGTAAGCAAGCACGCTTTCTGAAAACGTTCACACGTTTTTTCCACACTGTAACTAGGTTTTTGTCACTGTAAACATGCTGCTTAGACTACCTTAAGTGAATTTTCCTAGCAGAGGCCTGAGAAGCAAATTATTTGCTGAAAGAAAATACATAAATGCAAACTCCAGCTCTTAAGACAGCATGGGAAATAGGAAAAAGCTGGAGAATGATTGATCTTCACATAACATTGAACTGCCATAAGGCTCTGGCAAGATTTTTATATAACTTTCCTTGAAAAGCTTGTACTTAAATAAGCAAGACAGGCAAAAGCAAAGATAACTGAAGGCTAATTCCCTTAATTTTATAGAAGGGGCCGCAGCCAAGATCCCCATCGAACCCCAATCACTTCCACTAACCCTCTTACCTCCTGTCCCAGCCTTTTCAGCCAGGCAGACGCAACTGTTTGCGAGGCTGTATGGTGCTCAGAATAAAAAAAAATTTAAAAAACCCAGAACTCGGTTAACAGCAACCCTTTCTTCTTGCAGAGTTACTTTTTAAGCTTCATCAGTAACCTTATTATTTCATATATCAGCCAAACCAATGCTTGAACTGCCAGTTGATAAGCCAGCATCCCTGTCCTTGCACAAACTTGGTTGGGTGTCAAATACCGTACTCCTTATCTCACTCATCTCCCACATTTCAGCTCAGAGCCTTCACAGCGCTGATGCTCCCAAACAAGATATTTCATACCCATTTTATAATAAATGCTCACTGACAGATATTGAGCCCACACTGGTAGGTAACTTAATCAATAGTCAGGTCTCCAGCAGTCTGTGTAGCAAATTATAGTTGGCATTTAATAGAACTGCAAAGCAGAAATAGCTTTAACACACCAGTCAGTATTTTAAGCCACATAATAAATTCACTGCTACCCAGTTACATATCAATTAATAGCACTAAACATCTTTAATGTATTAACAAAGATGTCATTCAGATATTAAAATTCAGTTTAATTAAAATAGCATTGAGATTTTAAGTGCCCAATATTTTAAAATTCACCTGCTCTTTTTAGTCATTACAAAAGGCCCTTTAACTAACACATAACTGCCTCATAAAATTTAAACGGCAGGTAAAATTGAAACATGTACTTGCAAATATTGCCACAGCGTGTTTGACTCCAGGTCAGCGCAGAACACAACAGCCAGAGCCAACAGCAGCCCAAAAGCAGCGGAATTAGCCAAAGAGCCACTTCAGAAGCTGTATTATTATTTGACATGATCCGTACTTGAAGCAGTTCCCTGCACAAATGGAAATCAAGTAAACTGTTCAATTTATAACCTCGCAAGCGGCTCTGCTTTTCTGTATATTTACCCAGCAGTTTCTGGCTGGCTGGGCTATACTGTTAACAGGCAAAAAAGCAAACAGGAGCCCAAGAGAGCTGTGTCTTAAGTGGCACCTGTTGACCTGTAAATATTAAAGCAAAGAAAGGCAAGAATAATAGGCCAGGCTTATCCTGACACAGGCTTTTAACACAGAGTTACCTCCGAGGCGATTATGGCCCGCTCAGAAGTGCATGTTTTCAGTGACAGTTTCACACTTCGCAACTTGTCTATTTGTTTACTCCCTAAGACCAAACCAAAATGTTTACGAGGGCACCAAAACAGTATTTTTCCCTCATAGCTCTTTACTTTCATCACAACATCAAAAGAGACATATTTACAACAGGCCTTTTTGCCTTTTATTCTTGGGACCCTACGCATAGAGATTTCAAAGACCTGAAGTCAGTGTAGAAAAGCTTTCTGCGCTCTAGGACTAACAAATTACACTAACAAATTTAACATCATTTTCCCACCCCTGCCTCATTAGCTAGGACCCCAAGCTAAATCCATCAGCCTTCATACTCTCAGATCATCTCCGTTTTTATGCTCACGCTCTCTCCCATGGAGTCCCATCTCGCCCTTTGCTGCGGGCTCCGCAGAAACTGCTGATGCCCAGAAATATTTGCCTGTGCTAAGAGCAGGCTTCAGCATCTTTGCTGCCAACACCAGGAATGCTCAGAGCTATTGTAATGGGGAGGAAAAAAAAAAAGGAAAGGCTCATTGGAGTAAAGGATAATCAGGCAGGGCTTCCTCCCATCCATTTGTTATCATAGCAGATACGTCCTAAAGCCTTGCTGTACCACCGAGCTGCGCAGACCTTCAACGCCTGGTTCCTCCCAAGCAGCAAACCAATGCCACGCAGTCGCCTTTGTATAAACCCAGTGGGGATCAACTGATTTCCTGGGATCATCTGAATCAGATTGCCCTCTGCAGCTGTTCCTAAAACTTATATTCTGCCTATTCCTGCTGTGCCTGCACTCATGCCCGCAGCCAAATGGCCACTGAATTCCTATCTAGGCTCTGGTTTATGTTAAATTCTAGTGCTGAAACCACTAAATCCCAATATCTGCTGTGATTTACTTTCATTTGGAACAGCAATCAAATTAAGCTGGACTTCTACTTTACTGCCTCCAGGTGAGCACCCATGGCTGGGCCCTATCACTTAAAGCAGTAGGTGTGTAATCAAATTGAGTTAGACAGTGATTGATATTTTGCATACTCTGTAATGATGGTATTAAAGATCTGGCACGTTGTTTGATGTGAAATGATGTGCGATTGCTAGAAATGAAATGCAATTCATTTCTTATTTTGGAGTGGGGTGAGAAAGGCCAGTAATGGGTTATGGGAGACACCAGCCATTTTCTGCCAGCCTTTGGGGTGCACTTCAGTTGTGTACACGCAGTTTTGATATTCGTCAAAACGGCAGATTGCCTGGCCACTCGTTAATCCTTAACTGTGCCTGGACCTAACAGACTGTATATTGGCATAGTTCTCTACCTAATATAAGAACACGTGGTAACGTATCACGCTGCTGTAAATCTGCAGCTACTTGAAGCTTCAGAGCGACATGAGGAACAAAACTGGTTTCAAGCCATCGTGGAAGATGTCGTACCTACAGTACTGTAATGGGGATTTTCTGGCTGCTGAGCTGTCCCAGTATTCCCACTCCTCTGGCCAGGCTCCAGTCTCCCTCCTGTTTAACATTAACGGCAGACCACATTAATGACAGATCCTCACTCCTATCTGTATATCTCATTCTCTTCCCTCCACCCCTTCCAGACAGAAAACACCTTAATCTAGGGGCTTATCTGCACTTGAAAGTTAATTCAAGGTTACAGTTGGGCATGAATTTAAAGCGAAATAGATATTCCTTAATAACCATACAGAGACAGCTATTCTAGAATAAAAGAGCTTTATTTAGTTTAATATACTTTCTTTAATCACTAATCTTAAACAGGTGATTAGCTCTTTATTAACACACTGAAACCATATCTGAACCCTTCAAAAGCCATTTCTTAGAATTCCCTGGATAACGAGCGTGGCCAGAGCCTGTAATTAAGCTCAGAGTGAGAGAAGGGTGTTCTGCCTTGCAGAGCCGAGCCGAGCCGAGCCGAACCGAGCCGAGGGGGGGGAATGGGTGTCAGCCTGAAACTGTACTACGAGTCCTAGGGTCAAATCGTCTTTCTCTAGTTAATAATTGCATGCTCTGGGTAGAGGGCAAACTTCTCAGAACTGTTGGCTGAACTGCCCCCTTGTTTATTTACACATTCAGGAGAGCTTTGGAAATTAGGTTTTTATGATCCATTATAGCAATCCCCCAGCATGGAGCCCTTGCAAGAGATTTCAATGTATTTGCATTATCATTTAAGAATGAGTTGTCCACAACAAAATGCCTTTAGAGCATCATAAATAACACACTGCTAAGACTGAAGCTTTGTAAGAAATCCCTCAGCAGAGAAGAATGAAAGAAATTTAGAGAAACTCCAGAAATACAGAAATTATACAGGAGAAATACCAGAGACAGGCGATACTCTCTCAAGCTTTCACAAGGAACTAACAGCATTTCATTCTGAGATGATCTATTCCTTGTATTTAAATTAGAAGCATGTCTGCAGAAAGGAAAATTCTTCCTGTGTTTTTTAAAGTAGTCTTGCAAGACGAATAGCCTTATGGCAGAGTCTCATAGGTCTGGAAGCTTGGCCTTGTACTTAAGGGTGGGGGCCCTAAGGAATCAGGATCCCCCCTTCTCAACTCTCCCACAAAGCCCTAAAGTGTCACTGAACAAGCCATGCGAGTAGAGATTTTCAAAAGCACTGGGGTACAGCATCTACTTCCCGTGGACTTAAGATAGTTTTGGAAAAGCAAAAGCACAAATCTGTGTGACCCACTTAGTGTCTTCAGCCCTTACTTCCCAGGGGTGCTGGGAAGGAAGATGCCTCAAAGCTGAAAATATATTCAGCTATTTTGGTAGGAGATATCTGTACTATAGGAAAGAATTAGTGAGGGAGTTACAGGGCTTCACAGAAATCACGCCAAACGTGCAGATTTAACTCATCATACAGTTTTCTTTAAGGAAAATACAATTATCTGTTCTTTTCCATTTTACAATGGTGGAAAAAAATTAAATTAGGTTCAACAGGGCTTTTCAGTCAGACTATGAGAAGTCCAACCAAAATCCTACAGTGGATTACTGAGTGGACGCTCAAAGCTTGGGAGCATTTGAAAATTGAATCCCTATCTAAATTCATTTGTATGACCTTTGTAAAGCAAGTTATAAGGACTGTAGTCTAGAAACAACTGGTGCCAGGAGAAGAACCTCAGATTTTAGTGTGTTACATGATGAACATTCAGAGCAGATGTTGATCTGTGTTACAGTGATGAAGACCTGGATTAACTCCATCCACTTCAAAGGTGCTACCCCAGATAAGGTCTGTGGGATCACACCGCGCACAATGTGAGCTGTCTCCATCTCAGTTCCTCAATATGCTTTTACCTAGTGCGAGATCACTTAATCCTCTGCTTATAAAGCTTCATAAGCAGCAGAGAGGTTCTAAGAGCAAAGTCTGACCATTCAAACTGAGATAGGTCCTCACTATAAAGTTTGGAGTCATATTCAGGTTCATGGTGTTGAGTACAAGGCTTTCAGAGGTCTTGGGTTGCTTTTGAAACTCAGATGCAATTCTGGAAATTTAAAACAATTAGATCAGTATTTATGTCTACATCCATCTCTAAAATCAATAAACAATGAAGTTCTTTATTGCGAATTCACTTGGCATAGCAAGTCTGAGAATTAAACAGCCTTCTCTCAAGTCAGGCTGAAACATAGGTGCTGACTTCTGATTGCAGCTAGTCTTCATTTTGAATTTCCCAAATGTCCCTGTTAGATGCTTACAGACGATTCCAGGAATGCCACACAAACCTGAACTGAATGCTCTGCACAAGCCAAAGCCAAATGGGAAAGTGCTGAGCTTTAACCTGCTTCAGCACTTGATCATCTTCTAGTACGCAGGGTTCGCCGAGATCTCAGAATTGAGATCTGCAACGTCTTCTGTTCAAGCTGTTTCTTGTTTATATCCATTTGTTTCCGTCCCCAAGTGTACTGGAGAGGGTACGCTGCTGGTCTAGGTGCACCTAACCCCTCCATTGTATATCAGTTATGAACTACAGACTGGTGGTCTCCGTTTGCTTGGAGTGCTCTAGTGGTCCATAGCTCCTTCAGCTACAGAAAAATCATCTCCACTACAGCTGTTTGAATAACTCCTTAATGAGGCTTTACATAAGGAATAACTACAGTAAAACTGGCAAGGAGTGGCAACTTCAGAGCTTGACGGTCCAGGTTTGCTTTAGAGGCTCCCAGCAGCTTTGCAGGACAGTCTGAGAGGGGAAAAGGATGATCAGGAGGAGAGCAGGACTCCTTCTGCACATACACGCGAGACAATTCAACAGGCATCTTCTTCTGCATGGGACCACATTATTTTTCAGAGACCAGTGACTGCCATCAGCACACTGTCTCCTACCTAGTGATTGTGCACAACAATTTCAGGACCATTGCAGCTCCATCATAAGCCTCCAGGGGATTTGTATTTGCTATATGTTCCCATTGCTTTTACCAAAAATTAAGTAATATGTAAGCTCAGGTCTCATTTTGGACACTTGGCCTACAAAATGTGTGTGCATACACCTACCTTCATGTGTGACAGGGACAATTGGGTTGCTCTGTATATCCAAGAAAGTCAACCCTCATCTGTGCTATTGCCAACTTTGTGATCTATATCATTTGAAAGTGATCCTCAAGCCATTGCTGTTGGAATGTATGAGAATCTAAGTTTTGTTCAATTAAAAGATATTTTAAGACAGTGGCCAAAACTTGAACATGTGATGCCAGTGTGCCTTTAACACTGATAAAGTAGAAGACAATTACTTACATATTTCATAAGTAATTTCTCTCTTGTTATTTTGAGAGAGCCTGGTTCCTGATTTTTGAATATTCGGGACTGGTAATAGATATTTCGGTGCTCAAGATACAAATTTAAAAGTCTAACGTGAGGCTGAAGGTTTCCAGACCTCGGCCTTTTATAACTTTTCTTCTCACTGCATCAGCTGGTCGGAAAGGGAGGCAGAAAATAACCAGACAGAATCCAAAATCCAATTCATGTTTGTTTGCTGCTTTTATTCTTCCTGTTACAGGTCATTCTACCTGCAGAAGTTGTTTGTCATGTGTAGGAGCGTACAGGCATTTCAGGGAGCCTACAAATGTTGTCAGCCAGATGGAATCACATTTATGACCCAGCAGTAAATATCTGTCACAGAATGAACTAGATCTATGGGTTCAATTCTATAAGATGCCGAGCCTTTAAATAGAGTGAATAATACAAACTGACTTCTCGCACGCTCGCAACTAAACACATACTTAAGCACTGGAGGAGTCAGGCAGGCTCAGGATGTTCTTACCTTCCCCAGAATCAGAATCGACGTGAGGCTTAGATGCCTAACTTATCTTCATTAAAAACCACCGTGGGGACTGCATAAATCTTATCTGGCCTTTTAATATTTTCTCAGACAGTCTGTAACAAAGCTGCTTTCACAACCTCACTAAGAGCTGCCAAAATGATGCTAATACTCGAGGCCTCAGCATTGGGCATTCAGATTAGCTTTAATTCTTCATGTGAAAGCTCGAGAAGAGCCTATTCTGAGCGAGCTATTCTTCAGGCTGCAATGCTGAAAATCAATTCTGGGGATTAGTGTTTGGAAAATTCAGTAAAATCTGAGTCTCCAGAAAGAGGGGTAGTAAAACAGCAATTGGAAATACCAGTTGAACAACAATAGCAGTTGTTCAGCTCCAGTTCACATCATTGGCCATGATAACATTATTCAGTGCATATGATGAGGTTCATGAAAAAATCTTGGTCCCTTCTTCACTGTCTCTCATCTGGTTTTCCTCTGTCATTTAGCTATTAAGAAGGAAACTGTTTCAGGACAACATGTCTACTTCTAGGATTGTGAGCAAGCTTCAGTGCAAAGAGGTATATTGGGATAAATATACTATAAAAGTAATAGTACATTAAAAGAGTTGACAAGTATACCATGTTTTTAGTTTCACAAATTATTACAGTTAACACCACCATCTATTACGCTACTGTCCATTCAAACTGTTCTTTTAACCAGTTCACATCCCATGTCATGCAAATAAATGGTAGCATATTCAAAGCAAAGGTGCGCTCACAGGGGCCGCGAGGTATTTACATGACATGAAGCAGGTCAGCAACCAGAGAAACAGAACAGCAACTCCCAGCACAGCAAGGCACCAATTTTCTCTGCTATTCTGAGATATTCTCCAGAAAACAAGGTATCGAGTCCAGAGGGAAATGTTAAAAAGTTTACTACTGCAATTATCACTTTCACAGAATGTTTAGCACCCTGTAGCTCAATTAAAACTAAATAGGTCAGCTGGATTGAATGAAAAGGCACTAATTAAGGCATTTTTTATTTTTAATTTTGCCCATAAGAACTGAATACTGAACTAGTATGTTTATTGACGCTACCTGATTTATATAATGCTGGATTAATTAATTTTGAATCACTATTTGATCTTTTACGATATTGCTTTACTTTCTTCCCCCTGCTTGCAAAGAATGATTAGGCTGTGCCACTAATGAGAAACATTAATTTAATAGTTTTTAAATACATCATTAAACTCATTTCTTGAATACATTAATATTTCTGATTTATTTTGAATTGAAATGCCAGCTTTCCCCCTTTAAGCAATGAAAACTTCGTTCTACATTTCTAATGTGATCAGTTGATGGTGTACAGGGGAATCTGTCTGCCTAGCCCTGTTTCTCTTTATTAAAGCATAGAAATTGCTAAATTAAAAAATGCTAAAATGCTAAAATCATAGACCTGCTCTTTCTTTATAATGACATTAAAAAAAAACCAAGGTAGCAGGAGAAGTCCTAATGTGTCCTCCATCCCTAAATATTCCTAAACATAAAGCTTACTGTATATTTCAATTGGAGATCCGCATAGTCGCTATGGACAGGTCTCTGAACAAGCTAACTCTCACTTCATTAAACCCTAGGAGAAACACCACTTCGCCAATATGCAACAGCCCAGGAGCTTGTCCTGGGGTTTACGTATTGCCAAGAAAAGTATTTGCCCCTGTATCACATCCCTGAAGAGAATACGGTGTCTGATGAGAAATGACCCGTTTTTATAAGCATTATAGCGGAAGGATGAAAACAACTCTTTTTCACAATAAAGGTGCGGTTTTCTTCAGCTTTTCTTTCTGCTAAGTGACCGTGTTATTATGTCTCTACCGCTTGGTGTAATACACTGCTCTGTGTTGTTACACTGAAAAAGAATCTGAAGGTGAAACCAGAAAAAAAATTCATCTTTCTTCTAGGTTTTGGTTAGCTTCTTCTCTCTTCTCATTTTGACATGGTAACAAATACAATAATGAAGAATATCATTCCATCAGCACTTCAAACAATGATGAGTCTTCTAAAGAAGGGGCGTTCTTGTCTGTCTTGTTCCCTTTTTCTATCAACGAATAATGCAAAAGAAACATGACTGCTGCCATCGGGGTCACACCCGGTAAAAGGAGAAGAATGAGCTCAATCAAAAGTTCTATCGCTGCCGAGGAGGACAGGGCAGACAGCGCCAAACACTACCGTTTCCATCACCTTCCCTTCAGACATCACATCGTGAGCCAATCTCACAAGGAAGGTTCCAGGGGGTTTGGATGTGTTGTATCCGTTGTTTTGCACAGTTCATTGCCTTCGGATGTGCTCGCTTTAGATTTTATTTGACTGCATCTGGAATTTATTTGGTGATGGATTGCATTGAGAAATGTAAGGAGGCATTTAATAGCAATCACGTTAGATTGTTTAGCTTGTGCAGTCAGATAGAAACATGCTGGTCTATACCAGGGTAATGCAATAATGGATTTCGGCAACAGGGCATAGACACGTGTGTGTTTGTGACAGTAACCAATATCTCTGAACTATCTCCTCCTTTTCCTATTTATTTAACTTGAAACAAGAAAAAGGAGACCAAGCAGATATGTATCAGTCAGTGAAAGGTAGCTGAGAACAAGAAACAAAAAAAAATTTATTACCTGGTTAGACAAGACTGGAAGAAAGAGGGGGTGCCACCACACTGCAGCTGAACATCGCTTTTGCTGTTGGACAACACAAAGCGGGTGGAGTACGTACGCCGTTCAGGAAGAAAGTTTGCTCAGTTCTGATCTAACTACACTCATTTTATAAGATACCTTCCAGTTATTGCCAATTTACACAGGCACACGGTGCCAGCTTGGGAGCACACCTATAAGCAGGGTAGCATGCCACGGGAAATCCAAGCAAGCCGAATGTGTTCAGCGCACGTTTCAGTCCTTTGCTGCAAAGACAGGCACCGCTGCATGTGTTCGAGTGAGTGCACTTTGCCAACTGATCATACGGAACAGGCTCACGCCGTATTTTCTCTCTCCTCCCCTGCTGCACAAGGTAGACGAGAATATCTGTATAAAAATCCTTTCTACTACGTGGGCCCGGGAGCGTAACCTCAGGGTGTCTGTCATTGCAAGAGGCCGATTCCTGTCTGGTTTTAACACCCACCCTTAATGAGCAGAGGAGTCTGGGACAGGGAAGGGACACCTGCATTTGGGTGCTGGACTCGGCGAGATCCAGAGGGAGGTTTTATGCTTTTACAGAGACTGACTGGTTAAAAAACAATTGACCTTTAAGTTCCTTGCAAAGCTTTGCCCCTTTTAAAGAGAAGTGCTGTGATGATGCCTCCCTCTCCCAGCTGCGATACAATAAGCAGCAGTGAAATTTCTTTGCAAGATCAAGCCCAGGAAGGGTGTTGGGTTGGTTTTTTTTTTTAATGCAGATCTATGCAGCAATTTATTGGTGAACAATAAGGGCTATAAAAGCAGTCATTTCAAGGTTAACGTGCTACTCAAATATCCAACAGTCAAGCTGAGTGAATAATCCATAACTAATTGCTTATTTAATTGCACATTCTTTGTACATGAGGCAATTGTAATATTCCTGAAGGCTTTAGGTTTTCCTCCTCTTTTAAGCAAGCTATAAAACTTCTATATCTGTTCTTCAACATGTGTACCTTGTTGCTTCACTATACCAAGCAAGTGATAGTCTTTCTATTCCCCAATTAGATTGCTTCTATAGCCATTAATTAATGGTAGCAGCTCATGAAAAAAAATCCCGTGAAGAGGTCGTGTAACCCGTTTTTAAAGACTGGATTTATTTTCTTTTTTTTTTTCCTGAAATAATGAGAACTAGTCTCAGAAACAAGGCTCCTGGAAAGGTAGAAAGCGACCCATACTGAGCATCTCCACTGAAGGAAACGAGCAGAGCACGGTACCATTTGGTCCAGCAGCAACCACCAGGCCAACCAATATTATTTAATGTACAGTCAGGCAGCACAGGTATTCCCAGTTACCCAGAATGAAGTGTGGGGTAGCGTGACACGAGCCCAATTATGAGCCTGGTTTCAATCATTCCATTCTTCACTGCTTTATTTTATTTTTTAAATGAAAACGGAACACTTTGCGCTTCATTACATTCCAAAGATGTTAGACTTTTGAAACTTAACAACTTAATTCATTTACTTATTGAGTTAACATATAGGAACATCAACTTTTAATAGCATCATTTTAATTTTTCTGAAAAACTATTAGAGAATATCCAATCAACAGACTTGACTATTTAATACTGACTCAAATACTTCCTGCATGCCAGAATTTCCTTAAACTGGATATACCATTATTCTTAAGATATTCTTTAAGAATACAGAATATGGTCCTAAGCATAATTTGTGCAGGAACTGCCCTAAAAAAAAGAAATTGTATTAGCTAGCAGCATAATCTCATATTATTATTTATAGATTTTTATCTATACTTTGGAACAAAAAAGGCTGAGGGTAAAAAAAGCTTGTTGTATTCTTTCAGATTACCTCCTGACATAATTCGAGTTTCTCCATTTCACCAAGAGTATCTTTTTAAATCAATACTTGGAATACAATTTTTTCCTTATCAGGCTATCCCAATTAAGAACAGACCCTCAGCCTACCACACTTGCTGACATCCTTCAAGTGCAGTGTTTATAGGAGAATTCAATTTAAACTTTATTAACTTGGTAAAACTTTCCTGCACTTTGATGCAATCATCTAAAATTAAACAGTTCACAACAAAAATAGCCTATATCAATTTATTCAGTTCACATTTCCATGCAATAAAAATGACTAGCATGTTAAACTGCAAATCCCTGAAGTAGATCATAGCATCCTGAAGAAAATGTCAGGAATAATTAAGATGGAAACCTAATTTGGCAAGCACTGCTACCCAACACTGGGTGGAGGAGAGGGGAAAAAAAAAAAAAAAAAAAAAAAAAGAGATGTAGGAACCTTTATCAGTAATACCACTTCCGTATTTCTGCTTTCGTAAATACCAAAAAAACCTAAATGCACCAACACAGGATCACCAGTCAAAACAGAACAATCACACATTTGGCAAGTTTTTTTTCTGTGAATGGAAGCTCTTGTTTTAAGGAACGTCAGATTTAGTGGATGACCTTTCATTATCCTTATCGAGATGAGTTTTGAGGAAGAGGCAGGAGCATATTATCATCTGCTTTCCATAGATCCCAGGCAGCAGCACACCCCCTCACGTTTAACGCAAGCACGTCACCACCACCAGCCGCTGCAGCTTAGTCACAACTCCTCTGTCCTGGAAACAAGGCTGGAGAGATGCCGCTGCCATCCAAGTGCTCCCCAACAGAAGGGACCCTTTGTCAAGGAAGTGACTGTGAGAGGTGCCAAGTGCCTCCTGCCATGGGAGGAGACGGAATTTGCCATACATAAATTGCCTCTGTACTGCCTTCTAATAAAAACCAGAAGTGGTTCTGCTGTTATTCTGAGTTCATGCCATTATTGTCATTTCAATGGTTCTGCACAGCTACGTTAACCTTTATTAGCCTTTATCTGCAAAAACAGAGCTTCGACGCGCTTGCACTTCAAGTCATGAAGATGCCTTCTACCAAGGTAGCAGTCCCTGTTCCCACAGGGACACGCTACCTGTGTAAAAAGCATTTCTATACCAATTTATCTAATTCTGAAGTGGAAAGGTGCTGTTCAACTACACCAACGTTGCTTAAACAGCAGTTTTCCAGTGCAGACAAAATTTACCATCATTTCCAGCTCACAGAATGCCATTTTCCTTCCCCTTCTTTCTCCCTGCCCTTTTCTAAACTGACCTCTGGCAGACCAAATATCACCCCCGCACCTGCCTTACACCCACTAGTGCTTACAACAGAGCAATGACATTTCACCATTAGCCAGCACATGTATTTTGCTGCCTCCCTACAGCAGAAGAGAGGGGTGGTGATATATAAAAATTCTAATTCTATTCATACTGACATTTACTGTGGAATTCCAGCAATCGAGAAAACCTCTCATCTTCAAGCCTTGCTCACAGACAAGTGTCCTAAAAGTGAGGTAGAAGTTTTCAACCCCTGCAAGGAATTTGCAAAACCAACTAACTTCCTACAGGAAAACACCAGAGTGTTTTAATTAATGAAAATAAAATATTTAAGAAGCTGCCAAATGAAAGGTTTTGAAAGACAAAGTGATCATTTCCTACTAAAGGTTAGTCACTAGCAATATGTTGGGGGGGGAGGGTGTTTGTTGTCTTTTTTGTTTGTTTTAATTTAAGTAAAGCCACTATCATTACAGGACACCAATTAAGTCAAAAAGGAATTGAACGTTTCTACCTAAATAAGACTTTAAGGAGTTTCTTAGTGCAATACTCCATCTAATCACGGCAGACAGCACCAGCTACACAAAAGGTCTCTCAGCTGGAAATAAGAATACAGTTTCTTCTGACAACAGGGGTGCAGGAAATAATTTGTGGTTGCAGCTCGCAAATCCAAAAGCAATTATTTCCATTCCCAAATACAGTCATCTACTCCCTGTATTCAGCCCACCGAGTGGCACGATAGAACCACCCTAGCAAGGCACCTCTTGCAGGATTTTAAGGCTTTAGACATACTGATTGGTCACCCCTTGGAGCCAGCCCCATCTTTAGTAGATGACCTTTCATTCAGCAAGGCACATGGGTGTGGTAAGACTGAGATATCCTTCACAAGCCCTTCCCTCTTCCTTCTGCATTTTAAGGATGCTTGCTACGGGAAGGACACGACGCAGAGGGTACCCTTTGTCACGGTTGCCAGAAGGCTCCAAAGTTGCTGTCATCCCATGGCACGGCAGGCTCTCCAGCAGCGCTTTAGGGTCCACAGTTCTAAACGCAGCCACGCAAGTTACACCCTCCTGGAGTTTGCAGACAACGTCACGACAGCGGCGTGCGACAGCCAAGCAGCGCGAGTGTGCAAGGGGCTGTTGGAGGGTAGGAGACGGGGCACTCGCCCTTCTTTCAGCTCCAACACTGCAAGCAGAGCAGGGTGGGACACGGGCTTTGCCCATCCTGTGAAAGTAGTATTGAGGGTGAAGCTGTAGATTCATTCTTTGAACAACTATTTTAAGAGCTTTCAAATTATCAAAACATATTGGCAAGTGTTTTAGCCCTTTTCTACTTAACATAGCGTTTAAATAGAAAGTGATAAGCATGTGCTTTAAGTCTCAGAAGTTGTTAGGCTCACCCTCGTGTTTAAAATTAAAGAGGAACGTCATTGAATCAAGAAAAATCTTATTCCTATAGATTACACCAACCACTTCTTTGAGGAAAGATTTTGTATACCGAGGTAGCAGCTCAGACCACAAGAGACTGATTCAGTAATGGCAAATGCAAACAGGCCTTTGCTAAACCAGAGGTGACAGGAGGCTGTCAAGGGCCTTAGATGGCATGTCCTTAGCATATAATTTATGAATGTAGCTCAAGTGAAAGTGAATCTGCACGTTGGACTAGTCCGACACCTCTTACCATAGGTACAGCAGGGAAATTTTAAGGGCAGTGACATTCCGGATCGGAGTTTGGGTTTTCAAGTCTTTTCCTCTCCCACACCTCCAGTTTCACTGAGAGTTCAGCTGTCCCTGTTGGTGCAGCGTGAGAGCAATACAGAACAAGCTTCCTGTTCTGCACTGGGATGCTATCTTATTTTAAAACCTCCTGCAGATACTTTAATGCAAATTAGTTTGAAATTAAAACCTGAAGTATTTTCAGGAAAGTCTAAATGCACCAATTCTCATAAGAAAAACCTGACACCAGTTGCTTAACCTGACTGTCATTCCTCATGTATCTAGGAAGTCTGTCCAGTTCTTGCACCTAAAGGTTGCAGGTAAAATCAGAGCCCATTTCCTTATGTTATGCTGCGGCAGCATATAAAAGGATGTTGTGTAATGATGAAGAAAAGCCTTCCTATCCTGTAGCTGCACAGTTTTCTACCAGAAAACACCCTTGTCTTGGTCCACCTTTCCCAAAATGCACACGGATCTAGAACTCACATGTTCCCTTAACTTGAAAAGGGCAAAAACCTTGATTCTCATGAAGTCATGGTACTGATTTCAGCAGGGAACCAAGCATTTAGGCTCACCCAAATGCTGTCCCTGGGTTTGAATCCATCCAGCCGTGGTCCAGCTGATAATGATGGATTAGTGGCAAACAAACATCCACTCCAGTACTTCTGCTCCTGCCATGTATCTCCTCCCTGGGCAGGAGACATTTCCCAAAGCCATTACTCAATCCTCTTCTTTTCTAAGCGATGTAATTCCAGAAGAAAACTGGAGAGAAACAATTCAAGATTTAAAAAATGAATTGAATTCTCTTTTTAACCCCCCAAAATGAAGATGTTTAAGTCACTACCTGCCTCTTGGCAATAATTTACATGGCGATGGATTATGTAGGGGTTTAATATCTAATTGTTTTGTAATTCAAAATTAACTGTTGCCATGGCAATCCCTCCACACTATGTACAATGTATTATTTAGTGAAGTGTCTCCTTAAAGAAAAAGCCTACCCAGACACTCATTGACAGGTTCAACGAGAGATCGTGAGCTAACCTGTACTTTTAAACGTCTGCACACTCGAGTCATCTCAAAACCTGAGATCTGAAAAGAGGGAGGTCAAGAGACTAGACCAGAACCATTAGCCACTTGTTGATTCTCTGCTTTACAACAAGACTCTGTCAAAACTGGTGTATTTCTTGCATCATTTTCTAGCGGGGAAATATTCTGCAGAAAACGCTTTTGATCTTAGGTTGTTGGTTTTCTCTGTGTGTTTGGGGGTTTTGTTTGTTTATTTCAATTAACAACTTAACTTATGCAGTTACATAAAGAAAATTCCATATCAACTATGACATTTCAATCCCCAAGAGGATTAGAGTTCCCCTATCAGTTTATTAGCAGTAGCCTAGAAATACCCAATTTGTTTTCTATCGGTCACAGACTTCCTGCACAACCAGCATTTGAAATAATAACTAACTAGGTTTTATGCTTTATTTACTTTTTTTAAATTCGGAAGAAGCTCTTGTCTTCCAAGACTATGAAGCAAACCTGGCCACAATATAAATACACTATATAAATCGACGTGCTGAAAAATGCCTTTGCTGAGAATAAACATCACTGTGCTTGATGACAGCACCTCTCCTGCCAGCCTCACCACTCGTACTTTACCAAAACTAGTTGCCTTAAAACTACACGATACTCCGAGGCTGCTAATTAGCAGTGTAATCATTTAGCTGGTGGCTAAAATAATGTTACGAGACTGAGTCATTTACTTCAGGTCAGTAAATAAATAGTACCTAGAAATAGAATCTATTATCATGGGATTCAATGGGTAGGGATCATTTTGAACCTGGGCATTTGTGTATGTGCTGCAGCTCCGGTCCCTCTTCTGACTGTTGACTGATGCCAGCACATTCCCCGGGAGAAGTTGGCAAGAGCAACCAGAAGGAAACAAAATCCCTTTCTGAAGAGCGTGTCAGCTGGATGCAAATATAAAAATGCTTGCACACGTTTGCATTGATATTTATATGCGCAAATGCTCCTTCTAAGTTAATGAAAAACGCCATACAAAAATAGAGTTAAGAAACCTTACCCTGGGACATGTAAGCCAATTAGATCTGATACTAATTGTTCTTCTTCCAAATGAATGCGACTGAGCAGTTCATTGAGGAAAGTTTATATAGGTCAGCACAGACTCATACTTCGCTCAACTTACACGCATTACCCATTAATTTAGCACTATGTTCTTCATGTTAGAGGAGAAAAAGGAAATGCGTGAACAGAAATTCATCTCTGAGATTCCAGGATTCCCATAATACAGTGGTTTTCTTAGCTGTTCTGTGGTCCAGAGTAATTAAGAGTTGCCAGGACAGCCTGGAGCCCCAACAGCAGATTTTTGCAGGATCACAAGTGGCATTTCTTAGACTAAAGAGTTGCGGGGGGGGGGGGGGAGTTGTCGATAATGCCTTACCAACCAGATTATTTGCAGACCTGCACATATTTATTTAAACCTTTAAAAATGCATTTAACATTTACCTTGATCTAAACAGATTACAATAAGTAAACGAACACTGTGCCATTATTACTAAATGTTGGTCATGCTCTTTCACCTCTAAATTCTCTCCTATACGATTTCTACAACTAGTAATTTTAATAATTTGTAGTTGAAGCCCTCTAGATTTCTTTGCTAAACTACAACAGCATTCCTTTACAGCTCCCAACTCCCATTGCACCATATATATCAAACTACTCTTTCAACTCCTGCTCTTCCAAACATTTTAAACACCTTAATGGCTTTTCTCACTGAACCATAAAAATTATTTATAAATTCATTTTAAGACATTCATACAACGAGAAACTCATAACACATCGTGAAACACAAATTATGTTTACTGGAGTATAAAAAATTCTTTGGGTCTATGTATATGTAATGAAGGAAAAAGCCAACTGCTTCTCAAAGCAGACTCTTATTATAAGCAATCACCAAATGCAGTGTGAGAAGGTAATGAATTATTTGCTCCAGAGTAATTTTTTAAATAAAAAACTTGACAGGAAAAAGCAGTACCTTCTAAGACTTAATTTGAATTAAGTACATTTGGTGCAGTTGCAAAGAATAATCACACTGCTTCATCCAGTGTTTTTCACAACTAAGTAGCTGCAGCATCTGCTTTCCCCTAAGGTTAACACTAACACCATGGTCTATTAATCTTTGTTACCTCTCTGCAACTGAGCAAGGGAAATCACCCCAACACTGACATTTCAGGGGAAATGTTTTTAATCAAGATTCATACATTATTAGGGCTCCAGAAGAAGGAGAGGTTAGTTTTTTAAATAACTAATGATATCTGAAGCATGGACAGCTGGTAGTCGTTTTGGAAGCCTTCAGCCATTGGAGGCATAACTACACAAACACAAGTACATTGAATCAGATGTGTAAAATTCTCAAAGCTAAGTTATGTATTTAAAAAAATATATCTAAAAATTAAACCTAAATTCAAACTCCTCAAAACACAGCCAGGTGGTGTGACCTGAGACTCACCAGAATCGTGTGCCACACTTGCTCTGGAGGTTACTACACAGATAACTGAAAATGGGCTGTACCCTGGGCATGAAACTTTGCGGGTAAAACGGGCTCTCATCAATTCTCTCTGGTTCCAGGTACTCTTCAGCCCCAAGCTGCCCTTCTCAGGAGGCTTACAACTGTAGCTCATCCCATGGCACTGTAGCACAGATATTCAGGCTTAGTTTCCAGAAGTCCAGTTATTAGCTAAGAACTCTCGGATACGCTTTCATGCCCACCTGGTCACTTTTAGGGCATCACCTCAGCCCGTTTTGTCATTTCAGATCTTTTTCTAGCTCTGTCTGTAAGACACTGTCCCTCTGTAGCACACATTCTCTCTCCCTTTGGTCAACAGCACATACAGAGTAAGAGCTCATCACTATCGCCAAAGGACCGTTAAAGTATGACTACTTGGAGAGAGGGACCTGTATTTTTAGCATTGATGGACTGGGGTTCTCTTCTCCGGAGCAAATGGGTCATAACATCTCTTTTCGAGTTTATAGCAAAGTATTTCAAAGCAAAGCTTAATCTGCCAGATCCATAATGTAGATTTTTAGTAAGATCCTTTGTGCAAGGAAAAGGACATAAACCAGCTGCCTTTGAATTCAGATGGAAACACTGATGATCTAAATCATCCAAGCCTGGTATATAAGTGAAAAGCAACAACCAGACCAGGGATTGATCCCTAGAGAACTCACTTATGATTCACTGTGGAAGATGAAAAGCTGTCTATGTAAACAAATTGTTTATGGTCTGTTAAGCAAAAGTAAAACCAATGGAGTGCAGCAGATGCAATTCCAGCTGAGGATTCAATCTTACAAAAGTGCATGGGTCTGACCCTGCAGCCCTTTTTCATAAGAACGGTTTCCCTGCAGACACTGGAACAAGCAAGGACTGCGGTATTTGCCATCTGTGCCCCATCAGTCTCCGACGAAGAGAGTCACAGCCTGAAGAAGCGCTTTGTGCTGCCATTTCAATGAGCACAGAGATGGTGCAGCCAAAGGCAAGCTCTGGGACTACAATAGCATCGCTCGATTCTTGACTCGGGATCATCCAGACCAGCCTTAAACAGCTCTGTTCTTTTGGGTTCCAGCCTTAACTCAGCTAAGAGCACTCTTGTCTTTGATTTGATGGACATTGGAGCCGGTTCACAAGAGAACTACAAAGACAATGGGGATTTCGGCTCTCATTCTTACAAGTAACTTTACATCCCTCCTCGCTCCGCCCCATCCACGCCACGTCACTTAAATTCTCAGGGAAGGCTCTGGGACATGCTGGAAGTGGGCACGCTGTCAAGCTCAAGCACAGGTTTCAAATGATCTCACGGTGGCAGGTGTATTTAAACACTGCTAGAGATCCTGATGTTCTTTTTAATCAACCCTACCTAATTTTCACCAGCCTGCTATTTCTAGTTTATTTTCAGACATCATTACCTTCAACCTTGGATTTCTTTGTTAATCTAAGGAGCTGGTGTTTCCAAGGCTTGAACGGCAGCTGCACCACACTGAGCGAAGGCAGTAAAACATCTGCTTGCCGTGTACTCATTTGGGCAGATTGGAGTTATGGGGATTCAGCTAATAACCCCTGATGTGTTTTCACGCTCACCTGGCCATCCTTATGGCATCCTTTAGAGCATTACCTCCGACCACGTTTTCACTTTGGTTTTAAAATTAATGAACCTTTGGCATTTCTTGTTTACCGGTTCACGATAATTGGCAATGCTATTAGACAGCAAGAAAGGATAAATACACTGCTTGTCGTAGCTTTAGGGAAGGAATGTATGATTGCATAACTTAAATTTACAGGAAAAACAAGAGATATTTCAAGTCCATTCTCCCACCCACCATGTAACTGAGTTTTAGGGTTTGCAACCGCCCCATGAGTACTAATTAAACTGGTCTCTGCAGAGTTACACCACAAGAAATATCAGCCCTCCTAACTGTACATGGATAAAAATAGGTGTTTGGTGCTGGGAAATATTCAAACAAAAAATCCAATCAAGTGTGAAAAATGAGACACTGGAAATAGAAAGATTTAACTGATGTTAAGTAATAAATAATAAGGAAACCAAGGCAGGCATTGTTCAAAAGTCTGGCCACTGAGCCAGGAAGAGTTTGCTAAACCCAGATAATTGTCTTTAGAAAAAATGGCAGAGATTATGAAATCTGTAGCATTTTCATACTTGTCTGAGATGCACACACACACACAAAACAGTTGTCCTAATTACTTCTGAAGGGGATAACATTTATCTCATTACTAAATTAGTGCCAACAGCAGACAGGGAAGACACTATGCCAAACCAGCTCTTAATAATTCTCAAATGCATCTTTAAGAGTATTGTCTAAGCATCCACATCTCCAGAAGGCAAAAAAGATTCATAATCACAGGACAAATCTGATCTTAATAAGCAGGAAATCATAGGAGCTTCCCACATCTGTTTTCCTCTTATTAGATTAGCAGTGGTGTCACATCCGATGTCATGCCGTTATACACTGACCTTCAGCAACTTAACAGAATTTTTTTTTAACACCAAGGAAGCTTTTGAAGCTGCTTTTCTTGGCGAGGAACGTAAATATGCACGCCCTGTAAGGACGGATTTCTCTAGGAAGTGACAGAACTGCATGACTGGGGATTCGAGGAACCCAGCTGCAAATATCTTCACAGGATTCAATGGTCAGGACTCCAGAAGTTACCAGCAGTTCTTGGAAATATCCGTTACAATTATTTTTGGTGTTGGCATTCCCAGAACCCAGGGGTAAAATTTCGGCCACGTGCGTAACCCCTCACACTGACAGTCCTTACACGCTCGCTAGCAGCGATGCAGCTGACCTAACTCCTATCGCCAGGTAAAGTTCTCTCTGCCAGGCTGATTGCACTGGGATGGCATCTGGAATACAGGCAAGAAGGATTCAAGCGTACAATATTTAAGTTGGCAGACAAACTTACACCGAGTGGTGAAAGATGGCACTGGTGAGGCCGCACCTCGAATGCTGTGTTCAGTGTTGGGCCCCTCACTCCAAGAGAGACATTGAGGGGCTGGAGCGTGTCCAGAGAAGGGCAACGGAGCTGGGGAAGGGTCTGGAGCACAAGGCTGATGGGGAGCGGCTGAGGGAGCTGGGGTTGTTCAGCCTGGAGAAAAGGAGGCTGAGGGGAGACCTCATCGCTCTCTACAACTGCCTGAAAGGAGGCTGTAGAGAGGTGGGGTCGGTCTCTTCTCCCAAGTAAGAAGCCATATGACGAGAGGAAATGGCCTCAAGTTGCACCAGGGGAGGTTTAGACTGGATATTAGGAAAAATTTCTTCACCGAAAGGGTGGTCAAGCATTGGAACAGGCTGCCTAGAGAGGTGGTGGAATCACCATCCCTGGAGGAGTAAAAAAAAAAAAGCGTAGACGTGGCATTTCTGGACATGGTTTAGTAGGCATGGAGGTGTTGGGTTGACGGTTGGACTAGATGATCTGAAAGGTCTTTTCCAACCTTAATGATTCTATGATTCTAAGATCAGGACTTTCATCTGGGAGATCTGCAGGAGTGCAGATGGTCTTTAGTCCCTTTTGAGTTCCCTTTAAGTCAGACATATAAATGCTAGTTTTCTTTTTGAAGAATTTCTTGCTGTTCATTATAATTACATTTCAAATTTTGGCTACTTTCCCCTACCACAGCTATTGAGAGACTTAGCAAGTATTATCTGGACTCTACCTTTATCACTCAAAGCTATTTTATATTGAGAGAATTTCCACTCTTCAAAACTTTCATTTTAACAAATATTACTATGGACTCGTGTCTTTCAGTTTACCCCATCACAAAACATTTTTATCAGCGGTTTCTGAAAGCTAGACAAATCCAGCCGAGGTTTTCCCTTGCTCTTCCTCTAAAAACATTGAGGCTTTGCTGTGTGACAAGAACTATGAACAGTAACAGCGTTTTATTTCTTCTTCTGTTGCAGTTGTGGAGCACAGAGGCAAAGAACAAGCAAACTTGCCTCCTCCAAGCAGAGGGGCTTGGCTGGTTGTTTTCAAAACAGAAGTTGCCTTGCCACTGGAAATGGCAAAACATCCAGACTTCAAAACATCTAGACCTCAAAACATCCTCTCTTAGCAAGTACAAAGCAAACAAATACATTCTCCATAAAACAAGCAAAACACACAACCCTGAAGTACTTTGCTTGAGACACATCAAATCAACCTCATATCTTCCCCATTAATTTATATAACTAAAGTTTCATTTACCTTTTCTGGCCTTATCAAAACATCCCGTTTAAAAAACATGCAAATCACTATGGGAAATATTTCAGTAGATTTGTATTTTCCGAGGGAAAATTGCTGTCTTAGAAAGTGCTCGGCTACAGCTCTTCACCATTACCAAAAGCATATCTTAATGACAGATATTCTTGAAATACTTACAGCTAGACAAACCGCTTTTTGAGTAGGTCAATGTTAACACCATCTATAATCTTATTTTCAAAAGCACCCATATTTTCTATAGTTTCCTACCGAGGTTCACAAAAACAGTTTTGTTTCGTTGGTTCCTCCAAGAGGTAGTGTGTAAACTCTCTTCGTAGTGATAGCGGTTCACAACAGTATCAGAACATCTGCTTAATTTCTGTGGACCTCAGACGAGGTTGAAGCACATGTTTATCAGGGATGAGTCTCTCAATTAGATAGCATTCAGCAGCCCACAAAGTTCCTCTGATCCCTAACAAGCATTTGCCTTAAAACCAATTTTTTCAACTATAATTTTGTGTGTTTAATTAACCACAGAGGGAGAAAAGGAGGAAGGAAAACACTCCAGAATCCAACAGGAACAATTGTGCAATTATGCAACCAACTAATTATCTTCAGGAGAGCCTCTGTGAGACACAACCATAGAATTCTTAATTTCCTCCACCAGTGGAACTGAACAGCCCTTCAAATGCCTGGCTACAAAGGCATCTTAGGTTATTCTTACAGTGTGGACTTAAAAGAGCTCAACTCCTGTAGAATATCCTACAAAAGCAGCCGATCTTGAACACCGGCCATTTGTGCAACCTCACTTGCTGAACTCGGCCACGCGTTCGCAACGCAATCTGGGAGCAGAAAAATCAGGTTTGGTTTTTGATGCTGAATTTTCTCTTGGATTTTTGGCCTTCCATCAGATCTTCAAGGACCAAGACAGCAACACTTAGAAGTTGACACAGGAGGTGTAGCTTAAACACGGACAGTTCTGCTGCAAAGGAGGAGGTTTCCAAGTTCACTGCAGACATCCTGGAAAGCTTAACAGGAGGTCATGAATAGTTAAGTCATGACTTTGCAATGGATATTTTAAGGTGGCAGAGCAGTCCTAGAAAGGCTTTTGCTACTGGCTGCAAACAAGGACAACCTAATTTAGAGGAAAATGATGTTTAGTGACTCAATGTATTTGAACTTCACACTATTATTGAAGCTGTTAAAAGGTCTGGGTAACGTCACAGCAGCTAGGTTCTCATCAGTGAAGGGAAGGACTATCTGTACCAGGGAAAATTCCTTAGAACTCCTCATCACAGAGTTTGTGACCAGGCTGGGACTCTAGAAGGTATTCACGTGAGTTCAACATCTTTTCGTGATCATCCCCAGCACAAGGTTTGTATTTGTCCACGGGGAAGAAACAAAGGCCGGTGGTGTAGCAGTTGCAGTTTCAGGCAGCGTTACTGCAGCGTTGGGCAGTAAGGCTTCTTTCACAAGCAAGGTTGCGATATTTGCTATGCTCTCAGGGTGGAAAAAAGGAACCATCTCATTGAAATCAACACTCTTATGCTCTGTTTTGTTAACGCACTTGAATGGGTTGATATTAAACACCCTCTTACACCTTTGCTGGAGCTGCTGGAGGAGCTCCTAAGGCATTACATACATATTAGGCCACGAAACAATACAGCTGCAAATGACGTTCATTTTAATCAGACAGGAAAACTGAGGTACCGATAGGCTTTTCACCTTTGTGATCCTCACCAGGAATTTCTCCTAAAGCTGTAGCTCACCCCAGAGAAACAAGATTTTGTTCAATGCAACATGACTTATCCCAGAGTCCGAGAGCACTGATTTGGCAGCGGTGACACTCGTTTCCTGATACTCCCACCATTTCAGAGTTTAGAAACAAAATTGATTGCAACTAATAAATCATCTTCATTCACAGGAGTCAACCAAAAGGTCAGAGCACGGAGTTGGCAGAGCAGAGAAGCAAGCAGTGAAAAGCCATTCCCGACTCCTACCTCCAGGCAATACTCCTTTTCCTATTAAATCCCTTTTAATCCATTCTGAAACATAAGAGGTGCAGAATGAGCCCTCTCCAATTGTTTTTAACATGGCTTTTGAACATGAATCTTTGACATGGTTTTAAAATGCATCAGTCCTTTATGTGTTTATCTATGCTGATGAGCATTACGTTCTGCTTCAAAAATATCTATTTCTGCACTTGGGTTATTTTATTTCCCTATTGTTAAAATGAAAGATTGGCTGAACCATTCCAGCGGTGCCTGTCAAGCACTTCCTTTCTCCTGCAAATCCTAAAGCTCTGATTCTCATCATTAAGTCACTGACAATATAAAGACAGATCTCTTCAAATAAACCATCATCAACAAAGGTAAATGCACAGAAATGATACAGAAATTGGCCTGCAGCATCATTGCAGCATAAATAGAACTTTCTGAAGAGGAAATACATCCACATTCACTACCCAGAGCTCACCACAGAACAATAATGACCTGCATTTTAAAAGCCCTCTTGTATTAAATGCTGTGCAAGGATTCAAAAGCTTCTCAAACTTCATAGACCATGTGACAAAACCCCTCCATTCCATGCAGACAGAGCCATCAACTCCACCAGACGACAAGAACAATATAGTTATCAGCCACTTCTCCCCATAAAAATGCAAGTCCGGCTGAAGGTCAATCCAATAGTCTGCCTAGCCCAGTTTGTCTGGTAGTGGCTGCTTAATCAAAGACGAGCGCACGATGATTTGTCACCCAGCCTCCTAACAGAGAGTTGCATTTTTTCAGAGCTGAAAGTGGCATCTGGAACACTGGTGAACATGTCCTCCAGGACATCCCTTAACCCTCTTTGAATTAATCTATATTTCGAGTTGCAGCAACACCAATTACAAGGGTCCCACAATTTAATCACTTGTTTTCTTCAACGTTACTTCCATTTTATTTTTGAAACCCACCGCTTTCTAATTTCTCGCGGCCCTCTGCTTCTTGTATTGTGAAAAACAGCATCCCACAGTAATTGCTCCCTCTGTCTTCTCCTTATCCATCTTGATTTTTAATTTCTGTCACTTAAAGTAAACTGAAAGCCAAGCCTCCAGTCATCCTTTTTATCCTGCACTTGCTTTCGTAGTAGCCTGGGCTAAGGAATACCAAGCAGAGCGTGGCACAAGTGGTCAGACTACAGCTCTAGAAACCCACATTTGCAAGTTCCCCAGGCACTGGACATACAGTTTAGCACTTGTCCAAGCTAAGAGCTGACTCGCATCCTGAACTAAGCATTTGGAAGTCAACTGGGAGATTACAATTGCTGCAATTAATCCAAGTGTAAAAAGATTAACAACAGTTTATCCAGCTTTTATTCTCCTATGACTGACTACAGTTAATTCCACTAACACCTCCAACGACACACAGCCCAGGCCCAACAGCAGCTTAATTGCTCCTGCACTCTCTATATTCTTTGCTCCGTCTGGAGCGTAGCCTTGGATGCCACAGCGCTGCCAGAATACTCTAATCAGAAAAAGACTCAGGAATAGAAGCACAGCATTAGGCAGATGGTTGAGGTCCTTCCTTCATTTGCTTTTCAAATTAACTAAGTGTGTCCAAATGAGACACTTGATAACTGAATATCAGTTTTCCTTTTCCCACATAGCCCTGCATAGCCACTCGCAAGCCACACTTGATTTTTTTGCCCGCCTGTGGATGAATGCTAGTCACAAGTGCTCAGTTTATATTTGGGAAAGAAAAGGTAAAGGGTGCTTCTGAACTTGACTTTATGGGGCCATGTTTTATGAAACGCCAAGTCTTTTTAAAGCATTTCTATGCAATAAACGCTGCTTCTTTCATATTGTATCTGAAATCACATCAGTGAGATGCTGCCAGAGATTGTGTGTATTCCATGCAAGCAGCCTGGGACAGGTAGGTCTTCGAACGACACAGGTCTAAAAGAGCATGGCTAAGCGTGCCTGGAGACAGGGAGATGGTTTAAGGTATCGAAGCCACCATTTGAGGAGTTGGGGACTAAGTGTGATGGGGTGGCACGCCAGGGTAGCATAAAGCATCTGTAACAGAACTAAAAATATAATGCAGAGCTTGCAAGGATCAGAGTTAATCTCCCTTTCCTCTCCGAGCAGCTTCCGAGGTAAGAAAAGAACACGCCAGGGGAATGACACAAGAAAAACCCAAGAGAGAAAAGCCATCCTCTTTCATTTTGTGGGGCCACTCAACCCATTTGCTAGAACGTCTCCTCTGTCCTTTCCCTGAATATCTGCAGTGATGGCAACCGTGCAAAACAAGATTTCTTGGAGCAAGAAGTGCTTCATAAACAAATAGCCACATCTTCAAGTACAAAACAAGCAGACCCGATTTCAAACGTTTGGCAAGGTGCAGGTACATCATGACAGCCTGTTAAATGCATTATTCAACACACTACAAAATGTAACGTGTCGAAGTGACGATTTCTACTGTATTTACCTCCCGTCAGCAAAGGTATTAGAACAGAACGGTGGGTGCTTGAGCAACAGAAATAACACAGTGGAAGGGATATGCAACCTGGAACAGCAAAGAAAACAGTT
This sequence comes from Mycteria americana, assembly GCF_035582795.1. Taxonomy (NCBI): domain Eukaryota; kingdom Metazoa; phylum Chordata; class Aves; order Ciconiiformes; family Ciconiidae; genus Mycteria; species Mycteria americana. The sequence goes on from NC_134387.1 coordinate 4,011,550, forward strand.
TACCAACTCAGATGTCTTGACCCCAAAAGGGAATCTAAGGAAATACTTTGAGCCAGAACATTTTAGTGAACAAACCCATTACATTTAATTTGTAGACGTTGTCTCCCGTGAAAAAATTTTGCAATCAGATTTCCAATAACCCTAGAGCTTCATATAAAAGTGGGTTCCCAAATTATATCATCTACCATTTCCCTTGTATTCTTAATGATCCAAAGAAGCCAAGGGGATTTTCCGCACTTAAGTCTGCTCAGATACAGACGTAGGAGATTTTGTGCGAGTTCCTTTTGCTGAGAGCACAGCCTAATAAGCTGGCTATGCTCAACAGGCCTGGGTTACCTCCCCAGATTTGCCGCGAGCCTGCAGGCTGACCTGGCAGCGAGCAGGTCCACCGCCCTGCACGCCAGTCTCTCCACTTGTGGATCAAGGATAACACCGATACTCCTAGCAGAACTCTTCGAAACAAGTTGAAGCGAAACGTATTCTGCTAGAGCAGGCGTTCTTCTTACAGTTAGTGCTGGAATTAAGCACAACAAGACTTTTCATTTCTCCTTTTCAGAAAATTCTCTCAGCTACCAGCAAGCAAAATGTTCTGAAGAAACTTATTTAAGCTTCCAGGCTGAAGTTGATAAACAAGAAGCCTCGGTTGCCCGACTCAGGCACACAAGCATAAAGGCAACGACTGCCTCGAGAGCTCAGGTAACTCACCGCCTTTATTGCTGCGGCAGCCGTCAGCGCTGGCCTGCGTTACACAGCCGATGAGCGGCAGCAAAGGGCCATTGCTTATGTTTATTGGAAGTCGTTCACTAAAATGGATGTTACACGACATTAAAAGTATGTTGGGTGTCCGGGTGCAATAAAAAATTAATTTACCATTCACAAAGCTTCTCATTTAGTTAAATCAGCTGTGTTTCAGCTACATTATCTGTATGTTTCTAACACATCTATTCCCTATATTTTTGCAGAGCTGGCTCAAACTGAGCTTTATATTTTATTATTAATTTAATGCAATCTCTGTGCATTCCTGGGAGTAGGCCGTGGTGTAACAATTATACTGCCACATTGCCATCTCCAGGCAAGCCAAAGAACTGTACAAAAAGCTCTTTCAGAAGTGCACACTCATTTTAGAATATTTATTATCATCTTTATTTTTATCTTTATTTGTCTTTTTAGAATAAAAATTTAAAAATATACACTCTTTTGGAATTCTCTCCTGTTTCAGGGACTGTATGAAAAGGTGTCAGTCATTTGCACCGTGGTTTACTTCTACAATATTTCCACAGCCACAACCACACCGACAGTTGCATCCAGAGCAGCAGCTCAATGCTAACTCTTCTGTATGAACTTGTGCCCTCTAAAAATCACAATTTGGCTCTAAGATAGATTTTAAATGTACACAAGAGTTACACTGGTCTATATTATTCCTAAACTGACAAACCCTGAGAAAAGAAGTCCATACCCTCCCATCAAACTGCTTCCAAAAGCTCTGACTGACAAGGACAAAGAGTCAGTCATTTCATATATACGTCTTACATTTGATTTTAACATATCCTGTCACATTAAGACTTCCAGCACATTTTTAAGGAGCACTACCAAAAATATGCCCAGATTTAAATTTTGGCTAGGAAGGGATGACTAGCACCGCCGTAAGGATTATTCAACTTCAAACGTGCTTTGACTGAAACGTGGAGGCACACAATAGCTGGGCTGCCCTGTTTTCAAGGTAATTAAGCTGTTCCAACTAATTACTCTACCCTTCAAGTATCACGATGAGAAATGACATGTGTAAAACTTCTTGGAAGCATTGTTCACTCAGCAACTTCCTTCCTTTAAAAGGAAGGGAGCAAAACTAATTGCTAAACCTCTTCCATTTAAACACGGGTTAAGACTACATTTAGAGTAAAATCTTCAGGAATTTTCATGGCTCATCACAGAATAAGGGCCAGCTTTGAAAGGCATATATGGGTGTATAATACAGTCCAGGTGAGACGCAAAAGGATGCTGGTCCTCACCAGAAGAACCAGAGATTCCCACGTCATCTCACACTCCCTCCATCAAGAGGCGGAGGTGGCTCAGCACTGACTGTAATTTGTAACAATTCTCAGGCTCAACTTCTGAAAAGGCCTTTAAGAGAAAAAACTGGCAGAGGGGTGTACTTCCCAAGAGAAGCATCTCACTACAGGGGCTGAGGAAGGGAACTAAGCCTCCTAACTAATAATACATCCAGAAAAATAGGCAGAGTTTTTCTAAAAAGCAAACATCGGATGTTTTACAACAACAGAATAAAGGCAAGAAAGAAAAAATCCTGCCTCTAGAGCAGACAGAGACATACCAATAGATTTATTCTTAACTGCTTCAGCTCTTACCTAAACTGGGAAAGTGGCCGTTTAATCAAATGGGAGAAAAAGAGAGCGTGGGCTGTCTCTTCACTGCATGTGCCTTGTCAAGAAGGACATGCAGGTACCATCAAAGACTTCAAGGCTGGCAGGAGAAAAACCCCAGTTTATCAGATTTTAGGTTTCTTTTTTGGGTTACAGGTTCTCTGAGGTAGAAGGTTTCATCCTGACCGTATTCTGACGTACAGATCTCAAGACATTTGTAAAAAATTAGTAGTTTAGTCCCAATACACAAGGAGCGTGAAACTGAAAAGAAAAAGGATGCATTCCAGGGAAAAAAAAAAAAAAAAGTTCTGTACTTTAAGAACTGAAAACTTCATTACCCAAAAAGGAATTAAAACTGTGGTCTTCAACAATGCTCGGTTTCTTCTCAACTGCTTCTTGTGGGTAGAGGTGAAATAAAAAAAAAATTGCTGGATTCCTCTATCTTTCACCAGCTACAGTGACATATGTCATCATACCGTGTTAGCAACACTTACAAGGATAGATGCAGTGCACTCCTCTAGAGAAGCCTCACCCTCACCGTTCCTCTAAGCAAAGATATGCTAGAAATTCTTTTTTTCATGATAGCAAGCACCTTGTATACATATGGCTTCCCTCAGCAGAAGTTTGACATGCTGACCTGGCTCTGTTCCCACCCAGGAAGGAGAACGAGCTGTACCGACAACATCCACCTTCGCAGTAAAACAACTTGTTTCTCAGCAAGGCGTATTAGCTTGGTCTCCGTTTCGTGGTAACACCATTTATACATCTACGCCAATAGCAGAAGAATTAGCTCAATTCCAAAAAGTAAAAATTAATCATATCCCTATTGAAAATACTTGTACTTTCACATTGAATACAAAGCAGAAAACGTTTCACGTGCAGAGTAGACCTCCACTCGCTCCTCTGATACCAGTGCGCGTGTGCGCTGCAGCTCCATAGTTCTTCATAAAACCTCGTCCACCACAGCAACAAGAAAAAAAATTAATAATTCTTGGAGGGATTTTGTTTTTAGCCTGCACTTCAACTGAACAATAAATCACTTAAATTCCATTGGAGGAACAAGAGGAAACATCGGTCAAATCGCACTTGACATGCTCATCACCTACTTAATGTCAAATCAAAACATTTCGCTTTGTTCTTCAAATTATGAAACCTGAGGACAAATTACCACAGCAAAGTCAGACTCCGCGTATTAAAACCCAGGTCAAACAATGGGCTTTCTACTATGATTACCAAATTATTATAGCCCTACAGATCTCAGAAACAGATTGAGAAATTCAGAGTTTAGATTGCCATTTAGAGAACAAAATTTAGAAGTCATTTGGGAAAAAGCCTCTTGGATGGCATTTTCAAACCAATCACCAATTTCCTATGCCTACTCCACAGCATTTTGTGGAACCCTTTACTAATCACGGGATTTCCGTCATTTTATTTGAATCAACAGAAAAGAAAAGCGTACCTGTTCATTTCTCCACAACTCATTTGTTCACCATTAGTGCCTTGCAGGGGGTTGTAGCTTCTGAGTACATCTGCATTTCTAGACCCCAGGCTTACTCCTTACCCTAATCAGTTTAAAACTCAGTTAAAATTCAGAGTAACTAAAAATCAGAGCAAGTTCCCATGTGGATGTCTCCTGAATATAGGTCAGGTTCAGCTCTGACATCTGTACTTCAAGCTGGTCTCACTAGCAAACACAAGACCAGACAGAGAAAAATAGAAGGAAACATTATTTTGTCTCCTCCAAAGCTTGTCTGAAGATTAAGCTATAGCTCAAACATTTTATGGGTACCTGTCTGTCACTTGTCATGCAAATGGAAGTAACATTGAAAAAACCACAGCCAGTTTTTTGTACTAATAATTTTCAAGACACTACACAAATGAGGCCAGCATCATTACACTGATTTTACATACCATCTCCCCCCCCCCCCCCCCCTTTTCTTTTAGACCAGAAATCACTCTATAGCCCACTGGCAGAACTAGGAACATAATCAAGATGTATATAACCAAGATTTATATAAGGTTTCTGTGGGCATTATACAAACAGAATCAATCTAAATCATTTCATCTGCATGCAACATTTTTTCTCAAGCTGCTTTCCCCACCCCTCCACCCCCAAACTGCTTAAAGTCATTCTGAACATATTTCTTCTAGTTACCTTGTGTAAAATCTTAAACGACACAGTGTTGCAGGAGACAAACAGTTTTTTAAAGCTGGGTAAATGTTTCTGAAGTTGCCCTCAGTCCATATTTTCCAATTGCCTGCGGAACAGTGTAGGAACTCTTCAGAAACCCCAATTACTAGGTGTCTTTCAGAAAGGAGACTTCAACACTTGAAAGTATGGTGGGGTTTTCCCCCCCCAGCAGAAGTTAGCAATAACTTCAACCAGTTGCAGCAGAGAAGTTATCTGCTTTTTAAAAAGAAGGCTAATTTCTGTCCCTGCCCTGTTATCCACAGCTGCATGCCTGCCGTTAGCTGAAGTTATGGGCAGGAGTGTTAAGTGTTAATGCATGCTCATTAAGCAGATTTACTACTCCCCTGCTCTAGTGATTTCAAAGGAACCATGGAGCTACCTTGTTCTTCCTACTTGAGCAGTTACTTTACTATTAACCAAGGAAATCAACTGGCAAAAAAGACCAAATAAGACAAAAAAAAAAAACAAACAGCGCAATTCCAAAGGAGCATGCGGATCTACAGGTTCATATCATACTGTGTCCACAGCAAGAGACTTCCTTTTTTCTACAGCTCGCTCTGACAAAATGAGATCTATTCATGCAGCTGTCTTGGCTAACTGGCATCTGAGCCAGCAGCCTAAGTATTGGAGCCTCTTTAAATAAAGCTTAAATATTGTGAGAACAAGGCCAGAATCCATGCAAGTCTCCAGTGCTTCACTGAAGCCCGTGGGCAGGCTGATTTACACCCCCGAGAGCTGGCCCTTCGGTTTTTTCAACCCAGTAAGAGCAATTCAACTTTTTTGAGTTGTTTTCTACCCCTGCTGAACTCTGGGATTTTCAAAGGTGACGGCCTCTAAGTCCTTAAAACAGAAGCCATTTTTCTTCTAAAGCAGCATTTCAAGAATTATGAATGATCTATTGATCATTACGTTCTAGCTGTAATTTTAAATGTTCCAAATAAACCGGATCCGAACAAAAAGCACAGCCAGTTTGCAATGCCATTGACACGGCTCTGCGCATACGCACAAGCGACATAAGGACCATGCCCTCCCCATCCAGAGTCTAAACTCTGCAGCAGCAGCGTAGGAAAGGAAGGCCAGCCCCAGCCCGGCGTTTGGATGCCACCCTCGGATATAATGCTAGTTTTCACGAGCCACATGAATGCAAGACACTGGAGTCACGCAGCTAAAGCGCACATCTGAGTTACCCCAAAATACACGTATTGCTGAGTGCAATCGTTTGTACTTCATTTGGCACGTGTTCGTTAGAAGGGAATCGGTCTTGGTTTAAGCAGCCCACTCTTCTTTGGGTAAGAGTTAAATATGCTGGCTACTAAGACGTGCATCATATTTTTCAATACGAATTGATCTACCTTTCACTTTTCGGCTATTTAACCGTGTTACACATTCATCTTTAAGACTAAGAGCAGAGCGCCATGTTTACTGATTGTTGCTTCTGAACCTGCACGCACATGTTATTTTTTTTCTTCCCACAAAGAATGCAAACTCAAATAATTAAAAAAAAAAATGCATTTACCAGCAGCTAAAATATGTTGGCTTGAACAATAGCTAAAGAAATACCGTATTCATGGTCTTCCTGTATTATATCCCTCCCGCCAAGTAAATTCCAGTGAAGAACAGAGTTCCTGTGAAAGAGATGGGGCCTGGCTCTTCATCTGCTTTGCGCCATGCGCGTGCATTTGCATTACTGTTGAAGCACTGTTTTTTCAACACAATGTTGGGTTTCTATTCCCAAGAAAAAGAGAGTCTACTTTTGGCAGAAGAATTCAAATTTTCACTGGGGGGGGAATCAGCCTGGCAAGCTGAAAGGTACATATGTCTACACACACATTCAAAAGCATCACTGCAGTGTCTCCGGACTTACATTCCCTAAGGCACGTCTAAATTAAATTTCCAAATTAAATCTCTCTTGATTTACTATGGCAAAATCTAACAGCATTACACCACAGCAGCTCAGCAAAAAGGTCAGTGTGATGCATCACCAGTTGCAGTGCTTCGCCAGAGAACTGGGCCATCAGAGGAGAAGAGATCCAACAAGTAACTGAACTACAGTGCAGCTGTAGGAGTCAGAGGAGGAAGTTTAAAGTGTTTGTTTTCAGTCTGAAGAGTCTTTTTTTCCTCTCCCATGTTAAGCCTAACTTTTCTGCCAAAGCAAACAGTTGAAAATATTAACAAACATTTCTAAAGAAGTTCATAATCATGAAATATGAATACAAAGTGAGTACAAAGCGATGGCAAACATGAAGAAGGTCAAAAATAGTGTAGGATTTGCTCCATTCTAGGGTTTCATTTCCTTAATCAAATTTTGGACATCCAACCCTTGATGGCATCTCTACAAGTGACGGATTTCTGCCATTTGGGTTTGTTTGTTTTAAACTTTTTTTACCATAGTCCAATGGCAAATCATCAGTAAGACACAGATTACAAACAGAAACGACTCACCATGGAGGACCCATTTAAAGCAGAACAGCAGTGTGATGTGACCTGCTTTACCAATGCTCTGTTTCCACAGGACACCAAGAGTCTAGGGGAAACTACAAATTAATTCAGGTAAAATTTTCCAGCTCATTCCTCATCTTGTGGAAAAATGTATGTGGCAGAGAAACAAACAGTTACATGCTTCTGAGCATATTCAATGAGACCCGTTGACACAACAGCGCTGCTAAGGCCATCCAGGCCTATTTATTCTGACTAATTTCCATAATCTATTGTGCCTGCATCTGCAGGCATTTGACTCAATCGCTTTCAGCGGCAGCTCAGTTTTCCAGACCTCTTATTTTCCATTCTGCTTCAATAAATGCCTTTTTTTCCTATTTGCATTCACCCAATTTTATTACGTCTTCACAAGAAGAATTCCCTTTGGATCACTTGGGAAAGAATATAACAGTCCGGAGGAAACCTAGAGTAGCAATTTCCATGGGGATCCTTCTCATGAAGGCAGCTAACCTATCCATAAATATTCATCGCTGCAATATCTAAGGAATAAGCCAAGGTAAGAGAAGTCTTCCTATAGCATTTATAAAAGTCTAATGCTAGTCACATATACTGAAACAATACGTTTTTCATCATCTTTTTCCAGAAGCGCCAGGCACGCTGCTTCTGCAGGACTCAGACACTGCTGGGCTAACAGGCTCATATAGGTATTTACACTGATAACAGTCAAGTATTGTTTAAGTGCCTTGCAGCCCCTATGGCATTTGCCTGGAGCAAGGAATGGAGCAAGGATCCTAAGGGGTTTGACCGACTTCTCCCCGACTCCGGGGAGTGACCGGCCAGGAAATAAAAGTAGGATGCTGGATAATCAATGGATCCACCTCTGAGAAGGCATCTCAAATCGCTGTGTACCACATTACATCAACCCCAATAGCAAAAGATACGAAACTTTGCGCCTCAAAGGCTGAACTGTTGGTACCATTTTACCTTAGTACAACCTGTCCTCCAGTACAGATAGTCTCGGGTGGCCAGGGACTGAACACAGGAATCCTAGATAGCGTAGAGGAACGAATGAGTGCTCTACAGCTCAAATTGCTACAAGATGGATGTGGAGCATCCACGGTCTCCTCCAAGATGAAAATAAGTTACATCGTCCTACTGCTGTTGAAGATTTCAATAATACTTGCTTTCCCACCAAGTATTATACCCACCTGACTCAACTTAATTGTCAATCAAGAAATCAGCCACAATTGTGTCACAGATAAGCTACCCGTCTTGTTACTACCAGACGGCAATATAACCGTGACTTGTAAAGCACAACCACCTGTTGATGAGGGATATATGTATGTTATGATTATTCACAATAACTCTTACACACCACATAGAAAATGCTGTAACACAAGTCATTGCTCAATACGTGACACACTGAAGGGACGTCATGATGATAAAATATGATGCAGATGGAACGCTCCGAAGGGACGCAATGTAATACTAGGAACAACAGCTCTCAGAATCACTCAGCCTATCACAGCGATGTCAGTGCCTACTCTGAATACTCCCCTAGTTTTACTAAGGAGTATACCAGAAGTATGGGACTAAATGCTAATAAAGACTTGGCCCTCTTAATTGTAGTAATGCATGGAACTGAAGTATATTTAGAAAACAAATGGAGCAAGGATCCTAAGGGGTTTGACCGACTTCTCTGACTCCAGGGAGTGACCAGCCAGGAAATAAAAGTAGGATGCCGGATAATCAATGGATCCACCTATGAGAAGGCATCTCAAATCGCTGTGTACCACATTACATCAACCCCAATAGCAAAAGATACAAAACTTTGCATCTCTGTGGTACAATTTTACCTTAGTACTACCTCTCTTCGTAGTTTGCCTCTGGGATCACAACAACATGAGATGACCCACCTTATCCTTTAAATTTAAAATAGACATTACTGAGCCTAGTACAACCACATCTGCCCTGATTGTAAAGGGTAAGAAAACCCTATCCCCACAAATTTCTAAAATTGGACCCTATGCCAAACATACAGGCCAGCAACGAGTGCTGTTTAATCCATCATGGTCCCTCAGACGAGTGGCACTATCAACGTAGATCAATCTCTCTGCAATTAAACCTACTTGCTCACCATTCCTAAGCGTGTCCTATGCAGGATTGTTAGCGTGGTTGCATGAATGAGCCCTCACCTCTCAAACGATCCAGAAGAGAGGTGACTGGTATTTTAGGAACAGGATTAGGAATATTAAACAACATGGACACTGAAGTTTTAGCAAACAAAATAAGCTCAGCAACAAGTAGTTTACACAAATTAGAACGTCCATTGCAATCTTCTCTGTGGGCACTGGGAACTAACCAATGGCTCTTATCTGATATATTACCTCAATGGGAAAAAATTAATGAAAAAGACCACCAACTAATTGTGGACGCACTAGGTGCAGCCCAAATTAATGTCTGTCTCGCTCTTAGTTGTATTCAAGCTCATTTGTGGGTACAATCTACTTTGGCAGTGATTGTAAGAGAAGGTGAAGAAGGCACCTTACCCACTGAAATTCGAAAAGTAATCTGGGATAACACAAATGAATTTGAAAAGAAATTCCAATCCCGGTGGCACGTAGTCAATTTTACCTATGACCCTACTGACAGTAAAGCCACAGCTTTTGTTCTAACAGTACGCAATGCTTCGGTATACCCCACGTACCCAATGATTGCACGGGGATTAGATCACAATGGAACTGTCCTCTATCCATGAGCACAGAGTACGGGCCCAGCAGAACGGGAACAAATGGCAAACTATTGATGTTGATGCGTGCGTTGTATGGGAACAACAGGGATTTACTTGTGAAAGGGATTTACTTGTGAAAGGCATACCATTAAGGCCCAAGACATTTGTCTTGGCACAGAACAACATGTTTGTCGTTTTGAAATACATCCTAACGAAACCCCTGAAACTGTACTCGTATACGTCGGAAAGGGATGTGTTTGTATGAGGACCCTTTGTGATTCTAGATTTAAAGACAATACCACTGTAGATATACACAGTCACTCAAATATTTGTATTTGGAATTTTACCAAAATTATGGGATGCAACTTTAACTATTCTGCTCCCGTCACAACCCACCAACTGCTACAATCTAACCATACATTGCATCAAGGTTTCTTGCCTACCCCTATTGGAATGAATCTCACATTGGTAAGAAAAGTGTTGCAACATGACGACCTGAATCAATTGCTAAAACGAATTTGAAACAATGGACAAAGAACCCTGATTACTGTCCATGATGCGAAGACATACACCGTGTCCTAGAAAGAGTGAAAAGATGGAGAACATCACTGGTGGGAAACTCTTTTTGGATGGTCCCCAACAGCAACTGGAATTTTGAGTTTGATGCTGCATCCTATTGTAGTTTTGTTAGTTTTAACCTTATTATGTTTATTGCTTATAATCATTCTGTATATCAAAGTTTGGCAAAAAATGAAACAAATCAAGCATGTAAAGCAAATCAAGCATGACTCCAGCATGTAAAACACATACAATCAATTGATTCGGTATGTAAAATGGTATATAACTAACATTAATTAGGACACTTAAACTAAACAACTTATCAAATAATTGGACTCTTACCACTGATCTGCAATACACCATGTATTTATGACAGAGGCTGCCACTCTGAGTCGATAAAGTGGATTGACTGTAGTCACGGGGTGGAGTGTGACGGATGCGCTCAACCTCTTCACCAAACTAGCAACAGTTTGGTACAGGCTCCAAAGGAGGTAAAGGCCTGGGCCATGGCCGGGCCAAGAACTCCTCTGGTTCCGTCTCTTCTCTGAGAGCCCACAGAGAAGCTGAGTGGCACAGTGAGCATCGATGCATACGAGCTTGGAACACCGATCATACGCCTGACACGTGAATAGCGGGTGGCTTTTCCAAGACTCGTTTATCAAGGAACAAAGAAAGTTGTGGATACAAGGAGCCTCATGCATCTCTTTCCTATCACATGTAATTTGACTATGAGCCAAGCACTTTATCTATAAATACGACAGCCTAAGTGAGCCACCTTTGAGCTCTCCTGGTCATAGACTGACCAGGGTAACAGATGCAGACTCAGGAAGGGTTCTGAGGGGAAAAGAGGGGTGCAAAGTGCCCTGCCAACCTAAAACAGGGCTCTGGGGCATAGGGGATGTCTCAGAAGAGCTTGGACAAGGGAGCAGAGGAGTCCCGAGGGGGGGCGAGAGACCAAAGAAGCCTCAAGAGATAACAATGAGGAACTCCGAAGGGGATTTCAACCAAGTACAGATGTCATCAGGAGGCCAGGGGCTGAATGAAGGCATCCTAAATGGCAAAGAGGAAGATAAGAGCACTCTGAAGTGCACAAAAGAAAAAAAGAAAAAAATCAAAAGGGAACCAAAGTGCTATGAGAGCATTGTGGAGTACAAGAAGAGACTCAGATGACATCGTTATAGAGAGTAGAGGAATTAGGAGGGGGCGGGGTAAGAAAAAAGGCTTGGAGACCCAGCGATGGCCTTGGAGTCTCAGGAGGGCATCTGGGCAAACTAGAGATGACTGAGTGAGAGAGGAACCAAACAGAGACACCCTCGATGGCAGAGAGAAAGATAAAGGAGCGCTGTGTAGCAAAGAAAGACGGGAGGCTCTGAGGGAACAAGGAAGATGGGAAGGGAGATAATGTGCTACAAGGTGCTGTGGAGAACGAGGAAGGTCTCAGGAGGCATTGTGACTGTGAGGAGAGGGGTGCTGACGGACAAAAGAAGGCTTGGGACAACAAGGAGGAACTCAGGTGATCATCTGAACGGAGTACAGATGGACACGGGTGGCCAGGGACTGAACACAAGAATCCTAGATAGTGTAGAGGAACAAATGAGTGCTCTACAACTCAAAGTGCTACAAGATGGATGTGGAGCACAAGGAAGGTCTCGGGAGGCATCGTGACTGGGAGAAAAAAAATGTCCTGAGGGAGCCAGAGAGACAGAAAAAGGATTGGGGACACGACGATTAAATCCAGAGGGGATCTGAACCAAGTAAACATGTCATCAGAGGGCCAGGGAACGAATAGAGGCACAGCTAGAGGGACGAGAGGACAGAACGACTGGGCTGGGTCACAGATACGGACTCAGGAAGTCCTCTGAGGGGTACAAGGTCCACTACAAACCTAAAAGTGTGCTAAGGGCAACCTCGAAGGCATCGATAGGCATCATGGCACCATTAGAGGGGTCCTGAATGTGCCAGAGAGACCAAAGAAGGACCAGGCAAGCTGGCGCCGGCATGGGCTGACAATGCTGGCAAGCTGGTGCTGCCATGGGCAGACATTGCTGGCAACGGCCTGGCAGACACCGCCAGCAGGCTGGGGCCAGCATGGGCAAATGCCACCGGCAAGCAGGCCCCTGCAGAGTAGATGCGTCTGTGGTCACATGTCTGTGTCCATTAACTTTTGCTTTATGGTTTCTTTTTTCTCATTACGACTTTCATTCTTCTGAAATCTCAATCGAAGGCTTTTTAAAGTTTTTTTGAGCAGATCGGAAACTTACGGCAACAATCACACACAAGAACTCACGGAGAGGAATAAAGCGTTTCGGAAGGAGAATACGTGGGGGTGGAGAGGAGAATGAAAATGACACTGCTTTGTGGGCAGCTTTTGTCTAAGAAAGGAAAGCGGGTCACGGTGGCAATGCACGTAGTGAAACTCGGCAGTGGCGAGAGTTCGAGATTCGTGTTCATGAGGCAGCCCTGATGAGTCCAGGAGGAAACGCGGTAGCAGAACTCCGCTGTTAAACTGTCAAAAACACGGCTCGAAAGCACGCGCGCAAGCCAACGGTCCTAGACACGACAGCAACTACGGTCTTGCACGTGGCGCTTCACACCAACAGAACAGAACGCTCTTCCAAAGGGAGGCAAGTACCTCTCCTGTCAACTTAGAATGGGGAAACTGAGGCAGGAGCGAAGTGAAGGCAGGCGGTCACTTAGCAGGGTAGTGACAGAGCCAGCAACAGCACATAGATCTCTTGGTTCCTCCTGCTCTGGTCATCCCATGAATTTGTTTGCCAAATATGAGACAAGTTGGCTACGGCCCAGGCATGGGTTTCTGCTGCATCTTTCAAGTGATGGGTAAACCCCAGCTGTAGCAATTTCTCCAAACACTCACTCACTTGTAAGAGCTTGCACCTGATTTCTGGCACGAGATGGGCTTTTTCCCTAGACCACTTCCAGCTATCAGAACCTGCCCTTTCATTCTCTCTCAGAATAAGCAGCCCTTTATAATCACATAACTTCTCCCTGGGGGGAGAGACTGCGATCAAGTTTCCTTCAGCGGTATTTTGGTTAACTTAATAAATTGAACTCCTTAATACTTTTGTTGCAAGGGGTATTTCCGCCCCTTTTCTCTCAATCTGATCTTCAGAAATAGTGGCATCTCTGAAGAACAAAAGCCTGTTTTGCTTTCAATCATGGAAGTCTGATGACAAAGGAAAACCTGTTACTATTAGTGTCGCACATGGTATCTGGAGCAAGAGAGAAACGCAAAACCTGCAGCTGCCAGTAGAAAAAGACAATTTTCAATTGGCTGCTCCATAAAAAAACCCAACCAAACACAAATTTTGTTGGCAGGGGAATTCTGTTCTACGAGGATGCTCCAGACAGGGCAGGGAGACATTCCCATTCTGCTAAGGAGGACACGAAGAAGCGTACAGCTATTTCCCAGGTACTGAAAAGTGCTGAAGAAAAAACCCTCATATTTCAAGCTGTAACACTGCTTTCTGCAGAGTTATTTATTTTAATTTGAACTTATCTGCCCTTCTGCAAGTGGATGACAACTCCTAAAACAATTTTACCGTCTTGGAAAAAAAGAATCCAATAAAATTAAGAAAGAAAATCAAACACCTTTGGAGATATAGCAGGATACATGAGCAAAGAGACAGATTACTATTGTCTCTCTCACTTTAGATCCAGAAACAAATTGCAAAGCTATGTCAGCACAGCGTTTCACTGCAGCTAATAACCTGCGATGCTACATTGCTTTCAGCCCCAAGAAAAATCTCTCTGCACGGCACCATCCCGTGCCCTCTGGGTGTGCGAGCTCAGGCGAAAGGAAGGTCAGGCTCTGCTGTATTCCACTGCTCGGCAAACGGAACGCGAGCTCTCCTCTGCCGTACAGATCTGGCCTAGCACAGCAGAGGCGTGTAGAAAAGCCCCAGATTAAGCACGGTCGCAATTAAAATATGCATCTCTAAGGAAACGGCCTTGCACAACGAAAAAAGTGGCACTTGCGCCAAGTCTGTTCACCGCCCTGCGAGAGGCAGAAGACAGTTTCAACACTTTCTCTTGATAGACAATTAACCAAGGTCTAAATTGGCCTAGGGGTTTAATTTCTTAAACTATGTTCTCTCAGACTTCAGCTTGCAAAAGACTCATGGGGCAGACTATGGGTCAATCGAATCACTGCTGATCGGGACAGAGGGGACCTCTTCCCACGTTCTGGGCTGCAACGGAACCAGAGCAGAAAAATTAAACCTACGGGGGGATTAGCATCCTACAGCAGCAATAGGCTCGCTCTCGGAAGAGGCATGGGACTCAGACAACCACAGGTGACGAAGGAGCCATGAACCGCATTTTCATGACTTTGCAGAAAATCAGTCATAATTCTCCCATCCGTGAAGCAGACAAGCCTAAAAGTGCCCCGAGTTCTGCGAGTGGAAAGTGTTAAGTATATTATTATTATTATTATTCACAGCCATCAATCAGAGACCTTTCAGCAGCACTAAAAATTCAGTCAAAGCAACTCTCAGCAGCATTGCTCCAGAACAGGTCAGGCTGCGTAACGAGTATTCTTAATTTCAGGACCGGTTGGCCGACGGTACAATGTGTACCAGCCCTAGCTCAGCATGCTGCTCTGCTAATGCTTCCTCATGTCCCCAATTATACTCTTGTATTTGTTAATGTTACATGAGAAATCTTTACAATTACAGTAAATCACCCACTATGAATCCTGGAGCTAAAATTTTTTAATGAACATTCATTATAGGAAAAAAATATCTCCTCATACAAAACCACGGGGAAAAAAATACAGTTTTATGACACGTGAAATTCTGGCTTTCACTATCTGTTTAGTGTAATTTGTTTAGTAGATTTAGCTCAAGATGCAGCTCTTGCATACATAAACAGTCAATGTTTTAGACTCCATCCAATCAATTGGTAACTGGGAAACTAAGCAGCGTCACTAAATTCTGGGTTCATTATACAAGCCAAAAATATTTCGTCTGAGCTTGCAGAGCGTTTGGCACATCCTCCAGTCAGGAGCAGCTCTGGCAAGGATGGACCCCTCAGCTGTACAACACCGAGGAGCCAGAATCTAACACCCTTCGCTTTAGACACGAGTAAGAGGCAGCGGGGATGGGTGGGAAGATCAACCCGGCCATTAGCAAACGTCATGACAAATTTAGCTGGCGTCGCTTGTGGCTGCAGCGAGCCATAGGGAAAGAATTTATTCTGGTGCTTTGAATCACCGGTAAACCTAAGACTCGTATTAAGCTGGAACACATTTAGGTAAAACACAGACCATGTTCTATAAAATCAGCAGGATAGTAACTGAAAAGTATAGGCTAGTATGGGGATAACTGGGCATCGTTGCTGTTGGGAGGGTGAGGCCTCCCAAACAGATTTTCTTCCAACTATGCGAATAACCGCAATTGCAAATCAACTGTCACACAAGAAAACAGATAAAGAACACGAGTAGAACAAATAATTATGTGTGTGATGACTTGAAACAGCTGGGAAGTCCCTTATGTGGTCTGAAGACTGCTTTGGGGAACCTTGACTTGGAAAAAGTGTACTATGGATTTTAAAAATAGAAGAATCATGAGTTGGGCTAACATCTGCTTCCTCACGTCTTGAGGGTCTGCAACCAAACACAATACATGAAACGGAGGCAAGTCCAGGGCTTTCAGTCATACAGAAAGCAGAAGCTATAATATGGACCTGAACTCTCGATCAAAGTAACCCAAGCTAAAGCCAGAAACAAATGGTCCTTCCTACTTCCTCAGATGTCTTAAACCAATTTAATTTAAAAAAAATGGTAACAAGATTGACAAATTATTCAACAATTTGACACGAGTGAAGGCCACGCTTCCCACTGCCGAGCAGGGCAGTATAAAAGGGGATCATGCCACCTTCAGGCAAACTGGTGACCTACTCCCTCGGTGCTACCGATTGTAATTTCCAATACCAAATATAACGGTGAGTGAGGTTACAGGAGGAAAAAGCAACCAAGGTCAAAATCCAACCAAGGTCAGGTTGGCCGGGGCTCTGAGCAACCTGATCGAGTTAAAGATGTCCCTGCTCTTGCAGGGGGGTTGGGCTAGCTGACCTGTAGAGGTCCCTTCCAATCCAAAGCATTCTATGAGTCTATGAAAAAGCAGGGTCTTTAGAAGCTGTTCGTTCCCTAGGAGAGAGACTCAAGACCTTTACAAATCGTGGTAGTAAAGTCAGGGAACAGCTCAATTACTGTGTCTGCTGGTACTGAAAACAAATCTATGTGCCAGAGGCACAAAGAACAACAGCAGAGGCACGTAAATGAAGACATTAATTCCAACACATAATGAAATTCAGATGGAGTTACATATTATAACCACGAGAAAACTAAACGAGGAGTTCACTGCAAGCAGCACAGCGGCAGCGACAACCAAAGGGACTTAACTTGAGTCAGCAGCTCTCAGACGGTAGCTGCACCGAAGGCACCAGGGCTCATCACGTGGCACCATCCCAAGGGGAAGCAGTTCCAGGGCACGAGGGCCACCTCAGTCCCAGCTGTGCCGACAACTCCTTGAGTGACCTTGGGGGAACTCTGCCTCTTTATTCAGCAAGGGTCATGTTGCATCACCTACGTCAAAGCCAGGCCTCCCCCTCCTCCCTTTATTTTTTTATTCAGCCCAGAGTTGTAAGTTTTCCCCATTTTAATCCTTCGCCTGAAAAACATTATAAGAAATACTGATGTTAATTTTCAGCCAATTTTCTCAGAAAGCCGTACAAGAGAGATACCAAACAGTGGTAGCTGGAAGAATAATAGACAGACTCTGGTGCACAGATTAATAGAGGAGTGAGGCAGCATCCCTGCAGATAAATGTGGATTAGTGATAATTAAGTCCTTATCACACCCATCTCCAGGTATCAAAAAATGGAGAAACAACAACAACAAAAAAGGTCAAAGGAAAAGCGTGTGTAATGAATGAATGGCAGGGGATAGGAAGACAAAAAATAAGTCTCTGGGCCATAAAACGGAAAGTCTTGGTAAAAGAGCTTTTATCACATATCTGTTCCCCATACTGCATCAAAACAATCTCATACAGCAGAGGAAGAGAGTGTGGGAGCAGGAGCTAAACCATGCTGGAAATGGGGCACGGGCTCTGGCTGCATAAACCAGATTTAAGGAGTAAGTTGTCTAGTCTGATGTGTTTTCAAACAAATAATCCCTAAAGAGATTTGCTAGGAGGTCCACTAAGGTTGGACCTCGAGTCCTTCAAACCAGTTTTGAAATCTGAGTGAACCTGGGTCCAGCTTGGTTGAAAACAGAAAGGGCATCGAGGTTTAGACAGCTTTATGCCCTAAATCCATACAAATTGTTACTTATGCCATAGAAGCACTAAACAGCCTCAGGTGTCAGCCACGTGCAGGTTGTACCCTATGTAAACTCTGCTCATACAAATCCACGCAAAACCAGCTGCTTCGCTCAGAGCCGTAAAGGGGAATTTGCAGGGCTGCCAGTTAACAGGCAAAATAATCCTTTTACCTGTAAACGTGTCTGACTTCCAGATCAAACGTGCTATAGTGGGTAACACAGAATCTCATTACACCATTCCATTTTATTTTTGGAGAGAGATGCCAAGCGAAAGCTGACTTTGAAATCGCATATTTTTGGGCAAGTCTGTGTAATAACTGCTCCTCTCTAATTATCAACTGTCTCTTCCATCCAGTGCACTACTCTTTCCCAAGCTCACTGTCCGTTACATGAAATGTTTGGTGGCTGCACAAGCAAAACACCCCTAGGAGAGGCTTTTCAGAGCGATTCCCAATAGACCCAAGTGCCCAAAGTTTACAGACTCTTCAGCCAAAGTTAAGAGCACACCAAATCTTTGAAAGAAGTTCGACAAACGTTTCATTCTGTGTCTCATTGCAGCCATTTGCAGGAACCTGGGAGTGACTCACCACAGATTTGAGGGACTGCAGGGAGAAAGACACGGAGATAGGGCTGGTTCTGAACGAGGATTGCAGTCTTACGGTTTCTTGTAGCTTTGTGCCTGCGATGCATTATCTTTGTAATTACAATAAAGAAGCCAGGTTCTCAAAGAGCACAATGACAAAATGCTACATCATTATTCTACTGTAGTTTTGCTCAGCAAAGGAATAAAATAAGACACCCTGTGTTTCCATGAATGGCACGTTCTGTCAATTCACAGAGGGAGAAGAAAAAAGCTGTCTCAAAACGATTATGCAAAGTTCCTTGGTGGCTTGGGGGGAGGGGAGGAAATGACATTAAGGTCATTTTGTAAGACCTTGAATATTTTTAATTCAAAATATGTATCACATTTTAATCAAACCGGCTCTGTGCTATTTCTATCCAAGTAATTTGCATTCTGGCTATGTCATAGGGGCAGTTATGAGTCAGCTAAGCTCTCTAATATAATAACTATCAAGAAAATTGTCTTGCATTATTCATGTTAATTATGCTGAACCAAACACTGCGGACAGGAAAATGTATTTTCCATTGCAATTTTTTTTGCCTCATAGAGATTTTAAGAATTGATTGGACCAAGTTTCTTTCTCAAGATTAAACCTTCAGACAACAAGGATGTCAAATATGCATGTGCCTTGGCAAACAACAGGAGTTCTGCCTCTGGATTTTTGTTACCTTCAGCTCATATATCGACAGCGTATAGATTTTGTTTCTCCATAAACAGCTAAAATAAAAATAAAAGCCAGTGCCCTGAATTAGCAGCACACTCAACATTCACAGATGCCTGGATCATTCAAAGAAAGCATCTGTTAACAGGAACGGTGATTTTCCTGGCTTGCCTCCACTCCAGCGAGCCTAGTATTTGACTTTTGACTTAAAATTTTAAAAAAGCAACTTGCTTTCTCATGAGTAGCCTTGTTAAATATGCCAGCCCACCCCGTAACACAAGTACAACATCTCTAGCTGTTTCCGCTTCTGCAATTCAAACAAACATAACTAGCACGAGAGAAGTTTGTATCATCTGCGCCTATAACACAAGTTTAGTGGGAAACTCCCTCTGGAAAAGAATATATCCTATACGAAACAGTCTGTACATCCACGCGTCCTTCCTGCATTGAGACCACGCTCTGCCAGCGGCCAACGCCAAAGCCCAAACTTCAGAAGATGTTGGAAGCCACCGCACTGCACGCCAGGGTGCTGGCAGTAACTCTTAGAAGCACTGTCAGCAGATGGCAGACACGTACCCGGGCTCCATCAACCGCATTCATTCATTCCTCTCTTCAGGTTCGGTTTGGTTTTTTAAATGATCTCTTAGCATTTCTGTGGTTGTTGTAGTTACATTTAAACAGACAAATTAATTTGAGCTGCCTCGGTTGCTCGCGCTGCCAGCAATTCTCCTTCAAATTGATAACGAAACATTTGTAAAAGTAACCCGGTCTTAGTAGCAGAACTGCGACCAGCCCATGTGTGAGGTGACATTCGTATTCTTGTCGGCAAAGCCTATGAAAGTAACTTTCTGGAATGGCAAGGGAATTAATGGGCCAGTGAAGATGCGGGAGGAGAAGGGAAGAAAGAAAAAGAGGGATTTAAACCCCCACCTTGTTTTTCACAACCGTGACAAACCTCAGTGAAGGAGTTAGCTAACCAACATTAAGGTGCAGGGGCCGGGCTGGGGGAGCTGCTTTTCATTCCAGAGATTTGAGGAGGTTATGTACCTTTTTCACGCCGATCTATCAACGGCGGGTAAAAGAATGAAGAGAAATTTGTCGACATAAAGCCAGCCAGTTCACATCCATTTTATTCCGCAGATCCTCAACGGCTCTCTCGAACCCCATTATCGCCGTATCCTTGAGGATGTCTAACATAAAAGGCTATTAACTCCCCTTGTAGGTGGAGACCTGAACATAACCGCTGGCAGATTTATGCTACTGCAAATACAGACGCTTGATCAAGTTAGAGTCTGTGATCAGTAAAACAGATTGATAGTCTGAGCACACTTAACCCTAAAGGGCAGAGCGATAATACTTAGTCTTTATTACAGTAATTCAAAAGGTATGTTTCAGATAATTATAACTGGAGGTTTTACATAATTATAATTCAAGTTTCCGGTAAGTTTATCAGATATGTGCGGATCCAGCAAGATAACACATAGGCAACCTGCAGACTTTCTACAGAACGTGTGCTAATGGACAGTGCCTCTGAGCGCCTTCAAAGAAGTCAGAAAGTTTTTTTGAACAGGACAAAGCAATAAGATACCTCCGCTGTTCGTAGCCTGATGCAAAAGAGACCGTATAAGAAACTGAAGAGATCTGTGGTTTAGACCTTGATTCAAGAAGCCTTTTAAGCATGTGTTTTCCCACGGCTTTCAACAAGGAAACTTGCAAAAGACAAGCTCAGCGCATGAACTTGTCTCTGAATCAAGTTTTAATGAATGTCTGTTATTCTCATTTTTCAGCGCAGGCTCTGCCAGGCTTTGGGGACAGCAGGCAATTCCCAGTGCAGCAAACATCAGTATTTGTTTTTAAGAGACGCAAACTGAAGTTAATAAAAGAATGAACTTGACGTATAAGAACGAACAAACATTATTAAACTGACACAGGTACAGAAAACACAGTTGCCTGCTACTATCTCTGTTAGCTTCTGCAAAGACTGTTGGTTTTACCTCTACGGGAAATAATTGTACCAAAGCGACATCAATTTTTTAAAGTCAGGCTGGCTGGTGTTTTCCCCATTAATCACTGCAATTACCTAGCCAAGCATCATCAGGAGGAACCCGAAGTACTCGCTATACTACATCCCTAATTTTCTCTAGAAGAAAAACTTGAATGTTTGCTGAGAAAGTTGCAGAGGAGCGCCTTTGACAAAGCCAGTCTCTCTCATAAGCACCTACCAGCCATTACGTAGTTTGTCACTGCTTTTGTGATCTCCTTACGTAGTGCCTTGACCCTTGCTAGGGAACGATACTCGTTTAGACCTACTGTCTTCTTTAGGCACCCTACATACCCGTATGTCATGTAGGTTCACGCACGCACAGACTTCATGAGCCTGAATAGCAGCCAGCATAATTGCCCCCAGCAACAATATACCAATTATCAGGTCAACTATAGACGTAGTAATTCTTCTTAAGGACTTAAATAACCTTTTTACCAGCTAAATAAAAAAGAAGGTCAGCCAATGCTAATTAAATATAATGCTGCTTTGTACAGCAAAGGCAAAAGATGAAGCAAGCCCATTAACGAGCTAACAAAATAAAAATTAATGGTTTTATGTAACATACCCTATCAATTCTTTTACAGTAAGTATGTCAGGCAGCATACAGCATGTTACACAGGCTGACGTTTACCATGCTGTTGTCAGTTTGACCTAAGCAGCAGTCCAGCAAGCGGGGCATTAAACAAGGGATAAGGTCCTGCATGTAGCTTTGTCGCTGGCCAGTTCAGAGAGCTGCTTCATCCTCGTGCTGCTGGTTCACATCTCGCCTCCAGCTTAATTGGCAAGAGTTGTTTCTTACTCTACAGCACCAGCCACAACGTGCACAAAAACTTATGCCGGGGTTTTATGCTGCAGTGAGAAACGATATTCAGAACAGCGTCTGCACCAACAGATGACTGAGAAGCAGCTTTCACAAGTTGCTTGATATGGATGTCACCTGGAATTTCTGAGATATCAGGAGGAGGGTAATGATTGTGCATACTTGAACAGTGCCTTACAGCAGGAATTCAGAGGGCTTAACGCGTTCATTAAGGCTCCTAACGGGCCTTTAGGCAGGTATTTGGCTTTGTGTGCTGGAATAAGGTCAGACACGGCAACGTGGATGGATCCATCTAATATCTGTGACGAAGGTGAACAAACGCTTGAGAGTTCGGATTTCTCTTTGCCTATCCTGCGATAAGATTGTGCCACTGAGAAACTCCAGGCCAGTTACAGCGAATAGATTTCACTGGCACTGCTTGGAGAGCAGCAAGGTATGCGACATGAGGATGGCAAAGCGAGGTTTCTAATCATCAGCCCACATTCCCTGCAGTACCATAGTGTATTACTAGTAACTCCCCTAGATATTTCCAATTGTATTAAGCCGATAAAAGAGTAAAAATTCATGCTCTGCTTTTTATGTAACTTTCCTCACCAGATGAAATAAACCAACTTCAAGGCTCGCCTATAGTTATTACATCCTTTCGCATCTGCCGCAGGTTTCAGAGTCCCTAAGCTAGACCTTAGCTCCAAAAGTCAAACATATAAACCCTAACTGTACCATGACCAACTTCGATTTAGATTTCCAAAGTTTGATCTGAAGTCAATTCTTTACTAGGCCTTTGACTTCCTACTCTTCAGAACAAAATTTCCAGAGCTCTTACACACGTCAAGGAACGTCACGGGGACGCACACAGAAAAGCTCCTACAACTACTCTTCTTAGCACCCAAGTCAGTCATTCGGCACCTCCTAGTCTAAACCCATTAAGAAATTTGGAAGCTGCTTCGCAAGCATTCAGAGAAGCGATAAAGATGATAATCAAAACTGCTGAAGAGCAGCGTGAAATATCGGACTGCAGCGGAACTGAGCTTCGTCTTCCTACCGCACAGGCTGAACTTCCATCCTCACTGCAGTTACGGGTGAGCGGGGCAGTGCCGAGGGTGTCCAGGCGGGACCTGGAGCCTCCCTCTCCGGCGAAGGGGATCACCTGGGACCTTTGGCACAGCCGCTCAAGCAGAAACACTCCTCTGCAAGAGGAGGGAATTTGCTACGAGTCGACCCTGCTGGCCTGCAAACACATGTAAGCAGGGTTTCCTTATCTGTTTCAATTATTTAAGGGAAAAAAAATTCTGAGTCAAAAAGCTTGCTTGATTTCTCAGCGAGATCTAACCCTCTTCAAAAAAGAAAAAAAAAATCTTGTCTAAATGATGATGAATGTACTATAGGAAACTATAAATCAATCTTTGGGTACTGATGGTAGTACAAACCGCAAAAACAAAACTTATAAATCAGTCTTAGTTCCCAAAGACCAAGTTCACTGCATCTATCTCCACTCATTGTTCTCTCTATAAATCTCTTTTGCTAAGAGCAATATCAGGTTTCCCAGAGGCATCATCTACTGTTACAAGCTCCATTCTTCAGCTGATTTTGAGTGCAAAATTATTCCAATTTAGGAAGTCATTTTTTTTAAAGTTTGCAGCTCAGTTTTTCAAATAAATAAAGGAAAGCTTTAAACAAATTGGACTTGGACATCCAGCCCCAACAAGGGTTTTCTGAAAAGTGTTTCTGAAAAGTCTCAGACTTCCTTTCCCTCCTCTGTATTTCCTTCTGTTATTTACCAAATGGAGAGTCACACTTCACCTAAATTATTTTAAACATCTCTTACAGATCGTAAGCACAGTATATATACACCAACAAGAGATGAAGCAGCGCAGAGCTTCGAGCCAAATCCCCAACTCGCAGGTGTTCAAACCCAGCGTTTATTTCTCCTTTTTAGAGCTGACACTCACAGCTGCAAACTCTATTACAAGTCCTCACTAAAGTTCTCCAAAAATAAGGTTTAAAGTGGTAGGCCAGGAATGAACACGAGCCAGAGAAAAAAGCCTAAGGGATTTCATTCATATCACACTTCATATTTACTCCACGCCACAAATTCCCATCTACGACTGGGCTGATTTTGGTATCCAGCTTGCCCAGGTATCTCTACATCGCTCTTCCCTGGGCAGTTTTAAGATGTACACTTCAACCCAAAGCTCCTTGTGGCGTGAACTATTTATTTAGATCATAAACTCTGAGGCAAAAGCCATCTACATTTTATAATACCTTATCCAGCCATGCCCAGATGTGACAAACACGGGCATTCTACCAGAGTAAAATGGCTAAATAGTAGGAAAAAAAATTATATGTTTCATCCTGTGTGTCTCATTACAGCCAACTTCTCAACACAGCGGTGGCTGCCTTAGATGAATTGCAATGCAAAGTTTGCTTTCCAATCACAGCAAACAGTGATTTTCCTTTTGGGCTATACCTATGTAAAGACACGATCAGTGTTGACAGCGGCTCTGGGTTGAAACACACACTCCTTTACCTTCCCACGTTGCACCGGTGGCTGACTATTTTGGTGACACTACAGCGAGCACTGCAATGCACCTCTGTCCGGATGAAAATTTTTTTTTTTAAAAAAAAAAAAAGGTAGTTGTTTCTAAAGTACTGCAATTTGGAAAGCCCAGCAGCATTTTCAAAAAGCAAGCTTCGTGGCAGGAGACAAAGATGAGATGTGACAATTACTGCAGAACCATCCATCGCAAGGAACGCTCAACAACCTAAAAATGTCAGCTCTTGTCATGTTCCTGACACCGCTGGCGATTTTAATTGCCTTTCGTCCTTCTCAAGTGAACGCTAGAAAGGACAGGTGGAATATTAGATTTTAAACCTCTAGAAGTTTAGTCCAACAAACGTAAAATCCTTACCGCGTCCTTTGCAGCACAGTGAGGGTGTTGAAGAGCAACTTCGCAAACACAGGGCCAAGAGGAAAACTTTTAATGGGACGGTTTTGTCCAAAACCCATTGAAGTTATAAAACAGTTGGGTCTGTTCTGCTTCCCAAACCTTAACCATTTGCACTGTTGTAAAACATGAGCCAAAGAAACTGCTCTAAAAACATATTTGTGTAGCTTAACGCATCTATCACAAAATGCCATCGCATAAGACAGGGAACGGCAAAAGATAAAACAGTAGATATTGCTGTGGAAGAACAATATTCCCCGCTAAGACCCAAAGGGAAGCAGAGACCTGGAGGTGGAACGAAGCTGCAAACTGCATTAGACATCTCATTAGGTCATTAAGGACAACATCAATCAGCATTAAATTAAACAGCACTCTAGAGCAATCAGAAGGCGGCATGTCCCAGCCTTAAGACTCTGGAAAACCTCTTTTGGCCAAGCAGGAAAGTGATGCTTCCCTCGTCCTAGCTCCACAGAGAAAAGGAAAGAGCCCTTTCCCTGGAGCCTCTTCTCACATCGACTTCAGTTTACTCCTTTCCTCCCCAGAAGTGACCTGACAGTCACAGGTAATTAAAATTTTTTGAATAACAACAAAATGGGGTGTGCTAGACCCTGAAAGGCTCCTCCTTGCTAAGGCTCCTCCTCAAAAGATTTAGGACATTCTCCTCTAAGTGCTTTTGGATCATTTCCTTTATAGCTGAGGAAAGTGTTATAACTTTTGATTCTTTTAATTATTAAACAAAAGGGAGAACAGAAGGAAGATTCTTAAAACTATTTAAATTAACAGTTTTCATAACCCCAATTTTCATTTTTTTCCCCACCATCTATAACATCAATATTTTCCAACAAGTTTCCAACTATATTCAACACTTCTAAAGAAAGAATTTAAACATTTCCTAATGAAAAGGACAGTCTCTTTTCTGAGGTGATGCATCCTTTAAGCTTCACAAAACCCAAGATGAACTTCAGATTTGCTGGTAGCATTTTGTAAATCCTTTGCATCGGTTGACTGCCTTGGGCATCTGCACTCACGTGACCGTGTTGCAGCGTAGCTGTAATGCAGCGGGATTTGCATCTGCCCTTGTAGCACTAAAGCTTCCCAGCTTTTGCTTGGAAAGAATGTGTTTCTGTTGGAAAATAAGTGAGGAATGTGTAAAGAATAAAGTTCAAAGGGTCAATTAAGAAGAAACAAAAGAAAACCCAAGAATATCCTGGTTAAACCAGACCTTCCAGCATGTGATATTTAACCATGGAGAAAATTAAGCCTTAAAAGGAAGAATGACCCTGAATTCATGACCTGAAAAGCATGGGTTTGGGGTCCACGACCACCAGAAGACCCCCACATAAAAAACTGAGCATGTGTTATGCTAAATCAACATTATGTAAGCTCCTAATTAACATAGTCCCACCTAGTAGTTTGAAAACCTATGCATATGGAAAGATATACTGTATAAACGCACCTAGATCTGTGTAAACTGGTATGCACGTTAGGCGGAAGGATCCCCCGCGCATCCAGCGCTGCAATAAAGACAATGCCTGCTTCTTACTGCTACGTTGGTGTTAGGTTTATTCCCAATTTCGGTGACATTTCCACTTGAGTTCAGTGGTTCCTCCCGTGCTGTTGGTTCATGCAGCCTGGCCTGTTACCCTAAACCACGGCAGGAATGCAAGCTCCGAGAGCTAACGGACACGACCTGCAAGGACCGCAGCGCCTGGGAGGAGAGCTGTGAGCAATGAAACCTGAAAGCTCTGCAGCTAAATCCAATAAAACCTGTTTCCCCTTTCAGGATTTGCAGCCTAATCAAGTTAATGGAAAGGCTCCCATTGACTTCAGTGAGCTTCCTGTCCTGCCTTGGGGCCTTTGCAAGTGTTTTGGAAGAGGCTCTCGCTGCCCTCGTCTCTCCTGAATTACACAGGGTCCTGGGGTGATTTATCCCAATAGCCCAGCAGGCCAAAGGTGCTGGTACTTGGAATCAATTCCCCTCAACCATCCCTTCTCACTCGGAAAAGAAAGGTAGGAGCTGAGCTTTTAGCAGTACATTATGAAAGCACTAAATACCAGACATGACATGTTCCAAGAGTAAATGATGTGCAAGAGCTATTAGCTCTCAGCAGATTTTTGAGCATTCCCCAGGAGCTCTTTTTGCCAGAGTTTCCAGCCCTGTTTACCGCAAATTTAACTTAGTGTTCTTGAAAGGGAAGGACCTCAGATGTTGGAGCATCATTTGGAAAGTTCAAAGGGATTCGGTGGGTTCATCCCTTGAACGTGAAGAGCCAATTCCCACAAAAGTATCCCATACCACTCAGGCTTTTATTCCAAGTCGCTACCCCCAACTCTGTCTAAACAGGCACATGTGCAATTAAAAAGCCAAAAATAAATAGACCAAAAAATTTTGGGGTGGGGGGGGGAGAAGAAAAAACATTCTACTGTACACAATTGCCTTGAAAAGGGGTAAGATCAGAAGAGGCTTGTGAACAGATAAACTACTTCAGGGAATGCAGAGACGCAAGTTTGAAAAGGCAGGTTGTTTTGTCGGGTTTTCCCCCCCTCCAGATAGTGTCTTATAAGAAGTTGAAAATGTGAAGGAATCTTTAGCCATTAACTTCCTTTGCAAAGGAAGTTTCTACCCCTCGGGATATTTTGACACATCAACAAATCTAGAGGTTGTAATTTTTGTACACTGTAATTCCTTTCAAACAGAGCAGAAAAAGCTATGAATCTATGGCATCAAGGAAATGTTTGCAACAAAAAAAGTGACTTAAACCTGAAAACATTGTTTGGAGGCGGCAATACAGTGTCTACACAGCTCTTTAAATCTCAGGAACTGTCTCAAGCTGTAGGTGGGGCAG
Source organism: Mycteria americana (assembly GCF_035582795.1). Taxonomy (NCBI): domain Eukaryota; kingdom Metazoa; phylum Chordata; class Aves; order Ciconiiformes; family Ciconiidae; genus Mycteria; species Mycteria americana. The sequence continues at coordinate 4,039,121 of NC_134387.1, forward strand.
TCTGGAAGCATTCCTGACATGCTTTAAGGTGGGGCTTTATACCAGCTTTCCAATATCAAGCTTGTTTTTCTTGCAATTTGAAATACAAACGTTGCTTTTCCTTTTATAACTTTTCCTTCATAATTTTTCCTTTTATAACTTTCTGTAACGTCTTATTGAAAAAGCTGTAGAGTGCACTCAGCACTTAAGATTTCTCTGTCCACTCAATCAAACCTTGGATGGTTGTTAACGAATTAGTTTTCATACTATTTGTATCTATAAAATAAGGACATGCTCATCTATTTTATAACTAGAGCAGAAAGTACTTGCATTTCCCAGCAAAACTAATAAAACAAATCCTGCTTCTGATGAGTACTGGTGCTGAGCCAAGTGACTAACCGTCGCTTTAAAAGAACACCTTTATCCCTGGGACCTTGGACTGCGCTAGGACCCAGAGAATATGACAAATCTCAGCTTTTTAAAAAAGAATTGGACTTCAAGGGGCTTTGAATCAAGGCTTACCTGCAGCACGCACCCAGACTGTGTCAGATTAAAGGCAGAGTTGTAAAGCGAGTTATTACAGCTCTGGATATGCAACGTACGTGCTGGCAGCAGATGACGCCCATCCTCTGAAGAATACAGTGGGATGCTTGACGCTCGCTGCGCAACAGGTCACGTATAGCCTTGGGATGAATGTCTCGTTTCCTTGATGTTTATTACTACAAACTGTAGCAACAATTTGATTTCTTTTCCCTGTTTCTCTCCTACACACATGCCGAGAACTTCTCCAAAGTTACTCATGCAATATATTTGTGGAGGTTAATTCAGGACAAAAATCCCAGGAAGCAAATAGCACAGAAACTACCAACATATTCTCTTTTTTATTGTTTCTGACAATCAGTAGTAAAATGTGTTACTGCTACCAAGGGAGCCAGTTCTAGCATTACTCATTTTACATTAGGGTCCAGAAGAATAAATCCTTCCAGAGCTCTTGCTGGCATTAAGCTAAAGCATAAGTCTAGATTTTTAAAGGAAATGTATTAAACAGATGAGACAGCAGAGGAATACAGACTTAAAGAAGACAGACATTGTATCTTCCTTCCCTGTATACTATTAAAGAACAAACAGAAGGCAACCACGTGGAAACAGCTGAGCTGCAAATAACTTCATCAACCAATATATAGATATACAATCCCAACTACAAGAAATAAATCACTGTGTTCTAGTTAGATTCTGGAGGTTTCTGCAATAGCAGGTAGGTAAAGTGATCTCTAAGAGAGGAACCGCACTGTTTGCGTGGAAACTGCCCAAATCTAGTTTCTTACAGAAAAGTAGAGTACACACAGAATACAAGAGATTTTCTCTATCAAGCGTGAAAACAATGCAAAATTAGGACTTTGTCCTCCTGGACAGGGTAGAGGAACTTGTAGTGAAGAAGCAGAGAGAAAGTAAAAGACAAATACTTTGACAGTTATGTGAACAGGTCTAACTAAACCTTCTGAGCCTGGAGGAAAAATAACTGATGAGGGATGGGCCACAAATGCCTTTTTTGCTAGGTTCACAGGTCCACTCCATGGATCAACCCAGCTGGTTTTGCCACAGCGCTAGACAAAAAAGAACATCAGAGGGAGGAGAAAAGATGATCCAGTCGTACAAGCAAGGAATGGAAGTTAGGAGACATGGCAGCTTTGGTGGTCACCTCTACCAGATATTCCTCCCTGTGTGCTCCACAAAACACTCTTCCAGCAGTAAAGCAAGTAAACATTTTCTCTTGAACATCTACTCTTAGCTTGAAAGCCTGTAGGACCACTGCACAGAATGGCCACACCAGGTTTTAGACCCTACTATTTCTTGTACTATAAAATCATAAACTTGACCACTAAACTTGTAACAATATTTGCTCAAAGAGAATCGGTATGGCTTAGACACTGAACACCACAGCAGAGAGGACCAGAATGTCCCAGGAATGCTATGAAACCACGCTGTGTGTTTTTAATTCGGTTATCCTGGACAATTTTATGAACAGCAGCAGAGATCAAGTAAAGCGTACTCCGTAGGTTCTCGAGGAGCAATCATGAAAGTTTCATGGAAATATCACAACTGAGGACTTGGGTTTTTGTTGTCACTACACAAAGCTTGAAAGTCTTCCATTAATATAGGCTCCAGGTCCAGCAGAGCCTATTTAAAATGCTGAATCGGGACCATTATATGTCTTAAGCATTATAACCGACTAAAAGACTTCAACAGACCCAAGGGCAGTTATGTAGCAGCACAAAGCAACTCCTAACCACTGCCTGCAGTGTTCATGAGCTTGCTTGTCACATGCGCATCTCGAAGCGTTCAGGTCTTGTTAACAGCTACCTTGTCTCTCGTAATCACATTGAAGTCCTTGTGACAGCTATTGCGAGCATTCGTAGGCAAATTAGTTTTATGTATCTAGAGGTAAAAATAATAGAAAGACAAGACTACAGGATTTTAAGTGTCAAAAAAATTCAGTTTAGAATACTGAATTAAAAAAAAAATCAGAGTTCTCAAAAGGATTTATTTTTCAGTACTTGTTCGTTAAAAGGTATTTGCCATTTTCCAGTGGAGGTGTGATCATTGGCAGTTTCTTCCATTCTACACAGTGCATCTTTAGGCTCATCTTGTTTGTTATGATAAAAGGTGAGCTAGGAGAGGGAAGACGCATCCGGCTAACACGGGGCACACAAGACGTGTTCCAGCCACCCGTGGTACGGGGTTTGCAGCAGCTGTTGGAGCGAGTACATAGGTTCCAGCACAGCCACAGCGTTTCTGAAACAAGGACTTCAGCTAATGCCACCACAGGCTTTTATGCTCTCTTAGGTAACAGGCTCACTTCAACTTTCTCATGTGTTAGTTATCCCCGCCTTGTGTTCATTCAGATATCAAGGCCTACGGTTCAGATAGCAACACCTCATTCAGATCTCAACGCCTTGCATTCATTCAGATCAGGATAGACACCTTTTTCCATGAAGACAAAGCTCAAATGGCTGCTACACTATGCTTGCATAGAAACAGGCACGGAGTATGACAACCAAGACAGTATTTAAGGAACAGAAACGTTATCCCACAAGCGTGAGGTCGTTTACCCGGTGTGCGGGATGCCAATATACACACAGGGCAGAGGTATTTTATTTCATGTCTGCGCAGAGATGGGTGCTAGGTGGTAGCTCCACAAAGCTAGCACAAAGTTCGGTCATACAGGTACAATATTTATACAGTCTCGGTATGCATATGCATAAGTCATTACACAAAGCAGTTTTCTACTGGTCTACATGTCTCTTATTTCAACTTAAAGCGACAGTGCTACTTCAATATTCTGCGCACACTCAAAGGTGAGGGGTCTCTGCTTGGGCGGGGGTCTCCAGCTCGAGGGGTGGGACTTTTAGTATTATAATGAAGGATAGTCTGCGTGAGGGTGCTTCTTATCACACTCCTACTAGTTGTTTCAGGTGGTTCCCAAAACATCTTAATTAGCTTACAAATTTCTCCAGGATGTGCTTTACTCCCAAGGACAGGAATTCTCATTTAGACGTTCTACTTTCTAGTCTGAATCCCCCTTATCAGCTTTACATAAGCCTTAGCCTTCCACCAGCTCCTGTTAGACTACACTGTTAGACTACACTGTTAGACTACACTGTTAGACTACACTGTTAGACTACACTGTTAGACTACACTGTTAGACTACACTGTTAGACTACACTGTTAGACTACACTGTTAGACTACACTGTTAGACTACACTGTTAGACTACACTGTTAGACTACACTGTTAGACTACACTGTTAGACTACACTGTTAGACTACACTGTTAGACTACACTGTTAGACTACACTGTTAGACTACACTGTTAGACTACACTGTTAGACTACACTGTTAGACTACACTGTTAGACTACACTGTTAGACTACACTGTTAGACTACACTGTTAGACTACAGAAACAGTTTCACTCCTGATCCACAACCAAGAGAGCACTGCAGAGCAGAAGGTAACCCAACCAGGGACAAAGAAAGGTCCTACTTGTCTTTTAAAAAAAAAAAAAAATCAGCACATCTTTTGGGCCTGAGTAAAACTCAGCTCAGATGCTGTGTCATTTCCTCGCCTGTCACACAAGGCTGCTCAACACAGCTGTTCGAGCAGGAGAACAAAATCAAATTGTCTGTGCTCCCCAGACAAAGGGAGTGAAAAACCACACCATGACAGGTAACACGTTGATATCGCACCCCACAGAGCAAGCTGGTGAAGAGGTGGGAAGTGAATGCTGGGGGGAAAGGCGTCAGCTTGGTTTACATCAGTGCACTTCAAAAGGTCACCTGCATGTTCGGTGATACCATACCAGTCTCCCCTACCAGTGCACATAAAGCAAGCAAGGAACGATCAAAACATTCGCAAGTCACACAGACATCCTAGTCCAGGCCTTTTTGTGACAATATCATTTAGGCTTGTCAAGTAAGGCTGCCCAAGGCTGAAAATTGATCTGCAAACCATCAGTGCATCAAATTAATTGTTCTTTGTAAGGCCTTTATCTGACCCTCCTTAAATATTTGATTATTTTCTGCTGTTAACAGAGACAACGTTATCTGCAAAGAAAGATATGGCTCCTCTTGGATGACTGCCCATCGAGCCCTTCCAAAAGCTTTATAAAACAGTTGCATAGGCCAAGCCAGCACATGGGAAGCAGTGGCTGAAAAGAAGTTCCAGGGAGCTGAGAACCACCGAGCCAACCACAACTAGAAGTATGCATACCAAGAACATCTTATTTTAAAAGGTATTTTCTCACCAGCAGTAAGAAAGGGCATCCCTTTTCTGGCTACAGTAGCAGAAAGGCTGCTCCAAGAAGTTGACATAAATCATCATAAAAGATCCGTCCTTCTCCATCCATTCCCTCCCCTGGGCAACCCAAACCCATCCACCACTCCCCCAACACTGAGACGTGGCAGAGCAACCTGTCCAGCCCACAGTATTCACAGGCAGCCCTTGTCTGCTGTGAACATTCAAGGACAGCGATGTTGCCCGTGACATCCCAGATATGCCAAAATACGTGAAAGCCAGCTAACCTAAGCCTACGTGGCACAACTTGCAGCTCTCAGCAAGCCACCCTGCCACACGTGGTTTGTGCATCCACTTGCACTGGCCTCATTCCAAGAGTGACACAAGTAATTAAGCATTCACCCCAGATCCTGCAGAAAAGGTGCTTTTCAAGTGCTTTCTGCTATGAAATTCTTACGCCTTCATTCACACCTAGAGAAAAGGCAAGGCTTGCTCATAGCCCAGGATGTCAGTCTGGGTGAGAAATCCATTGTCGCTTCTGCCACCTGCTCCTGCAGGCCTGATCCAGCCGTGAATCCTGAATATAGCAAGCGCTGCCCAAGGTCTTAATGCGATCTTCGGCAAATGTGACCACCTTGTCCATCGGCAGCGTAACACGGATGAGGCTAACTTCATCTGCATGCCCTGTAGGAAGGCACAACACTCCCCTATAGAGCGTTTTTAAAAATACAAAACCTCTTCAACAATTAATTAGTTTTCAAGTCTCGTTCAATGTGAAAGAAATTGCCTGTAGAACAGAATTTTGTGCTCTGTACCTGACCAAGGCAGACCTGAGCAGGAGGCTATATTCACCAGTGTGCTGCTCCAACAGTTGGTTTCAACAGCTGTATTCTTTTTATGTTCCTCTCTTTTATGAAAGAGCTGAATTTCAAAAATCACAATATTTGGGACAGTATTATAAGAACCAATACAGGTCTATTAATACAGAAAGGAGAGATGTTCTATTAAATTCAATCAAAATTACACGAGTTAAACAAGGGACACTTTGAACGCTTTGGAGAATACAGGCAAACCAAAAAAGCCTAATAAAACCTAAACAGTACCACTCAAATGTTTCAGAAAAAAAATAAAGATTCTGCTTGAGAGGGAAATTATAAGCCTAAGCACTACAGTTACTGTTAGCAGAAAGATTCATATTTTAGTCAAAACTTAGTTTATTTCCAGCTACTGAACTGCGTCGTACATAATTATAGGGCAGAGATTCAAATACACTGTATTTGCTTCACTTAATACTATATAACGTTAATGTGGCCCAACACACAAAACAGTGTTATCAGGAGAAAACAGATTAGGAGTCCCCTGCTAGGGTATTATTCCTAACGACAATGGTGTTTTACCTTGACTCTGCATGAATAGCAGCCATGGGTGATCATAAAGAAGATTTGCAGGTATGAATGGGTAACCATTCCGGCTGCATACCGTGTAACTCCAGAAGGGTTACACATTGAAGGTATCGAAACTCTAGATAGCAATGGGGTTTTATTTTTTCCACTAGGAATAATCGTTTGCAGCCTAATAGAAAGTGTTATTCATACCAAAATAAAATAGTTTATTTCCATTTGAGTTGGAGAAAGTTGTGTTTGTTATGTAAGCAAAGCTTTAAGATCAGTCATTTTAATTGAAATACTACTTATAAAAAACCGTTAACGCTGGCAAAATCGAAGCTGTACTCCCCCGTACCGTGCCCCGGCTGGTAGGAGCTCAGGCAAGGCAAGGCGGTCTGGTTCCCTGCGCCCTGCTGATGGGCGACCAGGCCCAGCAGGACCAAGTGACCTGCCACGAGAGCGCAGGAGGGGAGAGCAGCCCTTTGAACCCCCAAATGCCAGGCTGCTGCTCTTCCCTGCGCTCACTAAAAGCTTCGGGGTGCTGAACCCACTGTTCTCATCCAGTGTCTCACACCACGAGCCTGGAGACTGCCATGGAGCAGAGGAATAATCCTGGCAGGAAGAGAGAACCCGTCCTAACTTGGGTCTAAGCCCGCTGCCAGAAGAGTCACTGACAGACCTCTAAACACAGGCCACATTACCAAATTCACTCATTACTTAAATACTACTTCTGCACTGTTCAGATGCCAGCATTCCTACTTCGATTGCCATTTTAATCAAGTCTCCTTCCAAGTCTTTACGCAACAGATTATTCTTTGATAAGACAAATTAAGGTCTGTACAGACTTCTGAAGCATCACAGTAAATTACTCAGTTTACTTTGAGCCACGTTTGTCAATTGTTATATTTTAGATTTGATACAGTCATGCTGCTAGAGAACTCAGAAATATTCTCCTTAATAGCACAGCAGCATTTCTTTGAACCTGCTTGGTTACTGGTATTTATGCCTTTGACACACCAACTGTGCTTCCCTTATAGTCCTTAAAAATAAATTAAATTGCTGCTCTGGATAAAGAGTGCACAGCTGTGGGCTGCAGCCCTCAGATACCTAGGAACATATTTCGACTTCAACTTCATTTATTTCTGATTGAAGCTGCTGACATCCTATTTGTGACAGGCACCTGTGTATAGCGTGTCCCTGTTCTAAAAGCTCCAGCAGACCTTGAAAACATCTCGTACCCAACACCAGCGCTAACAGCTTCAGAAAGCTGTTTGTGCCCTCTGCGACTCGGTTGTAGAGGAAATCTCATGTGCAGCATTACCAAAATCACCGAGGGGGAGACTCCAGCCATTCTCTTAAGCTGGCATTTTCAGATTTTATCTGCAGCTATAGTTGTTTGCATTATAACGTCTACAGTTTAAGTATCTGCGCAAAGCTTTACAACAGTAAGAATAAACAGCATGCAGGTGCTTTATCTCCTGTTCTCTCCCCAGCTATCTGACAATATTGCCAAGGATAAAAGGATTAATGCACAACTACCTCTGACAGAGCTGGGAAAAAGACTCCGACCCTCTGCTTGCAGTGAGCAACGCCCAATTTGAGGCCCACTGAAGACACCAGAAGTCTTCCTCCTCAACTCAGAGGACTTTCTCCCAAGTACCTGGACAAGGTATTAAAACCCAAGCTATTAAGAAGCCGGACAAGGTATTAAACATCTCCATCCCCTGATCAATGCGTGCACGCCTACCTCAGGGCGCACGCGAGGCAGGCAGACCTAACCGTGCCGGACAGGGGAAATTCAACAGGAAGGTTCATCGCTGTGCTGAGTACGAGCTGCAGTGCAAAAACTGTAGGACAAGCAGATCTTTATCTGTGCGGCAACATGATAGCTGGTGGAGCATTTTACAGCCTGCTGATAGATTCTAGAAACAGGAAGAGGTTAGCAGGTTTTTTTCCTTGACTCGCTCTACTATGAATTAATACAATTTAATGAAGCCAGTGATGTGGTATAGCAGATGGTTCAATGGGTTGTATTTAAAGTTCAGCTCTCTATAGCCCTTGCTTTGGCTTTGTCCACAAGAACACAGCAAACACGAAGCGGACTAAGCAAGCAGCACAGCTCCTGCGGTGCTGTGCCTTCCCAATTCACCTTTATAAAAAAAAAAACCAGAAAGTATTGAATGCATCCCCAGCCTTGACAAAATGTAGTGAACCAGGTGATAAATGTTAATGGAAGTAGCTGTGCTTCTTACAATGGTTTCATTATTAGCATCAAACAATGCATTAACATTTGTTTTATTAATGGAAAAATATAGCTTAATAACCTAATCCATTGCTAGCAGAGCAACGCAGAGCTTAATCAAAATTGCGTTCTTTTGGATTTTTTTTTTTTTTTACTCAGCAAAGCAGACCATCCTACACTTGGGCTAAACAATTGTATCTGTAATCATCAAAATTTACTATATCCCCTTCACTACTTGCTTTCCCTCCGAAGTAATACCTCTGCAATGTTTAATTATGCAGTACATTACAGATCCATCAACTTCACAGTGGAAACAAGGATATATGAAGAAATCTTTCCATTGTGAGCAAGAATATTTTTTATTGCGTACAACCTAAATAATGTAACATGTTATTTGGGTTAGTTACCCAGCAAGACTTAGATTTCAAGACTCATTTCTTTTAGAAAGGCTCTGTCTTTTCAAACTGGTCTTGTATTAAAGATACACAAATATATACTCTGCTTTTACAGCCACATTTACATCTGCTTCCACTTCTACTACCCACAACATGAACTAACACTCACATCCAGCAATCTTAATGGCATCCAGGTGGTTATCAGTAAATTATCTAGGAATGGGGTTTTTTTTTCCCCAGAGAAAAAGATGCTCCATTAATTGGAAGGCCTTCACTGGCAGTATTTAGTTCCCCTCTTTGCCATAGTATTTGTGTCACCTTGAGCAAGCCACTTCGTCTCTAAGCACAGAGTTCACTTGTAAAACAAAAATTACAAAATAAGACTTCCTTAATGGGGGATTATGTGCTGGTTTTGGCTGGGGTAGAGTTAATTTTCTTCCCAGTAGCTGGTATGGGGCTGTGGTTTGGATTTGTGCTGCAAAGAGTGTTGATAACACAGAGATGGTTGAGTTGTTGCTGCACTGGTCAAGGACTTTTCAGCTCCCCGTGCTCTGCCGGGTGCAGAAGAAGCTGGGAGGGGGCACGGCCGGGACAGCTGACCCCGACTGCCCAAAGGGCTGTTCCATACCATAGGGCGTCATGCTGGGTATGTAAAGCTGGGGAAGAAGGAGGAAGGAGGGGATGTTTGGAGCGATGGCGTTTGTCTTCCCCAGTCACCGTTACGCGTGCTGGAGCCCTGCTTTCCTGGGGATGGCTGAGCACCGGCCTGCCCATGGGAAGGAGTGAAGGAATTCCTGGCTTTGCTTTGCTTGTGTGTGCGGCTTTTGCTTTCCCTGTTAAACTGTCTTTATCTCAACCCATGAGTTTTCTCACTCTTACCCTTCTGATTCTCTCCCCCATCCCATGGGGGGGAGCGAGCGAGCGGCTGGGTGGGGCTGTGTTGCCGGCTGGGGTTAAACCACAACAGATTAGCAAAACAAACACTCAAAATACCGCATTCAACTACTCTTGGATTGAGGGTGATGTTAGCAGAGTCAATCAACTGATGGTATTTCTATCCTACCACAGATTTAGGTTTCATATAGGTAGTTTTTTCATATATCCCTATACGAGGTCTCTCAGACCCAAGGCAGAGCCAAGGCCCTCTGTGCTTTAACACCAGTTCAACCATCCTGAGTTGAAAACCAAACCAAGACAGACTTCAGGTAGGACACAGACAGAAACAGTTGAGTTTCAGTAGGTGTAAAGCAACATTCAAGGTCTGCCTTTGAGACCTGGGGATGCTCAGAAGTTTCAAAAAACAGATTAGACCTACATCCTCAAAACAACCCTTCAGGAGCTGTTCAAGCTCTATTTTTTTTCCATCAAAAGTTAATAGAAAATGTTTATTTCTGATGTAGCACAGGGAAGTAAGAGAAGGGCAGAGAGCTAAAACCATCCAGCGTGGAAAAGAAGGTTGAAAAAGATACGAGATTTCTCTGCAGGCTTTGTAATAATTTCTGGTGTCCTCACATCCCCTTCCAAGAACTGATCCAGGCTATGACCTGACCCTCTAGGCTGCTCTGTTTTACACTCCGCTTCCCATTTCCTTACACGATCCCCAGAAATACGTAATGCAAAGCATACTCTGACATTGCCTCTCAAACGTCTTGTGCTGGGAGATGTGCCAGTGTACAGCTTTCATACAGTTTTCAATATAGCCCATTTCTGCCCATATTGAAGCTGCTTTATTTTATAAGAGCACAAGAAAAGGGATTGAGGATGATGGAGAATTTAGCCCCAATAGAGAGAAAGTTTCAGAAGTTTGAAAACAGATGATTTTAAATGCCCCAAGCTGATGTTTCAAGCGAAACACAAATGTCTTTAAAATAAAGCTTGCCTGTTATTTTGACAGCATCCCTGCTGCTGTTGCAGAACCTCAAGTTCATGAAGCAAGTACTAAAGGCATTTGCACATATACTCTAAAGGCTAAAGAAATGCACATCTCCACTCTTTTGGCCACACCAGACTAAAAGACATCCTCCTGGGGCAGTAAAAATACAACCTGGAAAGGCTTTGGGAAGGGAGGTTTAATTGCAGTTGCGGTTTTCCATTTCCAGTCCAGCTGTGAGTCTATGCTTTATTCCAATAAGGCTTGGGAAAGAAGGGGAGTAAGATAATAGGGACTCCCAGACGCTCTTTCCAACTCCGGCACTAGCCACATCGTCTCTTGTCACCCAGTGGGCTCAAGCAGTGACTTATCATGAGAGAATCAAAGGGCTAAGGTAAGTTTCACATCAAAAAAAGACAGAAAATTTATTCTTACACATTTCTTCCATGTGAATGCCTTAAGACCAAGAGAGCCTTTGTACCGCAATATCCAGGGGGAGCATCGCAAACTCTCACCCCTTGCTTGATCAAATTCTAACTTTCCACCTATGCCAAAGGCCTCCAGTTGAAAATTTCCCTTAGATCCAGTTGAAAATTTCCCTTAGATTACTTCCCTTCGGCAAGTAATACCCTGCCTCCGAAACATAACTTTTCCCAGTGCAAGGAAAGCAACTACAGCCTGTGTCTTGGCGAAAACTATAATGCTCCCGCAGTCACAAATTCATTGCATAAATGGAGCTGCCTCTCAGCTTTCCTCAGAAGCCAGGAAAAACTAGAGAAGGATATAAAACGAGATTGCTAGTTGGCTTAATTTCTTTGCCCTGTTATGAGGTCTAGCTTAATTCTGAAACTCTTCCCAGAACTCCTTCTATAAAACGCATTTGAGTTTCAGCATCTTGCTACTCATACTTCCTCCTTGGAAGCCAATTTCAGTTATAAAGAAGCTGTCTTAACACAAGGCCCAATGACACGTCTCAGCCAAGTCCAGAGCTATAATTAAAACTTGCATGGGAGGAAGGTAGGTGGCATCAGACTTCCAGCTGCTCTTTAATATATTGCTCCTGCCTGTCTAATGCCAAAGCCAGCGTGCGGTTCAAACAGCACACTCCTTCGCCTGCTCACCCCTCGCCCTTTGAAAAGGAACGCCCGCTAATTGGTGATTAACCACCTTCCTCAAAGTTGCATATACCAAGCAGAAATTTGATTGCTACCCTAACAATAACAAAAATGTTATTTATGCTATAAATCTGACAGGTCTGTTTTGCACAGCCAGAGGGAATGGTGTGAGGCCTTGGTACCGTGCGCTTCATTTGCGACGAAGCGGGGAGTTTGAGGATTCGGTAAAGGTTGCCAGCTTTTGCAACTACAGCCTGAGTTTACCCCCGTTTTTTTTTTTCCTGGATGCAAAGAATCAATGCTTGCTACCCATTTGTAAAGGTTTCAAGCCCTTAATGTTTACAAATAGAAGGATGAAGAGAGGTAAAGACTGGAGCTTTTGCACAACCACAAGAGAAAGGCGGTTCCTGATCCACACACGTATCTCAATCCCACTTACACGCAAGACGGACAAAAGAAGGAAGGTAAAAATCACATGCCACAAATGACTCCTAGATCAGTTGCAAAGTCAAGAACACACAAGCTGAAGCTGGCTCAGCACCATCCTGAATGAAATTATAATTGTGTACCAAAAAGTCTTTCTTGCCCCAAAGCTGCCTTTGCAGGGTGAGGCTTTCCTTGCTATCTACAGCTCCGGTTGCTGCCCATGTCCCTAAGTGCTGTCTTCTCTCCTGGAGCTTGTTCCAACTTGCTTCCAAAAAATGAAATTGCAGGCTTAAAAGGGCTTCTGGGTTTCTTTGGTGCTTCCCTCCAGAAAACCCATGCCCTCGCCCCTGTGCTGTTGTTTGACACGTAAGCCTTTGTGCGATAAACAAGCGAGCCACAACCAGGAACTCCTGCTGCTAGAAGATTTAAAATACAAGCAATGATACAACCAGAGGAGATAATCTCTCACCAGGTGCATTAGGCATTTCAAATTAAATTGTTTGGGTGTGTTTTCTCATGTTTACATCCTCAAGCAATTTGAGATTGGCCCAGGACTGACAGCAGGAAAATATCCTTTGTGTCATACAAATCATTAAACCTTAAGCAATTTCGTTAAGTGTTTCCATACTTTTCGAGCAAATGAGAAAACAGGGGGTTGCTCAGTTTTACTGAAATCTTTGCTTGCACACACAAACAATCCTAACACTCGGGTTAATATGGGCAAAAGCTGGCAAGAGAGCAGATCTTTACAATAGGATTGAGAAGGATAGTTAAGATCCTTAACTGTGACAGTCAAGGGATATTGTGTTTCAGAATAAAGTATGCTATTTCCCTGTTTTATCTGATAACCAACAGGTCTTTTACCCAGATAGGACATTAGCTGAAAGTCCAGTGAATAACACTCTAAAGAGGAGGTTTCTTGTGTATTTTAAGAGCTAATTTTCTCTTACCTCTATAAGCAGCAACATTTAAAAAAAGTCACCCAATAAACCCCTGAAATCACAGGGCCCAGCAATCCGTTTCCCCTTCCATTAAAATTAGCTCTTTCCCCCGAGCACCGCAGTCTCTTGTGCCCTTCCTGTACGCTGCAGGTTCGGAGGCCGAGGAGCATTGGGTGTTGCTCCTTGAAAGGCACCTTTATAACAGACAGGGAAAGGCTCAGCTAAAAGAGTTATTTGAAAGCGAGTTATGCATCCGAGTGCGACCGCCTAACGCGGCCCGTTAATGGTTCACACCTCGCCCCGTCTTCAAACACGTCACTGGCCTTTCCAAAGTGCTGACAAACCAATACCTTAAGAGTCAGATTCTGTTTTCTCTTCTTTTCTGTCACAAAGCCGAGTGAGTGAACGGACTTCAATAGCATCGATTGCCTCTGCAGGCTTTTTCCCTCTTGTTTTCCTGGGGTATTGCTAAGGGTTTCCACATTCCAGGGCTCAGCCATTGCTTTTTCACTTCTTGTTTAGTCCCTTAGCCCCATCTAGTGCCAGAGAGAAATAAAAAGCCTTGTTCTTTCACCAGCCTAAAGAGTCCAAACCAGAGCACGACTCCTTCGCTTCATGGTGAATTCTGCAACTCGTGTGTCTCTGTGCGGGGATTTCTCTTAAACCCATGCCCCAACCAAAAAGCTTTTGCAGCCTGTGCTTGGAAACATGCATGCGGGAAAACGCTGTTATCAGGTGTTCTCAAGGCAGTTTGCGAGCAAGATTTAGAAAGCCAGTCTTTGAAGCATAAACTGTTATGAGGAGAAAATATTTCCCAGTACAAACACCTAATTTTGTTGCTTGCCTTCCTTTTCTGTGGGGTGTTTTCAGTGGGCTAAGAAGAGCGTGCTACCTTGTGCTCCTAAAGCTGTTACACCAAGATATGATCAAAATTCATGATTCCCTTTTGACAGCGATTTCAACATTTCAAAATGTTTCTGTGTCAAAACCTCCCTGGAGATCCTGCCTGAAACAAATTATTTTTCAAGAAGTATTTGAAACTATACTTCACCAACAACAAATAGCTTTTCTTAGAGTTTCCTAAGCTATTTTCTAGTGGCAAACTAGTTAGTAAATGCTATCTGGCAATCCTACATAAACATGTTCTTAACTCTGCCTTCTCCAAAACTTCCGACTCATAAAACGTTCTTGAACCCTTCAACACAAACTACTCGGAAGTAATGCGTTTTTCAATTTTGTAGTGCTAATTATGGTGGAGGAAAACCTGTGTTTCCCCCCCCAATAAAAGTGTCTTTTGGTAGAAGCATTATTTTCTCAATGGAAAATTTGAAAAACAATGCTTTTTAGAAGTCAGAGCTTCTGTTCTCTTTCCCATCACTTTCCCTTAAATGTGAATAAAGAAAGATCAAGAGGATGGATACATTGCATTTAAATTGTATTAAACTGGGATCAAAATCTATTTTCTAACATTTGCTAAAATGTTACTGAGCAACAACTAGCGCAAGAACAGAAAGGCTTGCTTTCGACCTTACAACAGCCCTGATTTTTATTTTCCTGCCACGAACGCTAGATTAGATCATCTGTTATCAACCTCCATGGCTACACATATTTGTCAAGTCTTCCATAGCAAATATCCACTGCAGCAAAGCAGGCAAGGGAACTCAGGAAAAAGGCTTCTGTGGTTTCCATTCCCAACACATGAACTTGGGGTTTTCATTTGGGAGAGGCAGGGGGGTCCTTCCCTGGCATTTGCCCTCTAAATAAACCGTACTTTTGAGTCTTGCAGACTTTTGGGCTACGCGTTACTCTTATTACATCAGACTTTTCATATCCACGCTGACTTGCAGTTACTCACTGTGGAAACAAATGTACTGGGCTTTGGATAATTCCCAACATAATTTAAGCACTAATTAAACAAAATGGATTTTTGTCATGATTCTTAAATATTTACCCAGTGCAAGAAGCATCCCCTAAGAACAGATGCTTTACCGCACGCTCGTTTAGGAACATGAGAGTGATACGATATTTAGTGCGTTACCTTATTTAACACAAGGGAAAGGACCATACTGCCTAGGGAGTAAGTACTTGCAAAACAACTTGAATTTTATCAAATGAATTAGTTCTTTTTCTAGCTGAAGAAATGAATCCTTTCAAATTGACCACAGGCAGATAAACGGGAGAAGGAAGGACAGATATTTGGTAGCATGCTGCCCACAGCTATCATTAATATAATCCTGAACTCAGAAAGAAAGGTTCAGAGAGGATGATCAAGGGCAACACTACTGGAAAGTTAGATTAGACCAAACATAAATTGCATA
Organism: Mycteria americana; assembly: GCF_035582795.1. Lineage (NCBI taxonomy): Eukaryota > Metazoa > Chordata > Aves > Ciconiiformes > Ciconiidae > Mycteria > Mycteria americana. Next base: position 4,054,582 of record NC_134387.1, read on the forward strand.
AAGAGTATTTTCTCGTTATGAAACCCCTACCTTTCTACGGGAGTCACAGTATAACCTTCGGATCTCACCAGGCCAAGCTGCTGATCAAGCTTCAGCCCCACACCCCCTATTTAAAAGCTATCACCACCACCCTTCCACCAGCAGAAACGTTGATGTGATTGCTCCTAATCTTCTCCAGGCAGACTCAGCTTACTTTATTAGCTCGTTATGCTAATTTGGGTGATTCTGCCCCAAACGAGTTTGGGGATGACAAGTTTCTTTGTGCAGACCACTGTGGAGAAAAATTTCCAGTAGTTTAGATGATCAGTTGACATTTGTAACTCTGCTTACAGAAAATAAGATGTGAGATTCACTTTGAGAACTGCCCTGTAGAAAAACCGTGGATACTGTGCGAGCTCAAGCTTCATTTTTAGGTCCTGTCCAGCTTATATTTGCCACATGTGTAGGGGTATAATCACAACACGTTTGATCAAGCCTTGTGCCCAGATACGTGGCCCACAAAAGCCAGCACTGCCACACCGTTCACTCCAAAAGAGGACTTGAGATTTACCACGCGAACACATACAGATTTAAGGGCTAATATGAAACCAGCCAATTCCTACGTATTTTTGCTTGCCAAAACTTTTCTCACAGTAGACCCCAGACAGGATGAGACACCCACTCACAGATTTTTTTTCTAAAAGCCAGGCGCATCTTGGCAGCTGAGCTGTGCAAGGGCTGGCAGCATCTGTACTGTATCTTCACTGCTCAGCTGAGACAGGGCTACTGCCCATAGGAGGGCTGCGGCTTTTTTTCGGCACAAAATTGCTCAAGGCATCTGCAGTGCTGCTTGAAGGAACTTGTTTGACAGAGCATTGAAAAGGACTAGGAGCACTGGCAGTCGGAAACTGCATCTGTGCTGGGAGAAGCCATAAGAAAGCCGATTAGTCCAGGCTGGAAGCCTGCTTAGGAAAAACAGATGACAGTTAAGGAATACTCCAGGGCTGCGTATAACTGTAGGCTAACATTGTAGTGTAAACATGTTAATATTTAATAATATTTAATGCAAAATCAACTTCTATGGTCTCTGTTATAGTGAGCTAATGTGTTAAATCTGACAGTGAAGTTTTCCGAGAGCCTTTTCAACAAAAAGAACCAGCATTTCCACAGCAAAGCTTAAAAATTGTAATAGCTGTTAGCAGGAAAGGAGACAAGTACATGCGTGAGTAAGTGCTAGAGTATGTCAAGAAAAAGGACATCAAGGTAAGCAAGCTTCCTAAGGGTAATAAAAATGCTATTTTAAGCAGTTGTTGAAGCCAGTATCAAGAGCAGCAGAGAAAACCTTCAACCAAGGCTTTTTCTTTTGCAGGACATCAGACGACCTGTTTGCCTGTTGCAGGCTGCAGCACCATTTCCATGTCTCATAATATCTCAATGCCCACTCAAAGAACATCAGCTATCTGATCTCAAAGTCTGAATTCAAATCCACGTGAAAGGCTCATACCCCACGTAAAGTCAACCTATACTGTGCATCGGTATTTATGCCGTTCACAAGCCTGGTGTGATCTCCCTGATTCGATATAGAAAGGGTCAGACGGTCGGTAGGCAGTGGCAGGAGTTACGCGCTAAAGCCAATTTTCAAAGCATTGAGCAACTTTGTTGATTCTTACTAGCATATAGACAAAACTGTATGTTCTTATATTCTCGTTTCTGCCACGTTAAGTACCTAAATATAAACAGGCATATCCCATATTTTAACTGGGTTAAAAATGTGAAGCGAAACAATGAAACTAGGGCTGAATAAAAGAACAAGGGTGAAAATCTGAACTGGAAATAAATTGTACTATAAAATCAAAGCAAAAAGCCACTAGAATTCCCATAAGGCACACTGCAATTTTGAATACTGGATAAAAGCATGTGCAGGTGCCTCTTTTCATGTATGTAAAAATACCCTGGATTTACACGGATTCTTAAAGTGAACATAAGAACTCAGCGTTGTGCTATAGGTTTCTAAGTCGGGCACAGGGAAATAGAGACAATAAAATACAGTGAAAAAGATAAATCGTTTGACTTTGGAGACATTTAATGAATCAATCAGTGCTTAAACCCTAGTGTTTAAAAGGACTGAAGGGCAAGAAATTGATATATGCCATGGACTCTTCAGTCAGAAAAAACTTGAAAGCATAATACCAGATGACAGGATAAAACAGGCTTATAAAGTGAACAATATTGTGATTTGGAGTGACCTCCAGCCTCCCTAATCTTTAATAGCAAAACCTTTTTGACACCAAGGAAAGCATGATGGATCTTTTATGGCATTCAGCTGCTTCTTGAAAGACGGCAAAGGCTACTGGAGATAGTTTATCTAACTCTAGTCTTGAGTAATCAGAGAGGCTAAGGGGATTAAGGAGTGAATCTGATGCAGTCAGGGGTGCTATATTTTGGGAAGATAAACTGGACATCAAAAGCAGTGATTTAAAATCATTAAAGAGAATGAGGGCAACCATTAAAGCAATCTGAGAGGGAAGCAAAAGAAAAGGCTTGTTCCATGGTCAGAACAGACAGTGGAGTATAGAGTACATAAAGAAAAATCCCCGTGGCTAAGGTGACAGCTAAGGGCTCTACTGCAACGACCAAACACGCTGTTTGACCTTGCGTGATGCAGTTGGATGGAATCTCAGTCCCATGGATAAAACAGCGATATAATTTACCAAACCTACCTTTTACATAAAACTTCACAAATGTACGTCTCAAAGGATTTTATAAAGGAGATAAACATCATTACCCCAGCTGGACAGACAAACTGGGGCTTGGTGAAGAGCAGTCATTTGTTATTTGTCCAGCAACACCCAGATGTAGTCACAGGATGCAGGTTCTTCAATCAAGAACCTAAATTCACCTGAGCTCCTAGGAATAAATGGAGGCAGCGCAATGGCCTCACTACTCTCTACTATAGTCCTCAATACGCTGCCATTTATTTATTCACCTTTAGAAACAATTCCATCTGGGAAGGTCTTTAGTACTCATGCCCTGAGACAGAAAGCCATCTTCAGAGCTGGGAGGAAAAGCAAAATAGACGAGAGAGTAATGAAAGCCTCCACCAGCTTACACAGTCTTGCATCAGGCAAGCTCCCATTTAAAGCAATAAGGGGTTTGCTTGTGCAGGGTCTGCCCCATTTGGCCCTCATGAGCCTTTTCATCTCCTCCTCAGTAAAGTACCACCTTGGATTTCCCAAATATGATGTGTAAATGTGATACCTTATAATAATGTCCGGTTCAATCACAACATACTTTCAGGCCAAAAGGAACTGTGGCTCCTTCCAACTACATGACAGGCCAAGGGGATTCAAAAAAAGGCCAGAGAAAGCCAAGTATGCTGTTTTGTTTTGGTTTTTTTACAATAAAAAAAATTGGTCAAAGGTCTTCAGCAGTAACGTCCTTACAGATAGGGGACCCAATTCAACCGGCACTCAACGTGTGCTTCTTTCCACAGCCACATATTTATGGCTAGGCAGGCCCTCATCAGCATGAATCGGGGTACAATATTATACTTTGAATAGAAATTCTCTGAAGTTGCAAAGCCATAGGGGGAAATCCTCGCGTCATCTAACTCAGGCACCAGGTGGCTGTTCAGTGAACAGCAGACTGACAGGCACATAATTTCTTTAAAAGCTGAAGTTCCAAAGAGCTAAACACGATTCTGTCGTGGACCCCATGTAATCCAAACAATCACAACAAAGCAATAGCTCTTCTAAAACAAGTCCTTGCAATGCCGCATTTATTTCCATTGCTGAAAAAAGAATCAAAATGGAAATTTCAAAGGCCAGATAAAAGTGGGAAACGCCTGGTTAGTGGCTAGAACTTGAAAAAAGCAGCCATAGCCTTCCTGCTCGGTCTGAATTCAAGCTGCAAATTATTAAAGCTCTTTGAGAATCAGTGCAAAGTTCTGCGGCAGATAGACCTGTCCATCTCTCAGCACTCATACAGGAGTGATAACGCCTGGAAGTCTTCATATTTCCAAGTGCTAATTACAAGAATGTGATGGATGCGCTGCCTGAATTAAATTTACAGGAACAAGAGAGTATGGAAGGGAAAACAAACAGAAACTAGGAGGAGGAATTAATGATGCATTTAATGAAGAGAAATCAAAACTCATTTGTTGTTTTGGGAGGGGAAGGCAACTTTTAACGCCTTTGCAGTACTAGCTGAACAACATCAAATTGATGTCTAGCCTGTCAGAGCAAGAGTAATAAATTATTATTTTCATTATTTAATTTTCCCTTTTAAAGCAAATACTCTATTCTGTTCAGCTTTAAAGAGAAAACCACATTATTTAAAATGACTTTAAAATATCAGCCTAATGAGCTATAACATAGACATTTATAGAATGCAATGTGTTTTTGTGATGGGGTATTTAGTTTCTTATAAATAGCAAGGAGCAACATTTTTTACTGGAAGTGTATTTCCCGAGCAATTAGGCACAGGAGCCTAATTAAAAATTAAGTCAATGTTCAAATAAGCATAATAGAATAATATCTGTAATCTGCAGTAATACAGGAACAGCTGGAATGCTACTTTGTTTTACTACTTCCTTGAAGAATGATGGAAATTTCAGGAGCACATTCCAGAAGGTGCATTTCCAAGGTCACCTTTGGAAAGAAAACGTTGCTTCACTCTCAGAAGTGAGCGAATTGCTGGGAACAGAGCAGGGAGGCAGGGATGGTGTCACCTCCACCCGAGGTGCAGCAGGTAGCTCTTTGCCTGGCATGTGTAGGGACCTGGTAATGAAACCTGCCTTGCTTACATCTGGACTTTATATATATATATGTATATGTACACATACATACACACACACATACGTTTAGAGAGATAATATATACACGTACGGGCAAATCTGGCTCTAAACCTCAGTTTAAGAAGGCAAACAGCTTTTTTTTGCACATTTTTTGTCATCTGAGACGCAGATAACATAGCTAGAGTGATTCCGAGACTACTTTCCAAAATTCGAAGGTAAAAATCCAAGGTGATAAACTTTAATGCCACGCTATAAGCTACGCAAATATTTACCACAATAAAAAAAAAAAAAAAATCACTAAACCATGGAAACAGGCAGTTATCTGTAAGCTGCAGGATGAAGGCCTCCTCCAGAGATTCGCAGACTGAAACTGCCATTGGAAGTTTGACATCTACATCTCGTCACAACGGCATCGTCCAGGTCTCACGACAGCCGCTCATACATGTATCCTTCATACCTGCTTGTGAAAAGATGATACGGCCTTTAAAGGTGGCAGACTTAGCCTTATCTGTGACATGGGGATAAGACTTAAGTCAGGGATGAAGTGATGAGCCGCAGGTCCCTGACGGCTATGCGCTTAGGCATCTAAGATCTACACAAGCTACAATTTAGCACACTCCACCACCACAGTTAGGCATCGACATGGTTTTAAATATGGTCCCCTGAATAATTATAATACTTCTCCACTAACATCTTATAAAGAGAAATCTACATATATAAATAGTCAGCTACCACGGTATTTAATCAGTACGGTATTTAAACCGTACGGTATTTAATTGGTACGGTATTTAATCGGTACGGTATTTAATCGGTATTTAAACGGTCAGTACGCCGACTGTACGCTAGCTAGTACAAACAAACCAATACAATTCACACCCCAAAAGTCTTCACCCCGAGACACATTTCAGAGATCTGTCAACAAAATTTTTACTTTTGCCCCCAAAGATTAAGATGCCTACATAAACTGTGGAGGCAAATCAGCAAACCCTGGCTTTTCCGTTGCTTGAATAAGCTGCGTTCCTGAAGGACAGTAGCGGATAGCCAGCGCCGTTTGTCAGAGGGGATGAGATCCATGGCCACACACATTTTGACAGCTGTAAGCCTTGGGGTCCCACGCATGCGTACGTCGTCTCCTGCCAACACAACTGCTCTGTGAGACAGTGGCACCGGCAAGAGCTGTGAAATGTCCCCATGCACCGGGAACAAACCAAAAGCATAGCTGTAAGGCAACCCGTTTCCTGGTGGCAATGCCTTCCATCTGAAAAATAAGGTTTTAGATTAGCCGCATTTTGCATTACAAAAGCAAGAGTTAATAACATTTTAATCGTATCTCAGTCTACCTATTTAAAATGAATTGGTTAAATGTTAATTACCGTTAAAGGGAGAACTTTTTAGATTTAATAATTCTGGGTGACAATTCAGGTCTCAGTGTAATGAACACAAAGCTGAAGCAGATTATGAAGGCTGTGATTACATAATCGATTAAAACAACAAGGTGTATTTTTTAAACGTGACACTGACATTAAAGGCATTTCCGGCAGGTTAATTGGAAGTCAATTAACATGGAGAAAGTTAATTGCTAAAGCTGTCTTGTTTTCTTTCAGTAAAATTCAATTGCGTTTGGACAAACCCTCACAAACTGCTCAAGAAAAAAACCCCAACAATTCTGTAATATATTGGCCCAAACGTCCATAAGTGTTTGTTCTTTAAATAGAATTGGAAGAAACCCCACAGTAACTAGTACTCGTTTCCCCTTCCATCCACCTGGCCGCTCAGATGTTTGTCCATCACCCTCGCATCCGATCCCCCAGACCCTTCGTTTTCACTGGGAATGTGTTGCCCAGCCAGAGTCCCTGACGGCAGGCTTGCTTAGGAGATGAGGAGGCAAACAGCCAGCACGGAGCAAGCCGTGTGCGACCCTCTCAGAAACTTTATCATCGCAGGCTGCGAAACGGGGAAAGCAAGCGGTTCCCCCCTTTTAAACGGTGCAAAACACAAACAAGGCCTATACGTAGTATGAGTAGGGACGTAGTATGAGTGAGAAACGAGGCAAACCAATGCATTTCCCTGCAGTTAGGTGCGTGCTGGAGTTTTTGTGCTACTTTTGCAATGTTATGACCAGCGTCATTGACTAATTCATCCCAGAGGTGTCCAGAAAACATTGCTGATTGAACTTAAAGTTATATAGGTATTTAAAATGCAATCGGTACCGAGTGGAATTTACCAAACACAGAAACAGCCAGGTGCCTACGCACATGGACTTTAAGCACCAGAAGGTTCTACCTACAGCTCAGGCACCAAAATATCAATTTTAATTGCACTCAGGATACCGCCTTGCTTTCACACCTAACCAGGCCGTAGTGCAGAGAAATCATCATCCAAGGTGAAAAAGGTGTTGGAGAAGAAAAAAATGACATATTGCGTTATTGGATTTTAAATACATTCACCAGGTTGCCTATAAGTGAAGGAGCACTCTAAAGCATTAGCCTTTAAACCCCCCACTTGAAGCTGCGGAGAAAGGAAGCGGCAAAAGGAGTCTTCAACTGGAAATGAAAACGTTTTGACTGTCATGTCATACAGACCAAGGAAAAATGTCATTCCCCTTAATCCCCCTCCCAAACTGATAGGCTGTCCATAGCTTTCATTATCGCTGCTTCTACCTGATTAGCTGCGGCCCCTGTGCAAGCCATATTTGTCTTGGGTTGCTCCCTTCTAGGTTGCTCTCCAGGGGCTCAAACAGCTGGAGCAGGACAGCACCGAAATAACGGCAACATGAATAATACCAAGCTGTTCTGCCCTGCCTCGGTGGAGGGGGTACCCATTGGCATGCACTGTTAACAGCCATTCAGCAAGATCCCTTGTCCCTAATTGCGCTGAAATTGTGCATTGTGCTGGAAGACTAGTATTATTTCCGAACACTTACTGGAGGCAATAGTACCTGTTCTGGAGAGGAATGGGCTGCATTCAAGCGTTTCTGAAATTCTGCATTTTGTTTGACTTCGGACAAAAACTGACAAAAGCAAACACACGGGAAACAACCAAAAGTCAAGGGCTTGTTTTCAGAGGTAGCAAGCACTCCTATTCCAAAGAAAACCTGGGAGCATCCAGTATCTCTGAAAACAAGACTGTGACAAAAACCCATCTGAGAATGCACATTAACTACTTATTTTAAGACCATGAACCACTTCACAGGTAAAACTGCACACACAGTACAATCGGTTGGTGTGAAATAAAGCAGATACAGGCTGGAAAGTTGCTAAATAAAACCCCTGAAGTTTGAGATTGCATTTTATAGAGAAATCATTGTGCTTATTAGGAGAACAGTACAAAACCACGTTAAAGACACGGAATGAAACAGATATCCAGGACACTGAGGAAGAGATTAAGCAGCAGTATCTGTAACGGCAGGTAAAACATTCTGGACCTCTAGATTTCTGGAAGAGAAACATTCAAATTTAAGATAGCATTAATCACATCAAAAGCCTTACCGACAAGGAAGATTATTCTACAGAAGATCAGAAACCACAAATTAAATTCATTCTGGCCTCTCACTTTTTATATACACATGCCACTCCCTCCCAAGTGCCCCCCAAACCTCCCTGGCTTAAAAAAAACCGCCCTTTGCTCAACCCACCAGCTGGGTTTAACCCACTTAACCCATTAACTGCTTAACCCACTGCTGACGCATCTGCCTGCGAGGGAGGAGCAGCGTGGGCATCGTGATTGAAGCTGGGGCTGCACAACGCCGGGCCGTCCGAGGCGGGCACTCTGGGCACATTTGGGTGGGCGTGAAAGGCCGTGACCAGAGAGCCTGCACCCGGCTTTACGGGGGCTCAGCCCACTGGCGGGAGAGCTCGAGGCTAGGGATGCCGGGGCACCTGCCGGTCGGCGAGGTACGGGGCAGCCCGGCTCCCGGGGGACACAGAGGCTCCTTCTCGCAGGTTCAGGGCCGTGCCGGCCCGCGCCCCGCTGGCAGGGGGTCACGCCAAGCAAGGTGCCGGCTGGGCACGGAATCGCACAGCCCCAGCCCCTGCTTACAGGTGGGTCGATACCCAGGGGGGGTCCCAGAGCTCAGCATTCCCCTCCAGCGACAGCAAGGACTCTCCCCAGCCAGGCAGCAGGGCAGACCGGCCAGAGGCCAGGCCAGGTGGGGCCCACACCCGCGTTACAGACAGGGCAGCCCGGGCTCCACCGAGCTTCGCCCCACGCCTCTGAACGGCAGCTGCTTACGGGGGGCTCTGACCACCGCCCCAGAGAGGGACCGGCCGTCCTGGCTATAGCTCAGCCCTGTCCCTTCAGGAGCCCAGGCAAGGAGCTCAACCCCAGCCGGGGGCTGTCTCCCCAGCAAAAAGCAGCACCAAAGGTGGCTTGGCCCCTCTAGCAGAGGGCTTCCTCAACCGGCCCCCGTAAAGCGGGGAGGGGGGGAGAGAGAGAGAGAGAGGGGTCATTCCTGGTTGCTGTTACGTTGCTGGTTGCTTTAGCATTCCTATAATGCTAAAGCAGCGGGCTGCGCCAGTGCAGGCTCCTGAGCCCTGCTTACAGGGAGGTCGAGCGGCTCCGGGGACAAAGGGCTCCCCAGCCGGTGACAGACCAGCCCCACTTACGGGGCTGTCCCGCTGGCCAGCTCGCCAGCAGGACAGGCAGCCACACAGGCAGCCACACGGAGGCCTCGTCCCTGCCTACAGGGAAGCCACATTGCCCAAAGCTTTACAAGGTGGCTTAGCTCTGCCCAGGCCGTTTATATTTAATGAATTGCACCTAAACACCCCATCATCATGAATTTCGGGGGCTGTCGTGGCAGAGTGACTGCTCATTAGTGAATTAATTTTGTATTCTAGTGGGTGTCAAGAGGCGTTCTGGAGATTTCATGATGTTTTGACGTTAATTGATGGACACTCAAACAATAAGATATGGCATGAGTGAAAATTGAAGTGCTTTCCAAAAAGGATCAGGTTTGCAAACAGCCAAGGTTTTGACCAGGATTGGCATTTTCTTTCTAAATGGATTTATCTATTATAACCCTCCCACACAATTTGAGAATATAACCACTGCCTAGCATTGAGAGGTTTAGTCCTTACACATGTTAACTGATGAAAATATATGCAGACAGAGCGTGCGAAATTCTAGCCCACGAACAGTGCAATTCAGTCCTGTGTAATACTAAATATCTCCTGCCAGCTGCTTGACGTAGCAGGCCCTGAAGTTTCACTTGGCAATGAAAGAGCAATACCGCTTCTTGAGATGAGCCCTAAAAAGGGGAGACGTGCCTATCAAAGCAATCTGAGCTGTAGCTTTCCGTCACCTGCATGTAATGCCAGTGTGTATAGAGAATACTCTGCTCAAAATCTTCTGTGTATCTGACTTGACCTGCAGTGGGTAAAGATAAATGTAACAACAGACAGGATTTAAGGGCAAATTCAGATTCCTTTCCCAAATTCCAGCAATCAGTTCAGAGAGATCTTCATAAACTGATCTGCTAGCATGGATTCCTGCCTCTCACTGGCAAAAGAAGGCATGAGAAATTGTTCTAACACTGATGGCTACGGCTGATGTTAAAATCATTTCTGAGAGCAGAAATGCCATCGTGATGAGCCTTGTGCTCATCATTTCAGAAGAACAGTCTGTGTAAATTCTTAGGTTAACAGGCTCGTTCCCATAAAAATCTTGTGTCAAATTAGTCGCGGACACTTCAAGAACAGTTGATGGTCTGGTACTGACTAATTACAGCAAGATTATACAATGGCAAAAGGAGAATGGAGAAATCTTTGCTCAAGTCTCAGTACATTTCCCTTTCTATTTCTTTCATCTTTTATCTGAAGTTCAAACACGAACGTGTCAGGAAGCCTAGCAGTGGCAGACCGTGGGCATTCTCATTTGCTCAGACGGTATCGTGGATGCTCAACATGCTGCTTCAGGCTGGTGCCCAGAGCTTGGCTGTACAGAATCAGGCTGGCACAGGAGACTTCAAAAAGAGATATACTGGGAAGTGGGGTTGGAGAGGAGGGGCATGAGAGAAGACATGGAAATTGCCTTCGTGGCTGTTTGGGGAACAGTTAGGTTCAGATCCTTAAAGGTGTTCAGACACCTGCGTTTCATTGCTTTTGTCTGTTATTTTTTCCTTTCTTATCTTTTGCCTCTTATATTTATGTTCTTCAGGAAGCAAACATCTCTTAATCTCTCTAGCTCATGGAATAACAGGGCTCTGGTTTCAAGTGGTAACAGTAGGTAGGATTGGACTACAGTAGAGGACAAAGTTCTCTGAATATTTTGAATCGGATTGTTTTCTTGCCTCCTGATTCAGGTGACTTCCTGATGCTCTGGTGCATGACTGCAGATAAGGAACTTCAGATGTCCCAGCTCACCCTACATGGAATTTTTTCACAGGTTGGACTCTCAAATCCACATTTCTCCAGTTTTTCTTCATGTTGTGAAAGTAAAGATGATTTTTTTCCCCTCCTCATAACCTGCTATAGGTGTAAGAATTCTCAACTGTCTGAGGGAGGTAATTAGGTGAAATGCAGCAAGCTGGAGTAACAGAAACCGTTCGGGATTTGATTTGTTCTAGTTGTGATTGAGATGGGCTTTACAAACTCCAAGCAGCAAGGCAGGGGTTAACTCCAGCAGCAGGTAAGGAGCAGCCAGGAGGAAATCAAATTCTGCATGATCGAAAAGCCTGAGGGGAAATAAGAGAGGAGGAGAGCCTCACGAGAAAGCTGAGAAATAAATCAATAAAGTAAGTAAAATGTGGTTTCCAAGATGAGGCTGGGGAAGTGTGGAGGCCGCAAAGTAGCCTGGTGCCTTCTGTAAAAGGCAGACCACAGATGGTGCTCACATCCCAGCTGTCATGGCTTCTTAGCCACCTCACTGCATTCATTCCTCCTGGGTGAGATGACCCACGCCAGAAGTTGTGATGAATTTTCTATTTCCCCTTTCCCTATGCACTCTAAGAAAAAGTCTAAGAAGTTCCAGAGCTGCTGTAAATCCCTACGAGCTCTCACAGCCTCCAAGAGCATTCAGGAATGGCTGGACTGCAGGTTTTTCGTCCATGCCTTCTGTTCCCCAGCAACATATTCTAACTGAAAGAGTGAAAAAACGTGTGTCATGCCCCATTCTCCAGCAAGTTCACTCTATGGGAAGGGCCTTTCATCCTAGCAGAAGTCTTCTGATGTAAGATTATTCTGCCTCAGCAGAGTAGCAATGTCCTGAGAACAGGATCTAAATGTCTTTTGCAGAATAATATCTTTAAAACAAGGTTTTTAAAGCAGCATCAGTGAATTACTTATGGTGGCTCAATGTACCTGACAACTTTAAGTGTTTTGTATTTATGAGTCTCTAATGTGTGGGCTTTATTCCCCCTTCTTCCTACTTCCCAACAAAATAATTATAGTTATTAGCCTGTCTGCTCACCTGTTCTCTGCTTTCATATTTGGCATCTCTATTGCTAAGTGTGGTCTGCCTAGAGATTTTAATTAGCTTTGAATGAAATATTGTTCATTAATAAAACCTCGGGACAGTAAAACATACGCCAATTAGTTCAGGGGTGCAGAGGGGAACAACACAGGCTGCTTGCAAATAGGAGTGTTCCTTATTTTTAGACCAGAATTCATTATGTTTATGGAGACTTTTTTAATTCAAATGCTAAGAGAAAAAACACAGAACATTTCAGGCATTGCCTTGTACCTTTTTGGTAAGATTTCTTATCTAAAATAAAACATAGAGAACACTGAGTATTTAACGCCGGACTTTTTTCATGCTCCAGGATTTTTGCGAGATCAGGGTGCCTTTGGAAAGGTGACATGAAATGGGAGGCAGTGGTTTATACTCTGCATAGCTAAGAAGAAGGTAGCGGGTATCCCAGTTATGGGCCTCTTGGGACTAAGTGCTGTACAGGTTAACAGAGTGTAGCGAGAGGGTAAGGCAGTTACATCAGGTCAGCAATGGTTGAAGGCTGTGATGGTCAACTTCTCAGAATCATATAGGTTGGAAAAGACCTTTAAGATCACCGAGTCCAACCGTAGAATGCCCTTCTAGATTATTTCTTCTCCTTCTAGATGATTTTTTCCATGCTACAGAGCGAGTCAGAATGAAGAGGTTTGAGAGATGCTTTAGAAGCAAAAAAGCTTCTGGTTGCTTCTAGTGATAGGACGAGAGGAAATGGCCTCAAGTTGCGCCAGGGGAGGTTTAGACTGGATATTAGGAAGTTTTACTTCACTGAAAGGGTTGTCCAGCATTGGAACAGGCTGCCCAGGGCAGTGCTGGAGTCACCATCCCTGGAGGTATTTAAAGGACGTTTGGATGAGGTGCTCAGGGACATGGTGTAGTGGTGGGCTTGGCAGTGTTAGGTTTATGGTTGGACTCGATGATCTTAAAGGTCTTTTCCAACCTATACGATTCTGTGATTCTGTGATTCTGTGCTGTTTGCTGCCTCTTTATAAAGCATAGAGATCTAAAAAAAAAAAAAAACCCCAAAACCAAAACCACAAAACCCCCCAGTTTAGGTGAAGCATAGATGGGGGGGGGGGGGGGGGGGGCTGGAGGGAAGTTTCACGGGGTTGAGCGCGTGCGGTCAGAGCCAGCCTGCAGCAGAGCAGGCAGCAGGGCCGCGGCTCCATTGCTACTCTCACGCGTCTAATTCGTAAGATTTAAATCGAGCTCTACAATGGTGGCAGGGAATTAAACTGTACAGGGCCAGAGCCGAAAGATCAGCAAGAAAAGCTGCACAGGAGCAAAGCAGGAGCCTTAAACGGCGGCAGCCGGAAGAGCCACCAGAGGGAGCCCAGAAACCGCTGAGAGGGCGGGCGGCAGCCATGGCAGCGCGGGGCCTGGCGGGCGGGCCCTCGGGCGAGCCGGCCTGGGGCCTCACCGAGCCTGCTTTCCTCCCGTTATAGACTTCATTATCACTCCAAGCCTTCGAGCTTAATAGGCAGAACCCAAATAATATCCATCGTTTTAAATTACAGCATATTTAGTCTCAGAAAGATGTTTAAATTTCCACAAAAAAGGGACACCGGCCAGAGAGAGCAGGTCTGAGTGTAATGATGTGCTTGGCTTTACCCTCACAGAACTGGTTCCCTTCCCTTCGTCATGCCCGCTATGGGGATTAATAAAAAAGTTTTTGTCTATCAATGTTTTTCTCAGAGCTTTGCGGAGGGTGGAAAGACAGATGGTGCTTTATTTTGCAGTTTGACACTAGCTTTCCTTTGTTCACTTTCTAGATTATCAGTTATCCTCGGACCATCTCAGTGTTTCCATCATTAGGATTTCCTTTTAGGGTTGTTTTGGGGGATTTTTAATTTTTTTTTTAAGGTTTTGATAGAAAAAAAAATTATTACCTCCAAAATGTCTTTAATTTCAGTGGTGTTATTCCTGACTCATGCATTTTCAGTGGTGTTATTCCTGACTCATGCGTTTGCAGTTCAAATAAGAATCTGATCAATGCTAATTTTTTTATTATGTTGATGTAGTTTTCCTTTTAATTTAAGCCAATTTGCTGCAACTTGTTGTGATTTAACAGCAGAAGCAGCCAAATAAAAATAAAACTACAACCCTTCTAGAACTCAGCAGTGCTTTTCAAATTTATGCCAGGTGGGAAAACGTTATCGCTAAAAATCTAATTCTTACCTGTTGTGAGGTAACTATGGGTAGGAATTCTTGAAGCACTTCAAAGTTCTCCTGGATTTAGAAGTTATTATAGTGAAACACACCAGATGTCTGGTTTGTTTCTGTCCCTGTTGCAGCAACAGCATCCACGGGCTTTGATTTATACTCATACAGCTCTCAGGAGAGTGGTTGGTTTTGCTTTCAGAACGGCTAATAGCATTTTCAAGTCAAATCAGACGTGAAGCTTCTCAGCATTACTTCAAACTTGTAACAAATAGCAGTTTATGCAGTTAAGAGTAGAAATAGAAACTCCTGGTCTGATGACTGAGCAAATTTGTTCTCCATTAATGCTTCACAGCTGGCATCTTTGCAGCTTTAGCAGGAGAAATCAAATTTTTGAACCGAAGAATCTCTAAACTTCACAATTAGATCTGTCTAGAACCGCCCTTACCATCTTGTGAGCTGTATGTGAGGGAGACAGAGGGACACAGAGAAAGAGAGAATTCAGATCACGGATGGCTAAGGAGAAGCCTAAGCTCTGAGCTGGCCAGACATGAAAGAGTTCCCATCCTCAACTGCATAGACTGATTAACGCAGCATTAGAACCAGCCAAATTAACGTTCAGTCAAATACTGCCTGCAAGATCTTACTAGTTCCACAGATAAAAATATGGTGTGCTTTTTAAAGCATTTGACTGAAACCTGAGATTCCCTGCACCCTGAAGAAAACTTTCATCTTTAAATCTCAGTATTTTAGTCTAGATCATTTTTGTTCAGTGTTTGTAGAGCCCTACTACAGTGGGATTCCAGTCCACGAGGGAAATTTCTGGTGCTATCACAGGACTATCGTTTTTCTCTGAGAAGGCAGAATCCTAGGCCTTCCAACACCAGTGGCAGACTTCCCAAGGTGGGCCCAGCGTGGCACCTAGGATGAGCTGAACACTCAGCAACTCGGAAGTTTTGACCTGCAGGCAATTTCTTATCCACATTTGTGATTAAGCCCTCCCAGTTATTTTTGCCTTGTTAGTGTAGGAGGTAAAGGGAAAAAATGCTCTTCCGAGGCTCTCTTCGATTACCCACACTGAATTTCACATTCTGTCTTCTCAAACAGCTGCTATCAGCAATGTCAGAAACAAGCTCCTTACTCACCAAGTCATTTCACTGTGGCTTGGCAGAGCACTTCCCGTCATTTGTTGTAAATCATGAAAAGTTGGCGACAATTTAGAAGAGAGGGCTCTGGAAGAAGAAAGACAGAATTAAGTCGCAGGCAAGTCACCTGGGAAAACAATTTGGAGATCCTGGGGAAGTGAACAGCCTCAGAACATAGTATTTTTTACCCTTTTGGCTCATAAGCTTGTGAGTCACTTCTCTGTCTTGTCACAAAACTTTCTGGTTGACAGCAGTGGCCTCTGTGTAATTCACCACCTTTATTAAAGAATAACCAAGCTGATAGGAGATACCTAAAGCTCAAGCACTAATTTTTCAAAATTCACATACTGTTTCATGGAAGATTCTGACTGTTGTCCAGACTGCATTTAAAATTCAAGCTGTGAAAAAATAGTTTCATCTCCCAAGTAGACAGGCACCATGTGAATTTGGATATGATGTTTCCAAATCTGTGTGTCCTGCCAAAAGCCATCCTTCTCTTTGGACTTCAACAAGCCATAACCCTTTTTATTACAGTGATTTGCATCCATGTGCCTCTAAAATAATTTTCTGTAGCATCTTGAATATGCAGCCCGGGTGACTTGCACTATAAATTGGTACTTCTCAGTGAATATGGGAGTTGATTCACCTCTTCTAAGACATCCCAAAACGTCTAGTTTTGCGATGAAGGGAACTTGCGTGTGCCACTCCATCTCCCTATCTGTGTAATAAAGACATTGATTCCGTGCTGCCTCGCAGCAGGATAAAGTTGCTGTGGTGGGCAGTCAGGGGAGGACTCCATAAAACCCATCAGTGAAGAGATCTCTGTAAGCGACCAAGGGGAGGACTCCATAGAGATCCCCATACCTCTTGAGGCTTTTTATCGGATCCTGGATAGTTTCAGACAGCTCCCCGCTGGTTATGGGAGGCTAGACATTGCAGGATTCAATTTGCATCCATGCATGGCTTTTGTTTATACTGTTAGACAGCTAAACAAAAATGGTTTAAGTTACAGAAACGCTAATCATTCACAGCTCGCGTCAGCCTTGGTGAGTTTGCATGGGATCTGGCCCATGGTTTGCACCTCATTTTTTTCACACATCATTCTTCTTTTCTAAAATACACTCCTATTTTCTCCTTTTTATTTTAAAGGCCAGCAGAGATGAAGCAAAGACAATTCAGACCAGAGCCAAATAAATAACCTGCACTTGCACTGTTTTCTTTTTTTTTGAGAAAACTCAGAATCTCACACCTAAAGATGCTGACTATGTCTAAAGTCCCTGAGATTAGAGGTCTTGCCCTTCCTTGATGTACGTCAGCTTGCCACTCATGATGAAAAATTTGATTTACACCAGCCGGCTGTTCCTTCGCTTGGAACACAAATGTATCCATTTGGAAATCCAGATTACATTTGGAAATACAAACTGATGTTTTCACAGGCAGAATATTAGTTTTTCTTTTGTTTTGTTTCCCAGTTACGTCATTCATTTCTTGTAAGTCTTAAGTTGATGTGACTACAATGAGCAAGCTTTCCTTCCATTAATTTAAAGCCTACAAAACTAGATAATTCTTTCAGAGGAAGCCTCTATGCTTTAGGAGATCAGAACGTAATGGCTGACGCCACCCCTGGGAAGTCATTAAAGGAGCACAGAGAACACTTTCCTTGTGTGAGAAGAGGCATCAGAGACTCTGGATTGTTTTATTTATTGTAAAACAAACAAGGAATACAGTATGCAGAGCCCACTATGCCATTACTGGAAGGAATTTTTCACCTCTGCTTAGAGCAGACTGTCCAGTTTCTTGGGTGGCTCATACTTTGCCACTTGACATTTAAATATTGTACGATAAAGGGCTTCATTACGTATTAATGCAAGATATAGTCAGAATTTATGGCGGTTCTGTAAAGGGCTAACACTCAGACGCTCAAAATCAACAGAAATTAGGTGCCCAGATGCATCTCAAGAATGAGCGCCAAGGTCACTTAAAGCTTAATTGAAAGTGATGGGGACTGCAGCCAGCAAGTAACTACAGAGAATGTCTCTCCTGCATTTAAATACAGCTTCAGTCCAAACCCATCTTTACCCAAACACAAACCCTCCCACGCATGTCACACTCGAGCCCTTGGTCAACAAGCCTTAACTTTGATTTATCCAGAAATCTCAGTTTAGTCCTGGTTTGTTTCAGATCACACAGTCTGGGTTTACTTCAACCTGCCATTATGTTTCCGTTTCTTAAGCATAAATGTAAATTACCAGTTTTCAAGAGCTGAATTATTGAGGTAAGGCAGTGAAACAACCTTTCTCTAATAATGTGACAAAAGAACATGAGATGGATCGAAAATCAAGAGCCCCTTTATACCAGAAATAAAGTTGTGTTAGTGCAAAATACAGGTAACAAAACTGAGCCAAATACCTGCCTAGCAAATTGTTAGTAGCAAAGAAAAAGACAAGTAGCAATAAAAGCTGTTCAAAATATGGTGCCAAGGTACTCTCTGCATGGGGTAGATGGGTCACAAACATAGATCTGAAACTACAAATTCCAGTACTTTCACCAGAGTAGAGTGGAGGCAACTGGTATGAAGGGAGGTGGGAAGAGGTGTACACAGCCTGTTACCGCATCATGCACAGGATATACACCTGTATGCCAAAACAGATGACTGCTGGAGCACAAAATAGGTGTGCTGCCTCCAGTCTCTCTAACTTGACCCAAAACTCAAGTCTTGTCAGGCCTTAAGAACTGTGGAAAACAAAACCGAAGCATTGAGCTTGTAGTATAAAATTTTTTTTGTGCATGTAGATGAGCACGCAGCACGGTTCGTTACCAGAGCTCCCAAATTAATGTTTCCATTGAATTTCAGTAGCACGTAAAGCCTTGGGCTGGCTTTATCTCCAGAGGTTGAATTCCAAGACCTAAAGAAATTATCCAGGGGAAATTCAGGTCAGCTGAGGCACATAACCAATTCTGGTACAGAATGTGCTGTTTCTTTATGCGAGCCAGAGTAACGTGCCTTTCTCTCCAGTATCAATTCTGGCCACTTTCTGTGAGTCCTGGAGCTATGCTGAAGTCAGTGGACTTACACCTTTTTGCAGCAGGAGCGATCTGCTTGGCTGGGCAGAAGCTGTTTTTCTTCTAGAGAATATTCTCTGTTCAGCTTCTTTGGAAGCCTTGTGGGAAAATGATAAGACATCAATGTAAACTGCATAATTTTATTATCATCATTATTATTTATATTAAAGCATGTTTGGAAAGCAGAAAATTTCCCCAAAAAGACGCTGCTGTTAAGCAATACATTAGAGTAGAAATTCACGCAAAAAATCCAGGGATCCATACCAGCCAGATTAATTTGGTTCCTTCTCTCTTTTCATTGTCTGGATACAGTGCGATGCTGGCTTTGCAAAGGCAGTCAAATAAAGTAACCCAGCACTGTAACTTTTTGTTTGTTCAGCTAAGTTTTTGTAAGCATTGCTCCAGAAGAGCATCTGTGATTTGAAGACTATTCTAATTTGTACTTACGCTTGGACATTAAAATAACAGGGTATTAAAATTACAGCAAAAAATTGGGTGACTCATTTAGTTCCCACTCAATGTACATAGAATTTTGCATTGTAAAAACAGTAGGATGTTAAAAAATGACTAGCACGGATTCTTGGAGAAGCACAGGTGGAACCATCTTCCATCGCACTATGGACTTTCTTCCTAATAACACGGCAGAACAATGAACGTACCTTGGTAGCATGTTGCTGTGTGGTTGGGGGAGTTCCGATGAAGCGGTAGCATCCCATTTTTATTTTTTCGATCTGAAGTATTTTGGAACTTTGGGTTGGTTTTGTCATCAGTTAACATATTGCAGTCTCCTGCAAAAGAGAAGTTGCAGTGAAACGTTTGGAGTGTTTCCACAGACCTGCCAAAGAAAAGATCAAATCAGAACTTTCCCAGTGTGGGAGGTCCTGTCTCACTTATTAACCAGCAAATAAGACTTGAACGGTGTGTATGTTTTTAAGTTCCATATTTTCCTAGCGAGTTTTTTGCTGGCCTGAGTCATATAATAAAGGTTGCTGTACTGAGTTTGGACTCTCTTGTTGATTCTGTTTAGGAAAGCTACCTGACCTCTCTGTGCCATCTCGGTGATACAGGGAGTACAAAGTAAAGTAGGCAGCAATGCATGTCCAAGCGGGAAGGCTATGGGAGCGGGAAGCGTTCATTAGTGTGGTGTTATTGGTTTTTAAAAAGAAGAATACTTTATCTTCCATCTGCCTTAAATCCATTGTGTGCTCTTAACCTGTATTTTTAAGCCCATTTACTTGTGGTTATGCTTGTCTTTACATAGAGTAAGCTGGTAAGTGCCATTTTCAGCTTGCATTTCTCGTTATTATCAAACTTGTCTTCCTTTTACGGTTAAATCTTCTTTACTGTATGCACAGAAACGTGCTTGAAGGAAGGAATGGACTGCTGGTGAGGAAAAGAGCATGTTTTATAACTTGACCTCCTGTGACTTCGAAGTAAAAATGCTTGGACTCAAGGGACGTGTCTGCTGAAAGCTGCCTGGATGACCTTAGCCAAGATACGTGACATATCTGCTCTTCACACTTCAGTCAGTGCAATGGGACCGACAGTACTGTTCTTCTCCCTTCCTGCACTTAAACTGCTGAAGTTTTTTTGGAGTGGAAGGGTCTCTTGCCATGCGTTTGCACAGCAGTGGAGCCCCAGTCCTGCCTGGAAGTGCCACAATACACATTAGAGCAGGGGAGTTGCAAAGATTGATTATTGCTGCAGGATAGTGCTGTTCTTTTTCTCTAACTTACCTTTATGCGTTGCATCTAACCACACCCAGAAAACATAACTTACCTTTAGGCACCAGGTTCTCTTTTCCTGCTTGTAGCAGGGAGATGGAAACTGTCGTCTTCATTGTCAAATGTCTTTATGTTGAGTACCTGAAAATTGTTTTTCAAAAAAATTTCCTTCTGAAGCATCCTCCTGATGGCAATGGACCAAATTTCAGGAGTCAGAAGCAGACAGAGTGTGTTCTCCCAAACCTACCCCCAGGCTGCAATGAACTCTGTGAGTAGCATGAATATTTCAGGTTGGTAAGAGCCTCTCACATTCTTTCACAATATCCACTAAGGAGCTTTCCCAGATAAACACTATCCATTCAACAAAACTCTTGTTATATGACACGATTGCATCCAAAGATAGAAAGGATTTTTTTGTGTGACCATGGCACGATGCTTTGGCATCAAAACATCCTTTCCTAAACTAAATGGAGGTCGTGCTCTTCCAGTACATATTGTGAGTTTTGTTCAGTACTTTGTGCAGTGGCAGGGTGGTGGGCTATTTTGGTTGCCCAGATGCTACCACAGTAAAAATAGATAGTAACAGTCATTTTAAATGGAAATTATTGGAGATTAGTTTGTAAAATCTGACCACAACCTTGCCAAAAACCACCCCTCAAAATCCAATTTGCTGCTCACAGATCCATGAAGAAGTCATTTGCATTGTAAAACAGGACTTAAAGCACAGCATTAGCGTTTACTGCTGACTTCTAATCATGTTAAGCAAGTGATGTCTTTCAAGACTACCTGTCACTTCTTCAGTCAGCAGGATCAAAGGTACTGCGTATTTTGCTAAAATGCAGTGAATCATTTATTGGAATGGGACTGTATTCTGAAATGGCACATCTTGTGTGGAAAGGGTGTGGGACCCCACTGCTCCAGTCTGTTCCGGCACCAGATTGTCCTGTTACTGGAGCTCAATCCCAATATGCTGTAGGATGACTTGGAAGCCTCCCGACTCATCACCTTTCTCCCATCCCTGGCAGCTGAGTCAAAGCGAGATCCGAACATTGAACTGACAATAAGAGCAATCCCAGAAAATCCTATCCGCCTTGCTGCAAACACAGGAGAAGATGGGTAAGTCATGGCTGATAAATAATTGATTCCCTGTTTAGATCAGTTGTGGGGAGGCTGGAGCCAGCCTCTCAATAGCACTGCAGTTCAATAACTTGCTCCCTTCTTTTTGTTGAAATCAATGTCTGAGAGTAGAGAACCGAATCAACCACCGGGACTAGAGGAAAAGCCTGGAAAGTGAACTGAGCCCACCTCTCAGTGTAACACTCCTACAGTTATTTGATGACTCGGCTTTCTTGAACTGCTCTATGAGGAAGAAATAGAAATCCATTTTACTACTTGTCTGCAGAATCCTTATAATCTCATTCTGAACTATTCGTCTTGGTGTATCCCAAGGGCCAAGACAGGTAAAATGAGGCCAAAAATCCCCACCAGGCCCATTTGTCCCCCACGTGTTTTCATTCCCACACTAAAGAAAGCTCAGTCTATTTCCTGGTGCACATTCTGCTTCTTCTCAGTGTGGCTGAAAATTAAATTAGTCACTGTACTCCACCACAAGTATGTGATCTGGTTACAGTATTGGCTCATGTTTACTTTAGCGAGCAAATCACAGAGACACTCTAATCCTTTAGTGCTTCCATCAACATTTTTCATGTCAGAGAAAAAAATGAATCTACAGACTTTTTTAATGGGTAAATATACATAGTGCACAACATGTGCTGTTCCAAAAGGTTGAGAGCCGTATGACTGATAGATAATACTGTTCTTTTCCTGTTCCAGTTCTGTACTATGAAAAACTAAATAAATGTTTGAAAGCGAAGTATTCCTATTTTTAATGCAGTAGCATGGAGTCACCCCAGTCTCCGTTAAACGTCGCTTTCTGCATGTACCTAAGCTGTCTTTGTCCAGCAAAGTACTTAAACTTGTGTTTGACTTTGACTTCCAAATACTTCAAGTCTACTTCACATCTGAATATTTGCCAAAACTACGGCCCAAATGAATAGGTCTGGGATGATCGTCAGAGTTCATCGGAAGGGAACTGTGTTCTCCTTTTTGATTTGCAGAGAACAGCTTGCTAGATGTGGATAAGAGCATCTGTTCCCTTTAAGAATATTGGGCGTTAAAGAAAGAATCCTGATCAAAGTCAGAAGAAGAAAATGAAATGTGAATGACTCTAGGGAAAAATAATACAGATCAATCAAACCATGTTTGCCTTTTAAAGGTATTTAACTATACTTACCTTACAACTCTAAAAGAAATACCGCTTTGATATTTGTTTTGCATTTCATAATAAAATAGTGAGGCAACGTAGACATTTTTTTCTGACACAATTTAGAAATAAGAAATTTAGTAAAAGCTCCTGCCATTTTTGCAGACTTTTGTATACATAATATATCATTTTTCTTTCTCAGAATCTTGTGCTGAAAATTTCTAGACAATGACTTTTGTTTTGCAAATACAGAGGAAAGCATTTGCTATGCGCTGATGGGAATTTCTGCCTTTTCTTCTATTTTCTTTCTGTAACGTGTGTGTCTGCTGATGAAGAGCAAACTGAAATCTGTTTTTGCTACAGTGCACACTCACAATTAGAGAGTAGAGCATGTTCCGGGAAACTGAAGAATCAATGCAGTCTACAGAGCAGCCTGCCCTCAAAAAAGTCAGAAGCTGTGCCACAAATATCAAATTGAAATTCATCCCACTTAATTTAATTCAGATGAAATATTGTCTTCCCAAGGCCATGCAGCATTTTTATCACTACACATTCTTCCCTTTCCTCTGTCCTTTTGGCCATTTGAAATTGTTAAGAAAGAGCCAAAGATGCCTGCAGTCCTTGATTCCTTTATCTTTCCTCAAAGTCATCAAACGAGCTTAAAAATGGAGGGAGTAATAGCTGGCTAAGTGTGACTTGTGTATATGGTTTGTGTTCAGCAGTAACGTTGCCGTTCTCCGCAGCAAAGGCCTGCCAGCCTTACTAATGCTGTAATTGATTTAATTCTATAGGAAGCCAAATTATCCTCAGGAGCGCTTTGAAGGAATCTCTTTGCTCTGAGCTGAGAGTCAAATCTGGGACCATATGGCTCCTCAGGGGAAGAAAGCTAGCAGGAATTGTCAGTAAAACCAAAATAACACCTTTTCCATGTTGGGTTTCTGGAGTGGTTTCTTTATACCTGTATCCATTGGGAGAGAGGAGATTCATTATAAAACAGGCAGTCTTCCCTGGCCGCACAGGGAGAGCACTGTAGCACCCCAGAATAAGGTAGACATTTATCACAGAATCACAGAATCGTATAGGTTGGAAAAGACCCTTAAGATCATCGAGTCCAACCGCAAACCTAAAACGACCAAGTCCACCACTACACCATGTCCCTAAGATGGTGTATATAATATAATAAATATATATAACATTATATAAATGTTATAAATATATAACATTCTATAATAAATATTCTCCTACAGGAGCAGGCTGAGCTGGGATAGCTTGTGAAGGCCACCACCAAAGCCTAAGCTGGATTTTTGGGTACCTCTGCAGGAGGTATTTGCTTAATCAGAACTCAGGACGACGATGGGTACGCTATACGCAGCTGATGGCCAGTTGAAAACAGCTGGTGGCAATATGTTTGCAGAACCCAGTAACATCCCTCTAGTGGGCCAGATGCTGCTGTCAGGATCTCTCTTGTGAGGTCCATGGAATGAGCTTTGTTGATGCTTGTGTGATTGCTGCTGGATCTGGGCCCACGGAAGGCATACTGGATGTAGTTGGCGAAGGGGCTGGTTGGAGATTTTCTCATGAAATGGGTTTCCGTTGGAAAATGTCAGCTTCTCAAAACCCAAACTTTTCGTGGGAACATATGTACCACACGCAACAAAAATGATATTCCTGGTCACAGTGGGAGAAAGGGGAAATAAAGAAAAACACAGAAAGGAGGGAAAAAAATTCTTCAGTATCCCAGAACTAGAAGTATGAGTGCTAATGATATTTACATGAGATGCTGAAGTCCTGCTCCAGTAGTTATTTCAATGCAAAGAGAAATAACTGATAGGATGCTGTGGTATTAGAGTATTTCACGGATGCGAGATGAGCCTCTAGTCCTTGATCAAACTAGGAAAACAAATTTTCTGTTGATTATATTAATGTTTCTGTATCATCTTCTCCTCATCGCGCATTTTTTTCACAAGCATATCAAACTGCTCTCTTCACCTCTTTCTGCGTAGGTTTAGCCAGGCATGAAGTGGTAATAGTAGTGCTGGTATGTATTTTTCGAGCTTAATTAATGGTCATAACAAACTTCAAAATTCTTGACAAGATTGTTTTAGTGCAAGTAAATATTATTGCCTTGTTCAGACTAGAGCCTGAAATGCAAGGGAAGTTTGCTAGAGGCATATCATGCCGCTGCCCGTTAATAGCAAAGTCATTGCAGACGTGAGTTTTAGCACATAATGTTGTCATGAAGGTGGAACATGATACAACTGAGCACTTTGTCAGTGATTTCAGGGACTTACTTTTAAGAGTAGAAAACCCCCTCTGTTCTAGCTCATCCGCTTCATGCGCCTGTTAGTGAAAGTTGACTCGTCTGCTTCTTTAGGAACAGGGAGAAGAATTAGCACATTAGAGACGCAGGAAGAAAAATAGCGGGGTAACGTGTGCTGTCACCTACAGCACTTTGACTTTCTTGTGAAATCCTCGCTCTCGAGCCTGTATATGGTTTGAACAAGTTTGAATTGCATATGACAAAACCCCACTTCGGATTTTCCAAATAGCCTAAGGATGTGAAGTGGTTTATTTACGCTGGCTTCCATGAATTAACTGGATGTTTAATGCCCAGGGCCACAAAGGTATGTAGGAACCTAATTCCTCTCTAGGCGTTTAACTCCTAAAATCAGTCGAGTTCGCATCTTTAAATACTTGCAGGTTTGGGCTTAACTTCCTTAGCCTTGATTAATCCCTACCTAAAATATTAGGTGACTTGGTTACAACGCATGCAACGTGGAATAGGAATGAAAAGAACACGGGTATATTACAAAAATATCCAGATGTAATCACCTGCAGCCATTAATATCATAGGACAACGAGGCTTCAATTGCCTGAAACAAGGGCTCCCCTTAGCGAGGTGAGGATGCCCATGTCAGCTGCATATCTAGGAGACAGAATGAGCAATTTCAGAAGGTATTTAAAAGTTACTAGATATTGTAAACACCAAAACCAAACTGTTTTGAGGAATACTCATAGCTCAAAAAAGGCCATCTGGTGGCAGAGCTCCCCAGGGTTTTAAAAATAGCACGCCTCGTTCGCAGACACAGTTCCTTACGTATTCACATGCTGATTAACCATCTGATTTGTTACGCGTTTAATTCTGACAGCTGCTTTGCAAAATTTAAGTGTGTACGTTAAGCACTCATAAAAACACTTATGGACATTATTGTACATCGCACACTGTATGCGCCAGGCAAAAAATTAACATAACAGGATTGTTATTGTCTCCAAGCAAAAAGTATTATTAGCACAACTGGAACATCTCCAATTCTCTAGCCAATCGTGCCTAGTTCCCACTGCTAATAGGATCTTGCTCATTTTAGAATCCAGAAGCAAGACATATCACCATGACGAGAGCATATACGTAGGTCTAAACGCTGAGAGAATGGCTTAGCTATATAAATGCCAGATATCAAATCCTTACCATCCCAGCAGGATTTGCCAGGAAGTCTTTATCGTTCTTGGGTAGATATAACAGAATAACAGCGGTAACCAAGACTATCTTGATGATGTTGTCCTCCTCGATATGCATTTTTGTGAAATCTCGGAGCACTATTAGCAAGATTTAATCAATTCTTTCTTCTAAAGTATGGGCTTACTTTCACAGAGCCCATTGGAGTAGTACATGAGGGGTTCATAAACTACAGACTGGCTTTGCATCTGACTTTGTAACATCATTGAGGTCTGCTCTTGCTTTCATGACCTCTTGTAGGATCTGGCAGTGAGGGAGAACATCCATTAATGGCAGTCAGTACAGCCGCGCAGTTGTCATAATGTTTCTGAGCAGCTTGGCTTCAAGCATCTTGAAGTTTGTGCCCGAGAATCCTGTTAGAAGACTTCAGAGTGCAGCATTTCTGGCTTGGAAGTTCCCCCAAATCTACAAGTCTGACATCACTGAAAAGCATGGTCTACCCCACTTTTCATTCCTCCCAGCCAGTGGCCACTTGGGCATAGGGTGAAATGTCCTTTAGTTCAGTGCATACCCGTGAGGGTATTTCAATGCATGAGCCCCTCAAAGAGTTTTGTCTGCAGCTGAAGAATCAGTCTCAAAAAGCCTTTCCTCCTCAGTCAGAGACGGCAAGGTCAGAACAGGGTTTATTGCAATCTTTCAGAAAACAGAGGGCAAAAAGTCGTGCTGGAGATAGTTACCACCACTGCTTGCATTGCAGTCACAAGTGATTAGTTTGTTGTAATGTCTGGGTCCACACTGCATTGTTCATAGCTTTTCATTGTCACGAGCTGTCATAAACTGGTAGTATATATTACAGGAAGATATATTAATGGGATAAACATTTTCAGTGGGAGTTTGAGCAAGTTATGGGTAGAAATTCAGAGGGAGAGGATCAATACTACTTTTAACAAAGAGCTTTTTTATATTATTGGCCTGCTTTTCCTTCTTTCCCTCCTTCTCTTCTGCTGTCTGTCTCAGCATGTTTAGTTCTAATTTGTACTGGACAGTAAACCTATGCTGAAGGATGATATGGAGAGTTCTATTACATAGCACAGCAATAAGCACGGTCAAGGCATTGCTGTCTCCAAATGCAGACTGAAAATAATATCAATGGCCAGCACATCAATATCCTTCCTTCTCTTGAAGCCCTTTACAGCCTCCAAAAAGGCTGCATGATTTTCTTCATTAGCAGCCTCTAGATTTCTTTTTATTTCTTAACCCCTTGTTTTTTGCTGAGTGCTGTCATGACGAATTTTGTCACAGGGTTCTCTTCCTTACTTTTTGCCATGATCTAGCAGTAAACAAGTCATACCATCAAATGTGCAAATGCTTTAGATATTTATTAATTTTGCATTGTTCCTGAAAGTCAGCTAAAATATCAGCGAGGAACACAGTGGTCAGCAGGTTATGGTTAGCTAAAAGGAATTCCAGGAGCATTTTGAAGGTGCTAGTCTTGGGAATATTGGACTCTCTCTCATTTTCCCCAACGTAATCACACAGTAGAAAATCACATGTCAATCAGCAAACAATATAGTTGGCAGTTCCCCGCTAGCGCAGTTACAATACACTGGGAGGATAATAAAATCTGGTTAATAAAATACAGTTCAGAGATGAGCATAATTAGAATTCAAAAGACAAAATTCTCCACTCTTACTGTTATTTATAAAGAGCCAAACTGTAAGACTGTGTTTCAATTATCCCTCAGTGCCGATGAGATAGGAAATAAATGAGACTTTATCTTAGCAATGCAGAATAACAGCATCATCCATCCCACTGAAATTACTGCTGCAAAAGATGAGCCAGGCACTGAACGATGCACAGCCTGATGTCGGAGACTCTGGCAGGGGAGCTAACCTGGATTTGGGGAAACAGCAGGGTGAGGTGTTCCTGGCCGTTCCTCTAACTACTACATCTCTCTAGGATGTTTTGTCTCTCATTCTCCCAGATTTAGCTGGGTTGAGGGCAGTAAGGTGAGAAGTTCTGCTTTATCCAGGTTAAAAATATCAATCTCGACCTGGTCAATGAAACACCATCAGTATGTTCATTCTAGGTCACACAGTAGAGCGCAAGATACACACCTAATTCGCTAGTCCTAAATACGTTTTTTTTATTCTAAGCCTAGAAATAGTCTATATTAATATGAAGCCTAGCAATAATTTTCTTTCCACCTGTGGCTGAGTCTAAGCGACTAACACTTAGCAGGCTGGTGAACATAGGAAACCAAAACCATCCTTAGAGTAGCCTGAAGTTTTGCCCCTTCCTTCACTTCAAATCCAGTACTCAGTTTTGTTTTCCCTTTTATTTTGTTGTTTCCCCAGGCTGCAAGTTAAAGCTCTGAGTCACGCACTCACAGAATTTCAATCAGACCCGGGACAGGAGGGATTTGGGAATTCAGTTCGTAAGGTAGCAGATGCTTTCAGCTAAAGGTCTGGGCAAGCTGGAACAGATGCCAGTTTGTTCACAGAGCTGATAGCGTGCTGGCACAAAGCTAGCATTAGGCAAATGTTCCCACCTTCCCAGACAGTCATACTAAGTAAAAGCTCATCCTACTGAAGTCTGTGGGAATTTTGCCATGGACTTCTGTGAAGTCATGTTTCTTCTCCATGGCACTCCGGTGCTTCATCATGGGCCCTCTTCTGCATAAAGAGTTGAGTCAATCCATTAGCTTTCTATAGACTTTTTATTTAATATAGCAAATGCAGCCAAATATCTATGATGATTTTGCAATGGTAATTGCATAAACTGCTCCTCTGTGGCTTAGGAGGAGTCTGCCAAAATATCATTATTGTTAATTAATCAAGTCTATTTTGAGCCAACTTCTGCTCCCACTAAAATCAATTGCATACATTTCAATGAATTCGGGTTCTTTATAATTTGGCCTTCTTTACTGCTAAACTCTATATTTCTTTTGTTTCATTGAGCAAGGTTGCCTTTCCAGCAATTCCTAAGATTTCTGCTATATTTCAGCAAGTTTCATCAGATCAGCTGCAAAAGTCTGAGCCTAAGTTCAATAAAGCAGGATTAGGTTACTTTTGCATATCAGATCTAAGGGGTTTCCATAATGTACCAGCCAGAATACAGTTTTTTTCACCCATTATGAACTTGCTAAGGAAAGATGCATTAAAACGAGTGGAATATGCTGTACATTTGGGCACCACTCAGTTAGAGTTAGGTCTGTTCCTGAATTGGGATGGGCTTTGAGGTATAAATACCAATGCTTTACTCCTTGGAGGCCTTTGAGCTATTACTGACTGTTTTGGTCAAGTGTTTTTAGTGTCACTACTGAAGAATTTTATTGAAGTCTTGTGAGTGCCACATTGTACCTCGTTTGTTGACAATCAGAGCATTTGAGACCTCAAAATTCTGCCAACAGCTCTTCTTCACACGTATTAGAACAGTACAAGCAGAAAAAGATATAAATGAGGAAATAATAGATTTTTTTAATTTTTTTTTCCATTACAAACATTAAACACCCTAGTTTAGGATACAGTTGTTAAGAGGATATTAGAAAATCTAGGAGGAGACGGCATTTTGTGTTTCTGAGCTGTTTTCCGGCCTGAGGTGGCATCTGGTCAGGCCATGCATAAGCTCTCACAGCAGCTGATCACAAACAGACCCAAGAAAAGCTGGACAAATCCTGTTTCTAGGTACAAATATGTTAAAATTGAAACCCAGAGGAATTAGTTTCCCACCCTTTGTGTGCTGTCTTCTCCGGGTAGAATTCACCCTTGATGCAGACAGACTACGCAGCAGTAAAGGCAAGTCCAAGGACTTACTTCGAAGAGTAAAGCGCAGAGCACTTCTGCTGGTCTTTAGTATGGTGGTGAATTTAACGTAGAGCAAGTAAGCAGGACCTTACAAAGAGCCGTGAGCAGTACGTCAGTACACTGCCCAACCCTGCAACGGCAAGAATGTATACCACGGGGCAAGGTGTGAGGAGCAGCAGTGGTCAGTTATGGAAATCCTGTTACTGGGGGAAAATAAGTCTTTTCCTAAGCTCTTGAGGTTTGAACTTCAATTGATTATTTGTTTTGTTTATTAAAAAAAACCCAAACAAACCAACAAACCCTCATGATTATCATACAGAATGTTTATTTCTCAAAATGCCTGCTGCTTTTCCCTTAATCCCCCTAAATGGCCTTGGTGATCTTTTGTGATGAGGCATAAAATTATCCTCTGAAGTCCCTCAATGGGTTGTGAATATTTTTTTCTCCTTCCTAGACTAGAAATAGCTACTGCATTCTTATAATTCTCTTACATGTTGCTTCTTAGATGGCTTACTTGATTATTCATCTGTTGGAGCTATAGCATTGTATAAAGGGGGCCATTTCCATTTGTGTGCTTTCCTCCTATGTGAGACTACAGGAAAGGGAACGGTAGAAGATTCTCAGCTGTGTTTGGATGGCACTCACTCCTCAACGGTTTTTTGTACAGACTGACGTTCACTGTCCTCTCCCACTTCTACTGCTAAATCACCCAGTTAAATGGTTTAAGCCATCCAACCTAGTTTTATTTTAGTTTTTAATACTGGCTATCCATTTTCAGCTTTTTGTGTTCTTTTACTTCCCTTAAGTCTGCTAATAACTTTTTACCTTTTCCTACAAACAATAGTGATGAAGAGCAGCCAACATCTGTAGTAGCCAGCTGGGGGAGATCATGCATCCTCCCTCTAAAGAAAGCATAGGAAGCAGGCTGCAGGTTCATGTTTTAATCAAAGACGGATGAGAGCACCTTGTCTTAACCCACCATCACTTGGTTCATAGAAAGGAGGCACTGGCATTTGCAAGATACTTATTTCATTTATCGGAGCTAGAGAAATTGGGTTTATTTGCACTTCGGACTTACTCTGACCTTGCTAAAAATAAAATATTCTGCTGTGCAAAGTCAGTTTAAAAGAAGCACCTAATTTTTGGTGATGTATAGGAGGATCCCACTGGCAGTTTTAGTTGCAGGCAAGTTAGATGTGAAACCCTGCACTTGGCTGGAATTAAGAACAAGGTGTAATATATTTTTCAAAAGCGGAGCTCAAATGATGATGGAAGGAGACTTGGTCAGACCTAATGAAAATAGTTGGGAAGCTTTTCACTGACTACCATATGCTGAGAATCAAACACTATGTCTTAGAAATGATTATTGACTGTACCAGATCTGCTTCTAAAACCCTGCAGTGATGATTGTTTCGAGCTCTACAGTAAGTGGAGCATTACTATTGCAATTATTATGGTAGTTATGCAGTTATTTTCATTACAGTATAATCCAGAGACACCAAATTAAGTCAGGGTCCGTTGCTAGATATTATAAGAAAAACACAAGAATGCTGCCTAGTTTGTATCTAAAAGGGCTTTTCAGTCTTGGCAATGCACATTATCGCTATGGCACAGATGTCTAAAGGAAGGTGAGTAACAGAAGATGGCTATTTACAAAGCTTTCTCTAAGATGCGGTCTCCGTAAGCCTGCGGTTTACAGTATTTGTTTATTCCAAGTACTTAAAACCTTGCACGCTAGTTAAATTTAAGAACAGTAATTGTCTTGGGTCCACTGGCTCTTTGCCTGCAGAAATGAGGACTTATAGGATATATGAGCATACGAGTAGCTGACAGCTATCACATGCTTTGGTAGAAGTGGGTTAAGGGTGCAACGGTTCTCATCTCTCCATCCTACTGCTGTCCTGGAGCCTGGCAACGTTGCATCGGACAGCAACATTCTCAGATGGGACAGAGGGGTTGGTTACTTTTCTGTAACAGATGGAAAAATTAGGGGGTTTTTTTGAAAACCAAGAATATTAACCCTCTATGGACAAGGCAGGAGATCTGAGGACTAAAAGATATTAATAAATGTAAAGGATGTTGATACAGGAAGATACTTCACTTCATGTTGATGGAGGAAACAGGCTGTGGTTTAGTACACTGACACTGATTTATTCCTTACCTCATTTCACTGACACGTGTATAATTACACAAATTGCCCTTGCAGGCAGAGAAGAGATTTCTCACTGTCAGGGCTGAACAGATTGGCTCAATCACTGTCAATGAAATTGTTTCATTAATGTAATGATGTGAGAATTTTTCACAACCTACTGCTAACTCAATAGCTACAAGTTAGGACCAGGAGTGCTGTTAAGTGGGTAGTCTGTGCTTCCCTTACATGATTCTGTCACCCTCTAGTGACTGAAATCTTTGAGATGGTATAGACTAACGGCTCAGTCTTTTACGGTAAACATAAAGCCTTGTTCTTTAAATTAAAAGATCCAAGGTTAAATCCCTGCTACAAAAAAAAAACCTGCTGCACAGAGACATAGGAAATGTTACATGTATTAAAAGAATAGCAGACCTCTTCCAGCGTAAGTAAATAATGTGGTTGTCAGGTGCCTTGTATTCACAGTTCCCAAGGGATTCAAGTGTCCTATTGCTCAAATTACCTGGAATTGAACAGGGAAATCTATCACGGGGAAAAAAATTTTGCATGGGTAGATGGACATGTTGCTTTAACATGTCCTTGGTGTGCTTTTCTCAGCCCCCTGCATACATAACAAGCACAAATCATTTAAGCACCATGTTCTTCCTTTGTCCAGTTGTATAACACGGAAAAGGCTACACACCTTGAGCACCGAGCGAGCTGCTTGTGGGGAACAAGCGGGTCTATGTAACTTCCTTACCTCTTTCCAAATGACCGTGTACAGGCTTTGATTTTTAGGAACGTAGCTGCTTTTAAATTCTATATTCATAACCCGTTCCTTGAATAAGTCATCCCTGGCAATTGGCTGGTCACAACCCATTTACTGCAGCCGTTGCGTTAAGGCCTTGCTATTCATATCACATGCTTCAGCTCAGAGATCTTCATGGATTGTTTCTGTTGCCTGGATGACCCATGTCCTCATGATGATATTAGCACAATGTAGAAATACATTCTATATTTAACACTCTCTCTCTCTTTTTCCTTTTTACTGTCTTTCTTGGCAAAACACTTTTGTGCAAATATGTTTGGAAAGCAAATAAAAGCTACTACCAGTGCCATCCAGCATACCGGCATTTTTCTCTGTCAGTTGTTGCTAATGTATTAATTTTCTTTAGCATTCATGTTGCACACACTACTAGCCTTCCAAAAGCAGCGCACGCTTAGCTACCACAGACTGAGACAGAGGTGGTAGGCATACACAGGGAAAAAAATCGCTAAAACTAATAAGGCCAATAGAGTAGGGGATACATTTGGAACCTGGGGACGCACCCTTGCAAAAGAGAGGGGTCATCAGAGGTGTTTAATGCCTTGAGATGAACAGGAATTAGGCACCTCATATGCCGAGGTGCTCTTCAAAATCCCTGAGATGCTGATCTATCTCTTTAAAAGCCTCCATCTCTCTGTTGCCAGTTAAGTGTCTAAACAGAAAACAGACTTAAATGGACATAAAACGGACTTTAAGCACACAGTGCACCTGGTTGGTCCCCTTGGCTGTTTTGGAATGCTGCTCCTCCTGGGGAAGGAGATCTGGTTTCCGCTCTATGGCTCCCGCCTGTCATCCCCTCCCCTTGGAGAGAAAATGCTCTTCCCACAGCAGTGCCCCTCCAGCTACTTGGTGCCTCCACCATGAAGTAGATCTGAATATTTAAAACAGAGCTGTTTGCAAAATCAGGCTTGAAGCGTGGCTGTACAATCAGATGAATCAACACAAGTGAAGGAGTGTTATGGAAATGGCAATAACTGTGAAACGGGGAACAGGGGAATCTCTGAAAATATATTTGCCACAGAAGGAAAAGAAATGTGCAACCAGAGTGCTACAGTCTTAGAGGTGCTTTGCACCCATCAAGTTGAGCTTTTTTGAAATAAATGTCGTCTTATATTTATAAAGCACCTTTCATCCAGAGAACAGAAAATGCAAGGAATTACGATTAAATCTTATATTGCAATGCCAAGGCATTCCTAGATTGTACTGAATTACTTTCACATTTCAGTAATTTATTGAAGAAGTTAATTCTTGAGGATTTTACTGTCAAGCAGCCAACAGGACTCATAATTAATCTACGGTTCCCTTGATGCCAAAGCAGCCAGGGGAATGGGGGTGTTACGTATACTTTTCCTCTTGGTTTACGGTAAATAATGTAGCTCACATCCTTGTAAGCACTTAGACAGATCTGGCCGAGTAATGTAATAGTCTGGAAAGCCAACAAGGAAAGGTCTGACTACAAAGGTGCCACAGCTTTGCTCTATCAGAAAAGAGAGCACAAAATTGTTCAAAAAACCCTACGAATCACTAAAATAGAAACAGTGAAGTTTGCCCATGGTCTCTTGGCTCCAGTGAGCGTCCTATGATGCCAAAGACTTGTCATCAGAACCACCAACAGAACATGGGAAGAGCACGCTGCTCCGCTGCTCTTGCTGCTGCTCAAACTCCCGCTCTTTGTGTCACTAACTTCTCCTGGGAATTTCTACAGATAAGAAATGCCTTCATGCTGCTGACACAGAGCTCGTGAAAGTAAAATAAAATACCTATTGGTGATATCCAGAGTAGATTTCCTCCACATGAGAAATTACATGCTAGTGGGTGTTCTCTTTAAGAATCACAACTGAATGTGGTTACATCATTCAAAAAGGGATTAGTAAATATTTTCAGTTCTCTGCTGTTCATGGAGTCACGGGAACCAGTGCCTGAAAGTGCTGGGACAACTGCTAGATCGTTTATTTTCCTTGCTCCTTTATGCTTTGCTTTTTGTAAGAATATTTGCACAACCCCCAGCTGAGGTGGACTTTGACACCAAAGTTTATTTTTCCAGTTTCGTCGTTTGTCACTGATGCCTTGATTTAGTTCTTATTCTACAACAGTATAATTATCAAAACTCCACTGCAGTCAATGAATTTCCATCAATGCAAGGCCGGTAGAACCGAGCTCAGAACTGTGTTTTAAGGACCTCACATAGCAGTCGCTGAAGTCAATGGGAAAAGATGTTTGTTAGCTTTGGCATGTTTCAGGTCAGACTCGAAAAAAGCAAATTAGGCCTGCCTAGAAGGGGGCTTGGAGGTGGCTAGAGAAGCAATACGCTGCAGTCTGAGGCAGAACAAAATGGGAAATTAGATAAGAACGGATGAGCAACCTTTGTTTGAAGGAGGAGGGAAAAAAGAGTTGACTATTTTTCTGTCTATCTGAATGTACTCCGTCTCTCCATGCAGCTCTTCCACTTCTTATATTAAAACCTTTTAAGACGCTGTACAATGAAGAGGGCCTGGTTCTCATGCTGACAGAATTAAAGAACCGTAAAGTCCATTTATGTTTACTTAAACCTCTTCCTACTAAACAGACTTTGGTGTAACACAAATAACTCTTCCATAGCTCGCTCTTCTGCTCTTTCAAAGAAAGGTCTGTTCCATTCTTTCACCTCATACAATCCCCAGCAGCAGACTCCTAACTCTCTTTCATTCAAAGCTCTTCTGCTCAGGGGCTTGAGAGAAACAGAGTGCGAGGAACTTTGAGAACAGTTTACAACTTAGATATATTAATAGGACATGCTGTGATGTAGATTGTGAAATATTAGAGACTAAAATAGCTCCTATGATTATCTTTTCTGATGCCTTGAAGTTACTTTACCATAAACATATGCCTTCTCAAATACTATTGGAATACATTACTGCCGGCTCTCTCTTACTGTCTGTAAAGTTTGCATTTTTTGCAGAGAGAAGAGCTTCCATTTTTTTTCCTTTACAACTGGAAGAATTTCTCAACATCGTTTAATTTAAGTCTGTAGATAAATCATTCGATTTTCAAGTTCAGTCTTCCTCCATTTAGCCGTGACTCTTAAATGATGACAGAAATCTCTTAGACTCATGCCAAAGTGCAGAGGTAGAAGAATGAAGTGAGATAACCAACTAGTTTTGAACCTCCTAATGGATTTCTCAAGCCTTCATATTCATCTAGTTGACAATTTCTTCTAAATAACAAGAAGAATTTCCCTGCCAGTTTTCTCTATGAGGCAGTGCATTTTCCAGACACTGCAGTTCCCAAAGATCAACAGGAATAACCGCAAATTAATTGGTTCTGTTATTGTTCTTGAAACGGGCTTCCTACATCTTTCTAGAATAGGACAAGCTG
Source organism: Mycteria americana (assembly GCF_035582795.1). NCBI lineage: Eukaryota > Metazoa > Chordata > Aves > Ciconiiformes > Ciconiidae > Mycteria > Mycteria americana. The sequence continues at coordinate 4,090,722 of NC_134387.1, forward strand.
TAGGATGTCTCGGAGAAGATGATTAAAGCATCTTCATATGTTTACATTTAGACTTGCCAAATAATTTGTAGAAGGGAAGAAACGTTGCATATGCCCTGGGAGGCATGGAACAGTTAATTTACATATTCTTAAAGAGCTGTTTAGGGATACAGATGGAAATGGTTAAGTGAGTTACATCAATCGTTTTCCCCACATTTACAGATACTGTTAACAACATATAGAAAAAAGAGGGCGCAACTCCTGCTACCGCAGGCTGTCCAGAAGACTGGGCAATGTAACGGGAATGTGCGTTAACTTCTCTCTTCTTCTGTCGTGTCTGGTTTAGATGGCAGTCTCACCAGAGCAAGGTCCTTCTTGTTTGTGTTTAAAATATCTAATGCAGAGACAGTACATCTCAAATAACGGTGTATTGCAAATCTCTGTTGGTCACCGTCCTGTCAAGACTGGCTCTCTCTCTGCACGGTGTCTTTCTGTACTTCATCTCGTACTGCAAGACGACCATAGCCTCTCTGGCCACGCTCTGGAAGGGTGAGTACTGCTTATTTTACAACTGCATGCTTGTGGGGCCACGTAACCCCTATGAAGACAGCAAAATAAGGGGGCAAGCTTTGTACGAGGCTTTGAATATTTAGCACCAAAAGGCAGCTTACCCGGATTTAACTAGAACAACATATATTGTAATAAGGGACAGTTAACCTGGATACAACGCGTCCCATCTGTATCCCACTCTAATTACAGCAGATGTCTCTTTGCCTCCAAAGAAAACCTCTTTGTTGGTTTTGCGTGCTCTTAGGGTGACAGCGTTTGTTCTGTGAAAGCTCGGAGGATATGACTCATTTGGTCTCTACAGCTTGTGGCTCCGCTAGTTTATTAGAATCTAACCCTCCCAGGTCACACTTCTAATCTAGCACAGCCAGCTGTTCACAGCGTGGTATTAGCCGATCAATACTGAGTGACCCAGGAGAGCTGTGGGCATTCAGTACTTTACACAGTGGTTGGAAGCGTCTGCTGGTCCCATACGAACCGTCGTGAAAGCTCTTTCTATAAATAATGTAGGCGAGCATTGTTACGTCTCATTGTTAGCAGCCCCAAAATAAATGAACGGTTCCATCTGGGTTTTAGCGTCTTCTCATACAATCAGAAGAGCTGGGAGGTCCCAGGGTACCCCAGAGGATCCTGAGGAACAACAGACTGCAGACATTAAAATGGGGCACTGGGGGGGAAGTTGAATTTCCTTCCTGCTTTGCTGCAGAAGGCCTGCGGTTGCACACAGGGTTTTGAACAATTTCCCCGCCATCGGAAAGCTACCTGTTTCACAACTCGACCATCATTTCTGTTACTGATGGCTGATAATCCCTCCTTAAGCCCGCAGTTTCACTGACGTCTTACACTGCCCCACGTTTACTAGACTATAACAAATCACCGATGTATGTACTGGTTCTCAAGTTTGTAAGAGGAATTCATTGCGGGATCAAGGCATGCATTACTACTGTTTTTAAATGAGATTAAAATGTGATGCTTAGATCAATGTTTTTCAGTAAATGAAATCAAACTTGTCATTTTTATTTGCATTCTGTAGGAATGAGTGTACGTGTAGCTTGTCATTAAGTAAATTACCCACAAAAGAGGTTTTTTACACTTACAATTTGAACTGACCACTAATGTAGAACTAGTTATAGTTGCCTCACTGGTTTGCTTTAACTTCAAAGGAGAAGTCTGCATACACACACCAACGGAGGACAATTACTCAAATGCAATCACAAGTCCTAAGAACAAAACAAAAGCTCATCTGAGTGCAAGCAGCAATTAAATGGAAGAGAATATCATTACATTTTTCAGAAATATTAACAAACTTCCGTTAAAGGTCAAATCATTTACTAAAGACTTCTTACATGATTCAATTTGAAAGAATTTCAGTGTTCGCTTTATGGTCTTTACTTTCAACCTTTCACCGAGTGCAAATAATTGCACTAGGCTGAACAATTTACATCTGCTTTCAGATACGCTTACTTTCCAGTTACTAAGAAATAGTGCAGCACTGTATGAAACCGAACGGCATTTCGAAACATTTTTTTATTTAACTAACTATATTATTTGGTAAAGCATCTTTTTACTGGAAACTAAGTGTATAACTTATTCACATATGCCAGATTGATAGCGAGGACTGGAAATTCACACAGGGGTGTTGTAAAGATGCTACGACAGGAGCTAAAAACTTTCTGAATACTTTCCATGAGCGTAGTCAGGGATAGAAGAGCTGTCTTTATTACAAGTGGAGACTGGAACTACTCGTGGAGTCGGATAGGCTAAGAAATAGCTCATTTTTACTAGGTGAACACCACTGGTCTGACACCATCACCCCGGCTCTGCCCCGTGACACGCAGTAGATACACTTTAGGCGTAAGCTTGGTAAAACGCGCAAGTATCTGCCAGTTTTGACTTCAGTTTGAATGTGGCTGGAGGAATTGTACGATCTGCTGTCTCAAATTATTGAAGCAAAAGTTTGGAAAGCACAGAAGAAAATACTAGTTGGTTTCCTACAGTATCTCAAGTTTTCTTGCTAGGGAATCAGAATCAAATTGAATGCCAGTCATTAACAAAAGCTGTACTCTTTTATCTGATGCTGCAGGCAAGACCATTATATCCAACTAATTAGCTGAAAGAAGACGAGGCCAACAAACTTTCTTAAGCAGTTGGCACTGATGTTGCAAACTAGCTCAACAGAGTTAGCAAAACAAGACGACATCCAGCTATCCTTTTCAATAATCTTTGTGTTACTGGAAGCTCTTTTGCTAGCACAATAAACAAGAGCAGCAGTGCCTCTTCCTACTCAGATAATGGATACAAATTTAAAAAATCATTTCACGGTGGCTGAACAGCCAACTTATTTGTAGCTGTGCTATCATAAAGACATTGTAAGCTGTGAATTGAAATGGGGAGAGAAACAAATGAAAGTTTGGGCAGCTTGTGCTTCTGTATTTGTTGCTTCTTCCACAGTTTTTTGCATGAATTTGGGAGCACCCTGCAACGAATGTGCAGATTTCTGTTTCAGTGGCCAATAAATACTTACCTCGATAAAGGGCAAAGTTAATGCAGTGTGTTTCAGGTTGGTTTCTGACAGGCTTAACCTTTCGGGGGTATAATTCTGTCAGCCTCTCTCTTCATCCACCTCTCTTTGAAACTCAGGGAGAGTGATTTTGCTAAGAGTGGGTACTTTGGGTTTCAGAAATAATCCTGACCCTAACTCCAACCATTTTGCAGACACAACTATACTTAAAGCTTGCCTTAAGGTAGAATTAAATAGTGGATTCTGGCTTGTGCATCCTTTGACCTCTTCCTTTATAACAATGCTTTTTTCCACAGATATGAGAATTAGATACTCAAATCCTACTTAACAAGAACCTCTGAGTCAGCTGTTGGCTGCTTATCACTGCCTAGGGAAATATTTTAATCAACATTAAATCTGGTGGTTTTGAAACCACCTTGTCTTAGCACTGCAATGAATTCACTTCACTGAATGGGTTTAATTATTAAAGCCCAGAGGGAGAACTGTTCAGGGTTTTGAATAGCTATCCAACAGTAATATCTTTGTTTCTAAGCTAATAGGGCAACAAAGGGAAAAATATAATAGACTAAATTCATTTCAATCTGTTACGTTTTGCGGCTGCATACAAACAACCACCTTTGGGATCCAGGTATAAGAATCTGAATTGTTATTTATTACTTGTCTGCCTGTTAGCCTCGGTGTCTCCGTACTTTTGTGCTTTATCTAATATCTTCCTTCTTGCTTGGCTGCTTGAGGTTCTTCGCTGAGGTTTACTTTAGGCTGGAATTTGGGAGTGGCAACAAAAATGGGGTAATTTATTCTGGAGGGCTAAAACACAAAAGGCGTGTGCCTAATACAAGGCAATGTAAAGCTCATGAGATTGTGGGACACACTTAGTTAATATTGTCTTCTGGCCTTTGTAAATCAAATACAACCCAGCTACAATCTATTCTGCCAAAATAGGTGGCGTAGTTTAATATATATTATTAAAATATTTTGAGGTTGTCCAACCTCAAACCTTTGATTATTAAACCTTGATAATCTTGAGTTTATCAAAATCGTTCTATGTAGAGAAATACCAGCTGTCTCATACTTAAGTGCCACCAGCTCTGCTCCTACTGACGGTTATTAGCACAGGCTATCACAGGTACTGGCATTTGGGATAATGGGAAGATTGGGGCCATGCCATGGCAGGAAGAGACTGGAAGCAAGGCTATAAAACACCGTGGCTGTGACAACCTCAGTGAAGGAGCGTAGAGGGCTGGGATGGCTGCGTTTTAGCCATTAGTCCAAACTTAGCCACTGTAGCCTTCTACCAGAGCCTTGGGGTTTATGCTGATAAACGAAATTAGTTTCATCCCTATCTGATAGAAAAAAAGGCCTTAATGATACAGAAGGCCTTAGGCCTGTCTTATAAATATGAGCTATTTCATGTGATTTGAGATTTTAGTTACATATGTAACATAATGTGCCTTCTAGCCATAAAACCATTTCGCCTTGATTAGCAGAATTAACTTAGAGAACGGAGGAGTCTGAGGCTTACGATCTAATTACGAGATCACAGATTCATGTCACCTCCTGAAGTCACTCGGGCTAGAAGCAGTCACCAAAGGATTCCTTCACAGGCAATGGAGAGTTGGCTGCTTCCAGAGACATCCCCCCAAATCTGGAGATGGCTCTGTGGCCCCATTCCCTGCAGAAGGAGTCCAGGGTGACAGTGCTTCTAACTCAGGCAGCTGAGGCTGGAGAGGTCACCCGGAGGTGCTGGAGTCCTTCATGCCTGTAGACACGTACAGGGTATGGAACCTTTACTGGCCCATGAGCAGCAGAGGAGGATTTCTGCTGTCGCAACAGCATCAAGGCAACGCAACCTCTTTGTTTTAAAACACAGTAGGAAATACCTTGTGTTTAGGTAAGTGGGCATGGTACTCTGCCAAGATAAGACTGATGTGTCATCATTTGTTCGGCTGATAGAGGCTGATGAATTGTAACAGTGCCACATCAACCAGAAATACTTATAAAGACGCAGTTGCCTGAAAAACAACGTCATGCTTTTGTTGTTAGTGGAATGTAACTCATTAATGTGTATATCGTGCACCCATGAGTCAATGCCGAGTAGAGCTATTAAGATCTAAATATATTTTACTATGAATAGTGGAAGACTGACCCGCACTGCTCCCTCCATTACAGCAATAGTTTCATATCCTATTCTGGTGGTATATTACCATTTTATATGTTGACAGCAGCAGGTCTGTGAGTGAGGGATTGAGTTGAGTGGCCATAACTTCTAGTCTTCTCCAGAGCTAGTAATGAGCTCATTAATATAGTGACATGACAGACAAAAGACCCAAGGTGAAAACCTAAAAATCAATGAGTGTTGATTTGTTTTAATCAAATAGTTTTCCTTGAATTTATTAGTTTCTAGTACTGCTGAGCAAGCAAAATTATAATTTACAGTAACCGATTGCAAATGGTGACTGGATGACAAAATTCAGGAAGAAAATATTCCAGCCCACCACAACCAAGCAGGCAGAAAGGCTGAGATCAGATCCTCAGTACCGTGCCATGAAAGATTTTTATTCAAATAGAAAACCTACGCTGCAGCACATTGGGTAACGGTGATCTTTGAAGCCGTATTTTTCTGGTCATTGTGACATCTGGACCTTATAACATTATAAGACAAAGAAGAGGAAGAAGGTGATACACCGCTTGGTCCTTTCTTGCCTGGATTATGAGAGCTTTGTACTATTTATACATTTCAGGGGATCAGCAAATGTGTTCCCAGTTTATCTGGTTCTGTTATGTAGTGGGGGCAGTGTTAAGGGCAGGCACGCAGGTTTTAAAGAACAATTCAAATTCAGTTTCAACAGCCATAAAACCTCAAATGTGAGAACGGGGACTTGCGAAAGCTTCTCCTCCCCTTAAAATATCATTTGCTCTCCTCTCCTGGTGGTTCTCTCCCCAGAATCCCATCTCCTTGAGATGGTTTCTATGTCCTGTAATTGCACAATATCGGCAGTACTGGCAACTCCGGGTCACAGAAATATAGCTTTGCCTTTTAAAAGAGGGATTGGTCAAGTCAGCATTAACCTTTGCGGATGTTGTGCTATTTTTCTTACTCACAGATAAAGATCTAATAACCATTTAAAAAAATAATTGATCTGTGGCCTTTGAAGAGGAGGCCTGGTGAGAGAATTAGGTTAAAATAGAACAAAAATGTTTCCATCTTTCCCATGCTCTAACTGCGGTCATAAGAGATCCCCTCAGTCAGGAAGCTGTTGGTTTTGCTTAATTATCTTCCCACAGAGTGGGAGAGACAATGTAAGCTGTAGGACCTTCAATTTGTTGATAAAAATTAGAGTTGTTCACTTTTTGGCTGTATCTTTGTCTATTGATTATAAAGGCTACCAAAGTAACCAGGTGGGAGATAAGCACGTGCGTTGCAGAGATAGGTGCAATGACTTAGGTGAATATACTAATTTACTTGCCTGGGACAGAATAACTAAAAAGTGGCGCTTCTTACCTTTTGTTGAACCAAACCTTTTCCTGTGGATTTGCTGCCTTAATGTGTTAGCACTTGGAAGCAGCACAGGAAACCAAATAATTTGCAGTTCATTAATAACTTTAAGTACATTCTGTTGTGCGTCTGCTTTCTTTCATGGCCTCCTCAACACCAGCTCGATTCTGCTGTGAGAGAAGATCACATTTCTCCCGAGTGATTTCCAAGCCTCTAGAGCTTTGATACTGGAGGTCCTCAAATAAGTCCCCTTACTGAGGGAAATGGCAGAAGATCTGTAAGTCTTCCATCGTCTGGTTTTACTACTTCATTCCCTCTGAACGACTGTGGTTGCAACTATTTATCATGAACTTAAAACTGGATGTTGTTTTGGAGAAACATGCTTAACCAAATTCATTAGTCGGCTCAATGCGGCGTTAGCTGTATCGGCCCCTAAAGAGTTCCTCGCTGAAAGGGCGTGAAGAACCACATAAGAAAGAGTTAAACCACCCACCGAGCTATTATCAGTAGCCTCTAAGTGCCAGAATGGATCACTTGCAATAAATTAATTTTTTTTCCTGCTTCTTGCATTAAAAAAAATATCTTCCATTGTCATCTCTGATCATCACTGCTGCTTTACAGCTAAATAAAGTATTGCCTTCCTTTTTGTTGAATCTCGACAGATATTTTTTTCTTTCTACAGAAAGTTACTTGAACAGTCCTCTCCTCCTCTGCAGCTGACTCATCTCCAGTAGCATTTATTTGTCACATCAGCTATCTCCCTACGTGGCATGGAGGTTTCTGGTAAAAACAAAGAGGAAGCTGAAACTTCAGCTATATCAGAGCAGATTTTGTAGCAGACACTTTGTTTCCCATTCAAAACAAACTCCGTTTTCTAAGGCAGAGAGAATTCCAATTATCACAAGAACAGAGCAGAAAATCTACAGCCTCTTAAGAAAAACAGTAAGATTTACGGGTACTATTCAGAATGCTTAAATTAAATAGAATCTTTTTAGCCCCTGAGATTTTTTTCTGCAGTGACTGCACCCACCCCTATGAAATCTAATTGACTGTATAATATGTGAAGTGGCACAGTAGTATCTAAGAGTATGTGTCTGGCATTTAATACGTAATTTTCCACTTCTTACTTCAGGTTACTGCCTCCTCATTTCCTTTTCCTTTTTCATATTATGGGGCTCTAGTGTTCATGATAATGATAAAATATCTAATCCAAGAGGCTGCCAAGTGAAATTTTAATCAAAGGCCTTTCGTAACTGAAAGACTGGCTTTGTTAGGTGATCAATATCTATTGATGGAAAGAGCCTAGAAGAAAAAGAGTTCTCTTTGCTTTCACAAGGGAAGAAGTTATTAGAAGTTATTAGAAACGTGGGCCAATTTGCCCCTCCTGCACCTCCTAGGAGTCTGGATCCAACCTTAAATAGACAGATTGGCTGAAATCACCAAGCAGCCATTTTAAGACCTCTTCTAAGCTGCACTGTTAATTAAAACCTGAACAGACTGCTGATACCTGGCACCTTGGGGGAAAGAAAAAAAGCTGCTGTAATTATGCGCACCACAGAACTTGTTCTCTATCTCAAATCCACATTTTCTACTTAGCTATGCTGTGGGCTAAAGAAAAAAGGGAGACCAGGCTAAAAGTATTTGTGGAAACCTGCCAGGAACACAGGGGTAGAACGGTGACGAGCATTAATTAATATGCTCGTTTGGCAGCGGAACAATTAGGATGCAAAGACAGGCACCACCAGCAAACGGGAATCTGGAATCAGATCACAACAGAATAGGAAAGGGAGGGATGCTGAGGGCAGGAATGGGCTGTAGAGGATCTTACTGCAGTTTACCACAAGATGATTCGAAAGGAACGTCCCTTCAGACCTGAACAAAGTGACATTTTGCAACTTAATTACACGGGAGCAGGTTCCTAGCCCCTGCCCCCTTCAAGGATGCCCGCTCCAGAAATCCTATTATTGAGGAAAATACAAAACCTAATATCAATTCGAGTCCTTTTCTGAATCGAGGCCTAGTTGATCAGTTAATGCATTTCAGAGCAGGTAGGAAATCAGTAATGGAGAAATTTAGCGGCTGTTGTTCTCTTCTGTGCCTCTCCAAGTATGCTGTCCAGTCTATTTTTAAGTGGATCAGGGAAGATAATAGCAAGATTCGTGCAAACTTCAAGTATGTCCAGTTTCTCCTTCATCAGATTTCTGATGTCATATGCACATTTACATACATTACGTATACAATTAAACACTTTCCCCCTTTCTGAAGGTATTTTTATCCATTCTCCATCAACATAAATAATTCAGCACATCTTTCCTGTCCTCCTCTTAAAAATATTGACAATTCATGCTAACGCAGCTTGGTTTCGTTATTTCGGGAGCTCGGGCTTGGTCTGTGTCATTGAGTGGCCATTTCCCAAACCCGGAGCTCAGATAGGAAGGTTTTCCTTCCCCTGGGAAAAACGTGTAGAAGGGGTTTGTTGGCCTTACAGTAAAGCCTCCCCTAGATATGGGCCTACAACCGATATTACAGCATCGTGCAAAGAAATATGGCTCGCTGGTTAGCACCGTGCACGTCAGAGCACCAAGAAGGCAAGGAAAAATCAAGCCAGTCCCAGGAGGATTTAAAGATCGGGGGCACGACCCAGCCAGACCTTCCCTTGAGAGCTCAGATAAAAACTACTCAGGTTTGAAGCCTTTTGTTGGACCCCACTCTAGCAACACAATCAAATATCCTTTTACTTCTAATATTTTGGGGAATGGCAGGAAGACTTTTACCGAGTAGCAGGTTGATACACCAGCCAAGTTATTTTACAGAGAACAAAAGTCCGATGTTGCTGAAACTGCTTTTGCGGACTTTGCCAACAAATTAATTAAAGGAAGGATCCCTAGATATAATGTACCTACTATATACATTTGCTACAAATCAGTAGGCAGAAAGCTTTAGTTTTTCACAACTCTGTTCCCCTTAACTGCAACTTCTAAAAAGATTAATTTGAACCAGAGAAACAAGCAAGTAATGAGCAGTGTTGCCTTCGAAATCCATAATTATTTTTTGTAAATTGCTCTTTGCATTGCAATCAAGCCTGAGCCTCTCCTCTCCCCCCAGGATTTTCAAGACTGTCTGGATTTTTACATTTGCTCACAAAACAACGGCTCTCCTCCTTGCCTCGAGGTGGGCTGGAAGGATGTGGCTGGAGGCAGGGCTGGTCAGCAGTCACTGATACGAGTCTGCGTGTGCAAGCATGGGGTTTGTGAGCATTGCTGCTGCATGGCCTTGAGGTTTGCTTTTGAAGAATACTCAGGAAAATGGAATTCACCTGGGGTTAAACCACAGGCTTTTCAAAACTCTTCTGGTTGCCAACTAAACGGTCTTTGCTCACCCTGTGCCCTATTATGCTTTCTTACCGTCCCACGTTAATAAAAACCGAACCACTCCCTGCTCCATCCAAGGTGGGAGTCCTCAGGGTAAATGAAAGTCAGGCCGGTAACGTCTGTCTCGGCTAAACTCTGGAACCAGTTATTTTCCCTTGGGTCTAAAAATAGACAACTACAGTTGACTGCATTTTGCTTTGAGTGTCCACTCTCCCCATACCTGTCAGCAGAACCCCATTTTGACTTCAAGGCATCAATCACAGAACGCGTGAGCCAGTCCTGAGCTAGTAGAAATGATCCTCGTTGCACGAGCGATCTCACTGCTTGCTTTATGGGCTTTCCGGGCAAATTCAGCCCAGGCGGGAGGTCTTGATAAGCATCTTGATCATGTGCTTTCCTGACCTTGATGCTTTGAGTCACGAGCAGACTCCGAGTCAGATGAGTCAATGTCAGGAAAGATGTTTGAATGCAGAACTGAAAATTGGGACAACTGTAAAACACCGCTTTTCTGGTAAGCCAGGCTGATCTGAGTTTACAGCTGTGCCTGGCTGCTAACCAGCAAAACCATAATCCCCAAATATACCAGTGCCCTGAGAGCATCTTTAAAGTAGCAATAAATTCATGAAAATGGAAAGTGGATGCATTACTTTTCTCTCTTATATGCCTCATGGACATCGTTTAATCCATTTCCTACAGTGAAACCTGCATTACAAAACCAGAGGAATTCAAAGTAAATGAATGGATCCAGCCCCTGCTTGACTGCAGAGCGTTAATAATTTGGCTTAGCTCCCTGCTTGGATTGTTTTTCACCTAAAGAGATATTTACTGTAATATCCAAACACTGTTTCAAAGCAGGCAAGGAACATTCCTACAGATGAAATGCAATCTTCTAGATCACCAGGAAAGGAGGCAGACTTCCTAAGAAGGAGATTTGTAGTCAGACGCGCTACCTTGTTGCAGCAGGCTACATGCCCAGGACGGCTAATGTCCTAGTTGAGAATAAAGAGAAATGTCCTCTTTTAGATGGTGAGATTGGCTCCCGTTGGGAGTCATTGAACCCCTGCCTCTTGAGATTCTTTACGAACATCAGAGAAATAGAGAATAAACTGGAGGGAACGATGCTGCAAGCAGAGCTGGGAGATGGTGTTGGCGTTCTCCATCTGTGCTTTTTGTGAACAAACCAGCAGCTGTAATCTTTTTGATGATGTAGCCATCAGGATTGCTCTTTGGCCAAAAGGACTGATTTTCCGTAGGCAGCAATTTCAGGCTGCCATTTCCAGCGGGTGTTCGATGGTTTGCAGCCAGTCGGGAACGCCTGCGGAGTCAGACGTCTCCCTGCTGCCCGCAGCCAGGCACTACAGTCATCTGGTCACAAAAACACGGCGCAAGAGAATCCAGGAACCACCAGGAGCTCTAATGAATTTTTTCAAGACAGACAGACTTCTCGCTTGTGTCAAATATTAAAAACTAAAGTGAATCTGACACCTGGAAGAGCTTGCACTGGTATTCCACACACCCCCTCTCCATTAACACATGAGAATTATTTTAATTGTTTCTCCTTCTCCACCTTGTTCTTTCCTTAATGGAATTACAGTGAAATTTTAGCTAACCACAAATGACCAGCTGTTTTAATGTTAAAGCCCTGGGATGGCCTGCCAGCTAAATGCAAGAGGGTAACTTTGTTTAAAGCAAAGAGATTCCCAATACACCACTTTACGTGCAACAAGGCAGCTCGCTAAAAACACAGACATTTCAGAATTACGGTTACTTTGTCCCTTGCTCCTGCTCTCTGTACCGTAAGCGATTTCAAATCCTCAGCCTGAGCGAGCCAATGCTCGGGGAAACCGAGCGCCCGCGGACCTTCGGGGCCGGGCAGCGACTGCTCCTCCGTGGCCGGAGAGCTGCAAAAGCAGCCGCTGGGATGCGGGGATGGAGAAGCCAATGACCAGATGGATGATATAAATAAAAATAACAAAGTGGTGCCGAGTATTATATTGTCTGCTTTGGTATGATAATAACGCCACACAGATACTCAGTCTAGTTTAGGACTAGACCTACAGAAACACAGTTTTATCTCCATTTTACAACCAAAGTAGAGACCTTACTCAAAATAGAGAGCTCTGCTCTCCCCATCCTCAGCCCTGTACCTAAACCATAAATCATCTTCTTCCTATACTGCTGTACTATTTTTTATCTTGATCTCTAATAAATGCCATGTTTGTGAAATATGTTCTAGCATATGGGGAGAAATAAATACGAGTACATCTCCAAAGAATAAGTCTAGCAGCAAGTGTCCCTTATACCTTGCCAGTGTTCCTCAGCGCTGAATTTAAAGGCACTACCTTTGTGTGTGACAGGGTCATCAGTCTGCACGGCCCGGCTGCTCTAAGCCTTGCTGAGAACCCGAAGCAGCAGTAGTTTTATACGTGGCTGCAGACATGTGGCACCAACAAGAAAGAAAAAGCCACGGGGATGGAGCAGAAGGTTATTTGGGACGTCTGGAATAAATTCAATGCTCCCAGAAGACGTTATTTAATCTCTCTGTCTCCGGTTCCCGACCCCCCCCCGGTAAAATAACAACACTTTCCTATTTCCCAGGGGTTGTTTTGCTTAATATTCAGGAGGGTCTCTAATATTGCAAAGCTGGAGCTGCCTCCAGTGTTTTGATGAGGTATTTTACTTCCCTGTAAGGCACCGGAGAGCTGAACGATGGGTGGGACTTTTACTCTTTCAAAACGTGAGCTAGAATGACGGCAGCTATGGATGGCTATCTATTGCAGCACCAGTTCCCTGTATCTTTTACCCCCTAAGCTGAACCCCTGCTTATAAACCAGTGGCTTCCAAGATTTTATTCCAGATGCTCTGCCATTTCTGCGAAGGAGAAGAACAACGAATCATCAGGAGTATCTGAGTAGAACTATGTGAGCGCTGAATGGCCAGTAAGTGTGAGATGAAGGTAAGTCCTGTCCCGGCGTTAGAGTACAAATGAAAGGTCGCAGATCAAAGAACAGGACCTACTTTGCTGGGCTAGAGGAGCTTATTTCTAGGTTCATACCACAGTTAGAAAATTAAAATAGTTAAAACAATGACACAGCAGACGTGCCCTCAATGCATCGTGTTACAGAAATCTCAAGGAGTAAAGAGAAAAGGGGTGGTGACGAGGAGGCGATGCTTTGGTAGCGAGCGTAGGTGCCCCTTCCAGCTTGGATAGAGAGAACAGGAGGAGGTATTTGATCGCGCCTTAGCGTACGAAACTTGCACATCTCGTAGGCCATAGAAACGTGCTCGAATCCCAGAGCCAGATGGCTAAAAAGCCCAAATTTCAAGAGGTTTTGGGAATCAATTGTGGAAGAAAATAACCACCTGGTGTAAGCGGAAACATTTCCTTTCATTTTACCAGGAAGTTTCATTTTTGTTTTAACCATATTAACTTCTTTGGTATTTTAAATAAATTCTGCAGCCAAGTAGTTTGAAATAAGCAGTTTTTCCTCCATTTTGAAATTATATCCTCTTGATTTTTCTAGCATTATTGTTATTTTAATGTGTCAAACCTGGCAATTTCCGTAGAAAACGTCCTTTCCAGCACAAATGTTTGGATCTGTGCTGCTGTCTGTACTTTAACCTCCCAGCTCAGTGTATTAGGTACTTCCCAGATGACCAGTACAGACTGGGCTGCCCTTAAGAGCTCACTACTACAGGCGTATTGAGTGCCAGTAAAAAGGAAAAGTTTTAGAGCATGAAAATATGAATCCGCTGTTTGCTCAAGGAGAGAAGGCACAAAAGCTTGGGAACCATTTGAACACTGACCGACAGTGAAAGCCATGGCTGCTGGTTGAAAGCATCCATTTAGCTTGCAGGGGCCAAAAAGTAAAAGCTACAGCAGAAGCGCTTTGGTTTGCCTTGTATAGAAGTAAAAAGGAGGATGTTTCCCAATGTGGCTGGATTTCTTGCTGGCATAGAAATGGAGGGGCTGGCAAAAAAAAGCAACTAAAATCAGGTCCATCTGCTTAGAATTAGCTTCTGAGTTTATGCAATCCACTGTGCAGCAGTAATGCACAAAAGGAGAATGAAACCAGGGGAATGTGAATTACAGCTGATCAGAACATTTTCAGCTCAATGAAATTTTGAAGTGAATTCTCTTGCAGCGAGGTGCTAGTTTTAACAGTTTTTGTCAAGCAGAAGCTTTTGTCCAGAGCTTTTCAGTTGTTTGCTATTTCCAAGCAAGCTGGTGGACCTGCGTTAAAGGAGAAGAGCAAGGATGGACCTGCATGAACACACTCATGTTTTGTAGTGTTGAAGCAGGCAGACTGATGTCATTCTTTTTCGGAGAAAGATTTTGCTTCTGTTCTAATGTGGGACGAAAATGAAATATGAAAGTTCAGTGGTTATAACAAAATGGATTTATCCTCCCCTACTTGGCTCTAATAAGAATATTTTTGGACAGAGGTCAGGAAGGGGATTACATACGCGCACGTGTCCATTTGAAGTCTTTAAAGAGAGAATTCCTGCTTCTTCTGCTATCCGTTAGCGACTGCCAGGTCCCACCACAAAGCCTTCAATAATTCAGAACACACTTTGTGAACAAAAGCAGGTGCTGGAAGTTAGCACAGGTAGTCGATAGCTTTCCTCCTGCGAGAGAGGTCACTGCACAAGTGGCCGTGAAGGTAGTGAGGTTTCTCTGATACCGACTCACTGAAGTGTTAACTCGCTCTAGCGAGAGACTTTCTGGCTGAATTTCCCTTGATGTAACATATGGATGCTGCACATCTTTCCAGTTCATTGACTGGTTCCTTTCTTAAGGGCTTCCTGCTTGTCCGTGAAGTGTCTTAAAATACCCTTCATACAGGTTTGGAACTGGCATCGTGCAAAAAACTTTGTATTTGCTGCCTAGTATTCAATTTTATGGTTTTTTTTTCCTTTAAAAAGACCGTGCATCACTCCAGACACTCAATTTCTGAGAGAACTGCTGCAGTTCTGGCCAATTCTGATGACTTGAGAGTTTTGTGTTCTGGTGTGCTGTAGAGAGTGGGAAGAAAAAATTGCAAGGAACAACAATTCATTTCTGGTTTCTCCATCACCAAAACATTTATATTTCAGTTCACTGAGACGCTCTCCCAGACCGTGCTGAACAAGAGGAGGAAAATTCACTTATATAGCTCTTTTCATTTAAAAGAAAATGTAGCTTGCTCAACTAATTTTGAAGGTGCGTTTTTACTGTGGTAGAATAAGAACCCCCTGCGGGAAGCAATCAGCCTCAGCCGATATGAGCAAAGGAACACTGCTCCAGCCTCAGAGGTGGATTATTTAACATGATTTTTTTTATGTATTCCAAGGTAATACTACTTGGTTAGTGTTAACACTGGGAAATCGGCATGGTCTTTTTTATTATCCTGCATATTGGTTTTGTAAGGAAGTTCATCTGCCCAAAAGCATACAGTGAGATATTACCGATTCTTTACTTGATTAACTGAATTAATGAACAGATTTTTTTTTTTTTTCATTTAACTGCTCCTCCTTTCTCACCTTCATCTCTTTGCTAAAATGAGTCACCGTTTGAGCCCCAGCATGTTGGAGCACTATGAAGATAAGGTTCAGCAGCAGTGTGCCCCCAGATACTGGGAACTCTATTATTATCATTATTATTCTCCTGAGCAAACCAGGCTCAAGTATTGGGTATTAGGCAAGAGGGACATTTTTTTCCTCTCAGAGTCTGCTAAACCAACAGTCAAATAAGCAGCAAAAGGAGCAACACTCCCTATACACACTCACAAAACCACACACATACTTTCTAAACTCAAATCTCTCCTGCATCGTTGTTCTTTGCATGAGATTTTCCAGTCTATGAGACAAGAGCTTAAATTAGCCAGCAGTTAGTCTCCTACTCTAGGTACCTCGGACTTGTACTCTATTGCCTAGAAACAGAGTTAGGCACCTAAAAATAAGTGATGCGACTACTTCTTCCACCTCCCCGTGCTATATTAAGTTTAGGAGAAAGTTTCATTGCGAAATCCTGCAGTCGAGGCTGCTTTCTCTGACGTTCAGTCACAGGAATTCTGTGTATTGTTTGTGCACGGAAGATGTTGGAGGGGAAAATCGTTTTGGTTTGGGTCCATTCTTCGGTATATAAAGAACATCGGGCCCCATCTTTCTGCCAAAAAGCAGCGTGCACTGGCACTCCGACACCAGCCAGCCTGGGAAAATCTGTGCACGTTCACGGGGGCCCAGTTTCAAGGTAGGAGGGCAGCCCAAGAAATTCACACCTTCACATGCTTGAGTTTTGAAGCTCTAGGGAACAAGGATTTTCTAACACATGGATATGATTAGGAACACGTCCGCCCTTGTAGCAGTTTTCCTAGTTTACATTGCTCACTAGGGAGAACCAATTCAACTTGAACAGGTATAAAGACACTTGATATTTTGGTCATCTTTCCAAGAGTGATCACGAGCAGTTCCCTAAGTCAAAGCCCAGTCCTGTGTGAACACTAACAACCACGTGTCAGCTCAGAAAGGACCGCAGAACATCTCTACAAATCACTTTGCCACAGGCCAAAACCAGTTCCACACTCTGTACTAAAACTCAGAAACCACTTTATTAAAAATAAAAAAAAAAAATCTAAAGACTATGATAAATACAATACGCCATGGGGAGAGGGTAAAAGATATCATGGGAATTGCTAGCGTCTTATGTCTCTGAAATAAGATGGCATTTATTAGGCGATAACAACCATGTAACGCTAAGAAACAGTGTTTTCAGTAACGATAAATTTTGACTCTCTCAAAACACAGGCAGCATAAGCGTCAGCTGGAGAACTAAGAGCAGAACCCAGGAGCCAGCTCCTAAGGCTGACTCTCCATTGCCAGGCATCTGAACGCGACTTTACAGCAGCACTGCCGGAGCAGCGCTGCTGCTTTCACGTCATTTACCCGACACCAGTAGGCACCAGTGCACAAAGCAAATCGGAATCCTGTTCTACTGCCCCAGCCATAAAACACTCCATACCTCTAGATAACCACCTATCCGTACAAGTGGCATAGTCTCCGATTCCTTTCACATTCTTAATTGGTATTTAATATGTAGCCAGATTATTCCCTGGAAAGCATCAGCAAGAAAAATACACATTTTCTTGTAGGTGCACTCTTAGTTTCTTGGAAAACCTACTGCCTGCAGTTATACCTGAGTCTGGAGAACAATGAACAGCACAACACATCATTTCTTCTCTGAAAAATGGCTTTACAGTGTAATAAACAACCCGTTTCCTTTTATTCTGCTTTCACCCAAATACCTTTTCATTTCCCATCTTAGTTTTTTTACTAATTTCCGCTCTAGTGAAAGATGCCAGGAATAAGTCTCTGCTCTTTGGAACTTTAATTCATCAGCATGGAAAAAATAGTTGGGGAACTTTTGCCACAGCCGGCTTTACAAACAGGTGCTCCAGGAGGCTCAAACAGCGTGTAATGAATCGGGAGCAAGTTCTTTAATTCCTGCTCCATCACCTTCTTTATGTAAGGCTATTCCTTGCATAAACATTGAAGAGCTTCCGAGACTAATTCAATAATTTGTCCTATTTCTTACTCGCTTTCTAATCTATAGGATGTTAAAAACAGACAGAGAACCTCGCATATCATGCATTTGGGTTCATATTTTGTTACAAGATTGCCGATCATGTATCATCTAGAAATTCTCACTAAAAAGCTCAAATTTGTGCTAAATGAGCCTTGGGCAGTTTTACTATTATCCTCCCACATTAAAAAATGAACACTGAGTCGTAGAAAAAAAGCATTTTAAGGAATTAATATTTTCATTTATGGCTTTTCATTCCCCCCCCCCCATTGTTGAACCGTGAGTATTTTAACAAACAGTAAGCGAAGCTGGGTTTGATCAAGAGTTCAGCCACATCTGTGTCTGGGGCTTTTGCTCTCTCCAGTGTTAAGATGGAGAATTTGTGCTGGCAGCTTTATATCTGGGCACAAGAGCTTTGCTTTGAACTCACTTTTAGAGAAGTGGGGGAAGTCTAATAGGAAACAAGTTCTTTCCTTCTTCTGGACACTAGGATGCTCCTTTGTAATGTAACTATTTCGAGTTTCCTCTTTGAAAGGGTCCAAGGCACAGAAACGGTCTCCGTGCTTTGCCGGCAGGAGGGTTGCAGATTCGTGGAAGGGGATTCAGGACGCTTCTCATCTTCCAGTGAGCAGGGGCAGTCATCTACAAGCTGATGTCCCACCACCATAGCTGTCTGTGTTACTCCTCAAAGTTACTCCGAGGCCTCCTTCCTCACCTACCTCATCTCCAGGGGTCTGGAGGGCAATAAATAGCCCAACGCATCTTTCCTTCCCTACAGGCTTAGGCCGTATAATAGGAAAGACGTTTCTACTTCCCATACGAGTCTTCCAGGGACTGACTATGAGCATAAATAAAATGTACAGTACTGATGAATTAAAGTCCTTAACATGTAAAAACATTTTGCTTTGCAAATCTAATTATCATTCCTGCCTGTTGGTGTTTTAAGTAGAGTTTTAAAATGTCAGGCGGTTGGGAGGGTTTGTTTGGGGTTTTGGGCTTTGTGTTGTTTCTTTGTTTTTCATGAGATGCTAATTTGTGGTAATTGTGTTATGCAGTCATAAGAGCTGGCTCAGAGGAAGGGAATTATTGGTGTGTGTATTTTAGTAATAACGATTAGAGAGCCAGAAAAAAAATGAGACAGGAGAAAACATATTACTAAAATGCTCACGTACTTTGGAAGAAAGCTACAGCTTGTTGCTTTAAGGGAATAAAAATCTGCCTAGTATTTCTCAAACACCTATGTCTACCAGCATGCCATCGAGATACAAACTGTATACATTTCTACAGACAGAATTAATGTGAGGCAATTAATGGAAATAAAAGAAGAAATGGGCAGTGATTTTTGTTGTAGTACTAGGAGCATGGAAGCTGTTAACTCCTTTTGTGCTTTCAGGTTCTTAAGAAAAAGACCCATCAGGAGAGAAAAAATAAAGCACAGTTCTTTGTTGTTGGCATTATAGCAATTCCTTGATATCTTAATTAGGAACACAGCGTCCTCTGTTCTGTTCAGGTCTGAACTAAAAGGCAGCTCCAACCCCATGTTGCTTAAGCCATGACACAGCAGATGGGTAAAGGAGCAAACAGGTGCCTCAGGAGAAGGGAGCGAGTTTAGCCCAGGCAAAAGAAGATATGGCTCACCATCTGTCTGGCCAAAATCATCAGCTGGGGAGGTAGGCTGGCAGGGCAACAGGTTGGCTTGGAAAAGGTTGAAGAGGTGGCTACAGTGATCTTGCATAGCTGTGACGCTGATTGTCTCATCATCCGTAGATTTGCGGACTCGCGCTACAAATGTCTCTTCCTCTGGAACATCCTGTGCTGGCCGCTATATGACAGGCTCCTAAATTAGGTGGAGCATGGATTTATTTTGACACGGCAGTTTCAGTCCCTAAGAGGAAGGGCTCAGTAACCTCAGCAGACAAGTTTCTGGAGCTCCAGCTATCGACGTTGACTTCAGGGGGCTTTGGATCGCATCTCTGCCCATGCTGGTGCTGCCATCAGAAAGCTGCTCCCTGTAACACCCTGCCAAAAGCACTCACTGTTGCCACATTTCTTTTAAAGCTGCTGACTTCTGCTGTCGTCAGCTTGGGCCCCTTCCATTTCAAGGGGATCTCAGGCAAGGTGCCATGTCAGCAAATCGTGGGTAGATATATGCCTATGAGAAGGCCAATACATCGCTAGCATCATATATCCTTTCCCCAAACAATTTTCTCTAATATTGCCAGCAAACAATTGCTGCCTGGAGATGGCAGTGGGTGACACGAGCTTTACATTTACAGTCCCAAGGAACCACAGGCTCCTTGTAGATGAGAGGTTCCATACATCAAATGTAACTTACTGTTATGCTCCAAGCTGCTGAGAAGATTACTTGGACAAAAGCTGCTGTTCGAGCACAAAAGGGAGGTGGAGGCTTAGCAAAGATGACAGAATTGTATACAAGATCACACGGCAAGAGAAATCTAGCATGGCCATGCAAGATGTCCTAGGCTTGGACAATCAGCCACCATAAGGGGACAAATAAAGCTCACAGTGACTTCCAGCCCCCCTGGAATAAGAGAAGCTTTCTGAATAAAGACAGAATTTCTCCCCCAGGATTTTTCAGAGCCATGCTTCTCTAAAGTAGTCAAGAAATTTGCTGCACTGTATGCTTTGGATGGAAAAGAAAGCTTGCAGCCCTGTAGTGAATGCTGAGGCACAAGACCAGACCTAAATCTAGCTCAGATCTGGGAAAGATAAAGCAGCACAGTGGTTTTATTTCTGTCATGGTGATGTTATATGGATTGCAATCGAGCCTGTTGTACAAAGAGCTGGATGTGCCACACTGGACACGTAGTCAGAGCCCTGGCCCTAAGGAGAGTCCTGCCTTGCCAGACAAAAGTTGGAAGGAGAAAGGGAGATGAAGGGAGATGTTTTGGGGCAAAAATGAAGTCAGTAGCATGAAGGCAGGTGTTTCAGTGCATTGGATCTCATTGCTTCTCACGTGTGGGCAGGCAGCAGCAGCAAATAACCTGAATGAAGTATTTAAGTGAGACAGTCCAAGATAGGTATGATTTAGACACACCTTCAATTCCCCTAAACTTTTTTACATATTAAAGATTAACATCAAGCTAAAGCAGAGCAAAGTGGCATAAACTCTCACTAGAGGGAAGCAGCAGTAACGTGATGGGAAAGGACCCAGCTCGACACAGGAGGTAAACAAGAAAGAAGCAGGAGGAATGAAAACTGAAATAGGCACTCATCTCTGGATAGATTTGTTTCAGCAGTAGGTAAAAATCAATCTTCCTCAGGCTACAAAACAGCACTGTCTTCTGTATGTGGTTAGACTTTATCAGATCATCCAGGTAATAAATCAAACGGGGAAATTCTTCACAAGTTACATCGAAATAAACATTTAACAGCTTCTCTATGTAATTAGGCAGCCTTCAGACCTGCAGCTGTGCACAAAATCCAGTGGCCCAAATCTTCATCTGTTGCGAATTAAGAAAGTACCCTTAACTTTAATGAAGCTGTCTTGATTTATGCAAAAGCATGGATCTTGTTTACCCAGCATTAGCCTACGCTTCAGTGATTTAGGAACATGGTGAAAAAGTCCCTATGAATCCCAAGATGGAAAATTGTAGACACTTCTAATACTCGGACGTCTCACTATTAAAGTAAGTATGAAATCAACAGGCAGATCTCTCTTGTCTGCAATGTTCAGCCCTTTTTACCCAATGCCTTTTTTAACCCACAGTTTGAATGCTCACTTTGAGTTCTCCAGATGACTCGGATGATTTTCATCTTTACTTCATTTATCTAGTACATATAGATCTTTCCATTAATATCTCACCCCTAGATTTAAACATCGTTGTACTTGCAAATGAGGCTGTTCAGGAGAAGTAAATACATACTGCTGTCTTCCAAGTTTGAGGCCACACGTAGCAGTATCCTCCAAGGTCCCTGTTCTCAATGCAAACTGATTGTCTTCAGGCAGCTGCAGCCCAACAGCAACTATGCTGGGTGGATTTTTTCCTCTTTTCTTCTTTTTAAATACTCAGAAGTTTGCAATTTATCTTCAATTCATCTGTGCTATAAGCTTC
Organism: Mycteria americana; assembly: GCF_035582795.1. Classification (NCBI taxonomy): domain Eukaryota; kingdom Metazoa; phylum Chordata; class Aves; order Ciconiiformes; family Ciconiidae; genus Mycteria; species Mycteria americana. The sequence goes on from NC_134387.1 coordinate 4,112,293, forward strand.
AGGCTGTCCAAATCTTAAAAGACAGAGGAATGAGTCTACTTCCAGCTTCAAGTTTAATAGACAACATTTAATATCCCTTGCCTTTGGGGAGGGTTTCTTTCTTCCCCCACCAGAAGCTAAGCCCTTACTAAACCCCGAGTCATGATTTCGCAAAACAATACTTTTCACTACTTTCCGAAGGGGTGCATAACGAATCATGTCAAAGCCTGTAGCACCTCGGAGAAGTTATTCCACTCCTGGTCCCAGACACAGGTTGTCTGCGTGGTCTGGCACTGAGCTACGCAGATTAACGATGGCACTTTATTAAATGGCATCGGACACACAAGCGATGGGATGCTGGGCCTTTGTATGACATACTTGTAATGAGAAGACAGCACTGGCCAAAAGCCACGATTTAAGGTTCTGATTTTAACAGAGCTAGCAAATAAGAAAGGGCCAGAGGCTTAGAACCGGCCGAGCAGCGGCACATTGCCTGGAGTCCTCCCCTGGGGACCCTCTCATGCTAACAAGTACAATTTACAACGCAGAAAGCATAGGATCTTGTTTGTGTTGAGTCCTATCTAGGCAGAGTAGATCCAACCCCTACTCCAGAAGGATTACAGTCCAAGTGAACAAGAGAAGGGAGGGAAAAGCATTATTTCCCCTACTTCACAGATAGGAAAGATACGCTTAGAGATCGACTTGCCAAAGCTCACCAAAGAAGTTTGCAGTATAAGCAAGGACCACGTCCAGGACTCTTGTTCCTTCCACTGCCTGAACGCAGAGACCTGCCTTTCTCTGCAGATCTTAACTGTAGAAAACCATGTTGGTGGGACCCTACAGGACGTTTAATCCTCTCTCAATAGAGAATGAAAGCTAAGTAAAAAACTGTGACAGGTCTTTGCCTAGGCTGTTCTTAAAAACTTTCAGCGATGGATATTCATCACCTGTACAGGCAGTCTTTCACCTGTCTTCAGGGCTGCAAAGCTTGAGGTTAAACAGCTCCCCCTCTCCCAGCCTCACAGGTCATGTTTTCTAGGCTTGGATCATTCTCACTGCTTTCTCCTGAACTCTTTCCGATTAGTCCAAAACTTTTAAAATGGACATGTGCAACACCAGCCTACGTCTTGCCAAAGCTAAGTACAAAGTTCGCTTCGTAAAACTTAGATGTGACAGTAACCCTGCCCTGTCCATCTTCACCGGATGACGTACATCAGCTGTACTTTGTTCAGTGACCCTTCCGACCTCGGGCTGTTAGCGGTCTCTGGGTGTAAGAGTTCTTCACCACGATGCATTAATTTTTCTCTGAGGATTTTAGGAAAAACACCTACTGTCTGGCACGTCCTTCTGCTTCCCTCCACTCCAGAAAGATGCCCTCTAACAAGGGTATTACTCATAGATGAGCTGATACTTTGAGTACAGTGTTAATGACTGAAGCTATGAATATAAATGTATTTCCATTGCGCATTTAAGAGCTTGGAACAAGCCACCAGTATGGAGAGGTCATACGTATCGGTAGAAACAAAACGCTGGTGGGGTTCACCTCTCTTCCCTCCCCTGAGTCATTTAGGCTCATTTTCCAATTGATCGAGTGAAATAGAGTTGCCTCATCCTAAGACAGGCATCTAAAATAGGTCTGCTGAATCATGGTCTTTAAGGGTCTGTAGTAACTCAAGCTTTCCTTTATTCATTTAGGCTTCACTCTCTCCCAACATCCTTTGTTACTCGGGGAAGGACCGTGGTACAGCCTGACACTCCCGAGTGCTGCAGGGGCTCAGGTTGAGCTCAAGACCTCTCAGCAGCCTTCAAAAACAAGTGTTACATCTATAGAGCAAGTAGCACCGGTGCCAAGAAAACTGCGGAGAAATGGAAGCTGAGCATTTACAAATCGCCTCTCATTTTTGCAGTTTGCAACGTTCTCAAAATTGATTTGAATTCTCTTCCCCCCGCCTTGCAATTTCCTCCCGTGGGGGTCTTTTGTTCCAAAAGAAAGACTGCAAATGATACAGAAGCTGGAACTGTCATAAGGTAAGGACGACTACGCTTTCCCAAACTCTTTGCCTAATCTACACAAATTGCACATTCCTGTTAGCTGCTTTTATATTTTTCCTTCAAGTGGCAATGGCTACCCAAGAAGAAAGCAGAGAGTCCAAAGTTGTCGGAGCAGTGATCGGGGCTACCGACAAGCCCAGCTCTGCATGTGGTGCTCTCCTGGGGGAACCTGAGCATCACTTTTAAATTTGCCTCCGTTAGGAAACACGTGAATCCAAACAAACAAACTTTCCCTCTCAAAGTTCCTGCCCAGGAGGAGGAGGTGGTGGGGTCTGTCCTGCAAGAACAGGCACATGGCTCGTCTGCTTCCCTGTGCCTACAGGAATTGCTTTCCCTTGGCTCTAAAATCCCAGTCCATGTTCTGCTCCCCCTTCCTTTCACTTCAGGACACCAGTTTTATATTCATCTGTTCATCGTCAGTGACTCGGGGCACTTTTTTTTAAAAAATGCAGTTAAAAGAGCCATGTGAAAAATCAACCTCACCTCAACAGCCCCTTCTGCTCAAGGGATTTCATAGCTGAGCCCCCACCTCAGGTGAGCTGTGCTGCCTACCCCAGTGCTTTGTCCCACCATGCAGACCGCATGGTCAGTGTATCTCTCGCCTTGTTATTTTCTTCATGCTCAGGTTGCCTGGCAGGCAATTCTCTTTTTATATCACAAGAGTTACTTGTTAGCCTACAAACAGGAGCTTGTTAGCTGGCTTCCACTTTCCGCTCTCTGCAGGAACTGGTAGTTTGCATGGAAAAGAAAAAAAAAAAATATTTAAAACGCCACTTGTCATCAGATGAAGTGCTCTTTCTTTCTGAGCAATACGGGAATGGCAGGGGATTACGGTAATGGCAAGGGTACTGCCTGCTACATCAGCAGAGCAGTAAAGTTACTGCTGCTCCTTGACAGCGTGGAGCCGAACACTGCAACTGGGGAGGGATCCCGAGGGGGATGCTGGAGCCAAGCCCCTCACAAGCATCGGGATACAGGGATCAGTGCAACCGGGAGTTGTCAAAACGTTAGTGGGGAGATAAAGGGAGAAAAGCAATGGATTTGCAGGCATGGAGCCCCATCCCTGCGTGAAGAGAGGAGCCTGCTGTGTTGTGCTGTGAATCTCCTTTCCAGATGCTCAGAGAAGCTGTGCTGCCTTCTAGATCTGAAGAGGTGAGTGTGGATTGGGGCAGGCACAAGGGTCTAGGCTATGCTCTTCCTCAAGCCTTCTCTCTCCACAGGTTGAGCATTATCCGGTTGGTTCTGAGCATGAAAATCTCTGTCGGTCCTTCCTGCTGCATCCCCTTGACTTACTGGGAAGTTTTGCTTCATGTGCTTAAAAATCCAGTTTGATAATTTCTTAATTGTCTAGTCCACCATCAACCCTATAATGACCACAGTTAAAATGGTTAGAGATGCTTGATGCTACAGTCACTTTTCATTGATATGCTTAGTAAAATCTGTCCTTTTCTTTCTCGGAATTATTCTTCAACTTGTTCCCTCTTGCAGCAAAGAAAACATTAAAAAATCCAATTTCGTTTCAGTGCACGGAAGGCAAATTCCCACGGTGTGATACCTTTTCATCTCCCCTCCCCCACCCTCCCTGCTTGTGAACTGGGAATTTTGGGGGTTCAGAGTTTTAAATGCCTTTGCCTGCAGGAAAATTCAGTTTGGAGATTCAGCTACGTGACAGTTGTGGCTGCTCAGCGTTTGCGTAAAGTGCAATCTGAGGGACTCATCTGAAAGACTTCCTATTAGGACACTTACAGAGCCTTACCTTATCTCGGATTTAACAGGAGTAGTCTTAATGGTGGTTTTTCACTTGTCTGACCAATGTTTTGGATGGGAACACTATATCCACGTCTAGGTGTTGCGAAAGGCTTTTCAGCCCACACTTGTAGCTTTCCCCTTCGTGTCCCCCGTCTCAGTTCCCAGGCTTATCCTCACTTTTCCATCTGATGTACCTTTTCTCCATATTTAGTCAGCTAAGGCTGAGCTTGGCTTCCAGATGCTCTGAAACGTTGTGTCACTCAGTAGGAAACTCGTTCCTTGCAACATCTTCTGCTTGGCAGGAATTGCTTTTCCCTATAGATTTCTAAAATGGGCAGTTTAGCTGGACTAACAAGCAGTTCAGTGGGTAAAGGAGTCACTTAATAAAGAAATCTTGGAGTAAATTCTGGGCTTATAAATCTACTTCACAGTTTGTAGTCCTGAACTGTGTCCCGCCGGTTTCTATCTCTCCTCGAACCGGTCTCTGCATGTGGACTGATAATTAGGATTGATTGCTATTCCTAAAGGAGGACGGACTGCTGCTGAGAACACGGTGAGAAAACTCGGGCAACAAAATCCACGTTGGTCTGTTAGTTGTTGGTAAACAATTCTGGGCTGAAAAAAGGTTGGTTCCACTGGCTGGAGCCAGCCTGAGGAAGGCTCCCTGAAATAGCCTCCCGCCCCACTCTTATATGGGAACCATAGCAGTAAGTGAACGTTGTTTCTGGGAATCATATTGTTTGTGTCTTTGTCTCCTTCAGGGGACTGACGATCTGCAAAGAGCACAACAGCGTGCAGCGCATCGTTGACACGGTAAACTTCGAGCTCCCCTTCAGAGCAAGCCAGAAGCTGATGTAAATGAACTTTAATTCGCAGTCCAGGAGCTCAAGTGACAACTGCTCCACAGCATGGAGAAGCTTTGATTGACACTTCAGACCCTGAAGATGGGTAGTGGCAGGGATCTCAAATGACGTTGTTGAGCAGCCACAGCAGCAGCCTCCACCTTGTCAGGTTTCTAAGGCAGCTGTAAGGCAGGATCAGGACTAACACAAGGTAATTAAAAGCATCGGTGATTTCCTCTTGGGAGAAACCTAAATTTGAGACCCTTTGGAATATTTATGTTATTTAAATATTGAATCTTCCCAGAAAGGCAGACATGATTTTAACCTGCAATTCCAATATTTCTCATCAAGTAATCCTGGAAAGTAGGATAAATAGCCTCAGTTTTGTGTAGCCTCGCTTCTGCACCCCAAGAAAAATGCAAAAGGAGTTAAATTTGACTTGGAAATGGTGGCTATTAACTGTGCTATAATAGTAAAAACTTAGGGAGAAAGGTAGATTTTCTAAAATGTTTCTGGATCCTTCTCATTGTTCCTGGTGCTGCACTTCTAAGACGTTCTTAAAAACTCTTTTCCCCAGCAAAGTCAGGCAAATGCTGCCTGTAGAACCTTCTGAGAACTGATCTCATCACGCTTTCTACCTGAAAAGGGAGTGAAGTACAACAGCCTCGCATGAACATTACCAGCCACTCACCATGGCTTTCCTCCCTGGAAACTCCTCTGACTGCTCCAACTGCACCCACTCTGTGGGGCCTGTGAACATTTCAAAGGCCATTTTACTAGGTGTTCTTCTAGGGGGGCTGATTGTTTTTGGAGTTTTGGGTAATATTCTGGTTATCCTCTCTGTAGCCTGCCACAGACATCTTCAGAGTGTCACCCACTATTATATAATTAACCTGGCTGTAGCTGACCTCCTCTTGACTTCCACTGTCCTGCCCTTCTCGGCTACTATGGAGATTTTGGGCTACTGGGCCTTTGGGAGAATCTTCTGCAACATCTGGGCAGCTGTTGATGTCCTTTGCTGCACTGCTTCCATTATGAGCCTCTGTATCATCTCGATAGACAGGTACATCGGGGTGAGCTACCCACTGAGATACCCAAGTATAGTGACAGAGAAGAGAGGCCTCCTGGCGTTACTGTGTGTTTGGGCGTTGTCTCTGGTGATATCGATTGGACCTCTTTTTGGCTGGAAGGAACCAGCACCAGAAGATGAGACCATCTGTCAAATCACCGAGGAGCCTGGCTACGTGTTGTTCTCCGCTCTAGGCTCCTTCTACCTCCCCTTGACTATTATCCTGGTGATGTATTGCCGAGTGTATGTCGTGGCCAAAAGGGAAAACAAAGGTCTGACTTCTGGTCTGAAGACGGAGAGATCTCGTTCTGAAGAGGTGACCCTACGGATCCATCGTAAAAATGCTCCTGAAGCGGGCGGATCGGCATCCAACCCCAAGAGCAAGCATCATTTCTCAGTGCGTCTCCTCAAGTTCTCCAGGGAAAAGAAAGCTGCCAAGACCCTGGGAATAGTTGTGGGATGCTTCGTTCTCTGCTGGCTTCCATTTTTTGTAGTAATGCCTCTTGGTAAGTAAAGCCAAACCCTCTACCCTTTACAGCACCTTCCCTGGAGGCAGGGCCATGTTCGCGCCTGTGTACGATAATGCTGACCAGAAAAGCTCTGAGGGAATAATTTTCCATTGCAAAACTGTCAAAATCAAAACATTCACCATCACAAAGCAGTGAGCGTAAAAAGCGATAGTCTCAAATGAAACAAGGCGTCTCTGGTTCAAAGAGAAGCATAAAATTCTGAAAATAAGGGGAAGGATTTAGTACTCTTTTTCCATACAGAAAATACTCTTTCAGAACTAGGACTGTTATTTCTGACGAGCTCTGCTATAGGAACGATATCTTCAGGGATGAGTGTGTTTATATGCAAGTTTGCAACCAGTTCTTCAGGTGATATAAATACGTAAAAGGTCAAGATAGAAATGCATTCAGGGTCAAAGTAGCTGTTTACAGACTTGGGGCCAGACCTCCTGGAGTGCTCAGCACTTAATTCCCACTATAAGGAAAAAAATCAGCTTCCTATCAGGAAAGTTCACACTATGAGATAGCATACTCCAAATGGAATGAATGTATTTTTTAAATTTATCATATAACTAGTCAGAAGACAGCAGCGAGGATCCTTCAGACTAATTTTATAACTTCTCTGGCTTGCATCTGTTGTGGAAACCCGCTGACACCACTGCCCAAACACTGGCTTCAACCGTCATACTGAATAGGAATATTTATTCACCAGTTGTAATTCTAAAGGGGAGGAAAGTCAGGGATTTGTTCTGCTTTGCTATCACTGAAATACAGGGAAGTAATTAGGATTTTAACTAAACCTTGCTCAGTCACCTTTGATGAGATTTCAGGATTTAATAGCAGAATACTAATTTCATACCTATATCTGCGTGTGACGTATGTGGCACACCACACTGAAGTTTGCTCTGCAGCCGCTGTACTAAATATTAGGCTTTGAAACATGCACCCTTAAACCTGTTATTTGCTCAAGTTCAGTAGCTTTTCTTATGGAAAGGGCTTACGCCATACAGGAAAAATGAAGTAAGATTGTGCAGAAGTTTTAGCTAATAACAGAACAATGTGTACAATTAAGAAAAAGAAAAAAAACAATCTTACCTAAACATGAAAAGAAAGATTTGGGGATTTTCTTTTTACTTTTTTTTTTTTAAACCTTATAAAAAGCTGTTCTTTTTCAATTAACCTCTACCGGATTTACTAAGATCACCAGGTTGTTTCACGAAAACCTGTCGCTCACGTTGCCACATGAAAAACCCCTACAGAATCTTTTCTGTTGGCCGATACTGGGAAGTGCTGGAGTGAGAGCTGTAGATGTTTCGTAAGGAGGAGCCCGGAAAGGCCTGGCTCGTGCTGTCCAGGATGTCAGCATGTTGGAATGCTGGTTGCCAAGATGTCCGAAACATACCCAAAAAGGGTTTGCGAGAACACATTAAACACACTTCTTTTCATCTGCAAATGTGGTTGCCCACACAGAGCTGTGGTTAATTAATTTGCTTTGGATTTAAGACATTTTCTGGACTCAAGAGTGGCTTTGTGTCTTTCTTTGATCCCTTATAAGGAAACTTTCTCGAGGTTAGTTTCCCTGTCTTTGTGGGGTTACTATGTTATTTTTAAAGCATATAGTAAGTCTGTCAAAACCTATTTGCTACTTCTGTTTAAGGACAAACAACTATTAAACAGACAAGTGGCACAAAAAAACGCCTCTTCAAAAAAACCAAGGAAACACATCTTGAGGCAGACTGACTGTCCCACCCAGAGCCAGAGACTCACCCAGAGATGATTGCATATGGCACTCTACACCTGTACCACGCTAGAACCCTTTCCAAAAGTCCGGTAACCATTGTCAGACCCATTCTGCAGACATAGGGAGGGAAAGCGATCCGGCCAGGATCACGCAGCAGGTTAGTGGCAGAGGTCAGACTTTGCAGCTATACAGGGCGCTGTTGCCGAAAGCAATGGCAGTCGTGGAGTTCACAACACGGCTGGCTGGGCAACAAGAACTTTGTTGGGCAGAAAACCAGCTCTGCAGCTTTGTGGCCATGGACGGACCTACAAATGGTCCCGTCAGCCATCGGCTGCTGCAGGTCACTTCAGTCATTTGTAGGAGTCGTAGCCTTTTAGAAGCAGACCCTCAATGACGGTTGCCCATGAGACAGACATTCTTAAATTGTGCTACACAAACCACTTCAGACGGCTGGCAGGTGCTTGCCACTCTATGCAGCGGAAGTTCCCAAAATATAAGTTTATTCTACTGTAATCTACAGCATCTTCAAGATCCCCACGTCTATTAACAAATCTACCAGCCAAGAACCAATGTAAAACAAGAAACACCAGGCTTGTTAAAGTGTGTAAAACAAATGGGGGTAGACACTTTTGGGGTGTAGGTATGGGAAGGGCAAGAGTGCTAGAAGGATATCAAGAGGGAGATAAAGGCATGATACCCTATCAGTAGAAGGTGCTGCAAAAAAACTGGAGAAACAGTTTGAGTGTCCCTGCCATAAGACAATACCTTAATTGAAATCAGTGTGTAAAGTTGCCAGTTGCAATCTGTGTAATTAATGTCTTTCTTACCTTCTTAGATTCATTAGTTTCATTTGCGGTAAAGGGTCTGTGCAAAGGCTTTCAGTCCAATAGTCCAACACAACTTCTTCTCACTTGGCATTGATGTTTGTGGAGTAAGCCAGGGAACGATAATCCTGTTGCATGAAAAGAACTGAGGTTAAGATTTGTTTTTTCTCTGCATGCTGGAGTGCAAACCCACGCTTCACAAAACTTCTGTAAAATGAAAGTGTCAAAACAGCTGATTTCCCCTGGAAGAAGCCACATTTTCATTTCTGCGTGCACTTCCTGTCCCTCTTTAGAGGTGACCAGTGGATCCGCTCCTAGTCTCAAAGCTTTCCTGTAAAAATTTCTTTGAACTGAACATGTCTTCACACATTACGTATCAAAACCTTCCAAGTCAAAGCTCAAGTATGTCCCAACCAGATCTGCAGTTTTTGTATTCCCCTAATTAAATCTCAGTTCCTTTTCTAGACATGTAGCTTTCCTAGTGCAACGAGAGGTCCTTTTCTGTGATAGGTTAGGGAAGGTTTAGACTGACCAAAATGCAGGATAAGAGGTAGCAATCGGCACCTAAATAGGAGTTTAATCTAAGAGCCAGCAAGAACTGTGAGGTCCTTTGTCTATGTCCATTAACCTCTATATACGACACCTGTTCTTAGCGAGCTCAAATTCTGTCTCTGCTCCACAGCAGCAGAAGTCTGATGGGGTAAAGTGCTTTTCATTCTGCAGATCTTCCTTTGAATTGCCATTACACAAAATAAGCTGTAAACCCATTGCTGAATTAACTGTGTTGGCGGAATTCTGCACAGACTCTTCCTATAAATGTCATCGCCTAAGAGCAAACGTGTCCAACGCTTCAGCCCTAGTATTAGGTTGTAAAGAAAGACTGATGTCCATGTACATCTACAGCTCTCTGCAATTCCTTCCCAAGCAGAAGATTTTCAGATATGTCCACCAAACTTTCCTCATTCTACACTAGGCATCCACTTTTCTATAGGGATAAGTATACACAGGATACATTCAACAGAAGGAAATGTTATTCTTCTTGCCTGTTTAGGAGCTCTAAATACTTTCACTGACTGCCACTTGTTTAGAACAGGCTGATGTTTGCGTGAAGCAGACTCTGAGAGCATCCTACGCCATCCCAGGAGTCTATTATTCAGCCCTTCAGAGACGGTAGCTGGAAAGGATGTTTCCCTGTCCACTTTAGGGCTATTGCTCTCCCATATCATCTTCTACACCTGTTGCATCATTTTCTTAATCTCTTCTTTCTCTTCTGCAACACTTAATTACCCTATTCCCCACTGCTAGCCACTTATGAATCCCTTGAGCATCCCCTCCTGTTAATTTGCATGGCAAGAATAGCTTTAAAAGCTTTTTAGTGCTGACCTTCACACTTTGGTTACCTTGTCCTTGGCTCCTTTCTCAAAACGCACCTGCGCTAAAGCACTCCGTTCAAGTAGCTAGGAGGAGTGCAAGCTAGGGGTCACGGACAGGGGATTACGCCCCATGCACTCCTTTACACGAACAAGAATACACTACTTTACTGAAGGGAATTAAGATCTATGATCTAGCTAGGAGGACTAGCAGGTGACAGAGCTGCATCTTTGTTTTGTACATTAGTCAAAGCCTTTTTATCACCAAGTTTGTTTTTTTCAGGTGAGCTATAAAGCAAAGCCCTCCTTCTCTTCCCAAAGTTCTTTAAGAACTTGTTTGACATGTTGCCAAAGTTCTTCAAGATCTTGGGGCAAAAAAAGTCTTTAAGATTTTTTTTTGGCATGTTACCAAAGTTCTTTAAGATCTTGGGGCAAAAAAAAAAATACGTCCTAAAGTAAGCAATATTGCTTTTCAAATTGGAGCAACCATATTCTCTTAGGCACCAGCAAATAGGGACTACTGGAAGCTGAGTTAGAAACCTGAGAACAAGCTCCTTGAGGAACTTGAACGTCAAGGAGCAGCAAGAGTAGGGCTGCTCCAGAAGGGAGAACAACCCAGGAACAGAGGGTGACAACAGCAGAGGCTGGAAGCATGCACTCACCGTACCTGAGCAGAAGCAGGCAGAGGTGGCATCTATGACGGGTTCAGCTGATAGTCCAGTAATCACCACACAAGCACAAACCAATAAAACAGAGCCGGCAAAGAACGAGCCTGAGCTTACCTACATCGCTCAAAGAGGGGTAAGGAGAAGAGCCTGACCTTACATGCAGCTCCTAGGCCAATGGGCAGAGGGTTTGTGGGAAGAGACCCCAGATGAGGCTCATCTGGGCAATTAAGGCTTGTTGGGCCCTGGCACTCTGCAATAACAGCCTGCCACAACAGCATGTGTCTTCCATTTCTGGTTTTTTGTTTTCCTCTTGCAATTGCTAGAAAGGGATATAGACACATATAGCAAGAAATACTCAGAGCTAGAAGAGTCCGGACATGCAGCGCATGCCTATAGCGATGGCACCGGTTTTCAAGGTGATGTTGAGCAGGATGTCACAACTGACAGAGCAGACCTTTTCCTGTAGCTGGAAGACACTTATGGGTTGCTCTGGGAATTTTTCAGAAAGTTTATTTTCAACAACGCAGATGACAGTGCTTGGAGGTTGTTTTGAGGTGAAACATGCATGGAAAAAAGAAAAAGGGCTGGGATATTACAAAAATGGTCCTGAGTTGGGATTGATGGCTCATCTTAACAAACCCTCAGAAGCAAACAAACTCACAGAGCTTTGTTTGTTGTCCCCTTTCTGTGGCAAGCTAGCTTAAATCTGTCTGGTTGTAGATGTTGTGTTCAGAAGCAGAAAGAAGAAAAAAGGGAAAGTCTGAGCCAGGATGTCACAGGGGAAAAAACAATCCAGACTACTCAACTGGGCGAGGAAGAGGAAGGCTTTTAGCATTTGTCAATCAATCTCATGATGAAGAGAGCAGAAAAGAGGATACGCTGGAGGGTATTCATATTTGTAGTAGAGTAGTAAATTAGTCTTGTGAGCTGACACGAACACTGTCAAGGGAATCCTCTAATCCTGTCTATGTGCCTGTCTGCAGTTGGTTTCTAATTACTGTTTTGTGGTTGTTTTTTAAATGGAGTCAAAGAGAGTGACTCTCTACTTTCACTAGAGGTAAACCAGAAAATAAAATGCATTTTTCTATCTCTGCCATTGATGCAATATCTCAGGAGGTCACAAGGTGAGGAGCAGGAACATGCAGCAATGTCTGGAGGCTGGTGGATTTATCCCTGTGTTTTCCTGTGAGGGTTGCCTTTGTTGTATATATCATCACTTGTTAGATGTTTTAATAATTTGACTGATTTAACTATGGCACCTTGCTTGGGCTCCAGAGGCATGAGTTCATATCCAGCCCACTCAGCTGTAAGTGGGAAACTTATTTTTGGAAGTCAAAGGTAGCCAGACATGACAGAAAAGCTGCAGTTGTTTGTATGTTATCAGATACAGAAATGCATTTACCTTAATCACACTGCTAAGGCGTGATCGACCTGTCCTCCTCTATGTTGCAATGCTGGGACAACGCAAAGCTTCCGTTTTGTCTGTTAGGGTACAGTATTTCCCAAAGGCTGTGCTTCAAGGACCCATCTGATTTTCGGTACCAGTGGAAAATGTATCGGGTATAGCTTTATGGCCTCTTGCTCTTTTCAAGGTCGTCTGAGTCTCGATTCAATGTGTTCTCCTGCCAGAACATGTTCAGATCAACTCCCACGCTTTCTGGATAAGCCATCCTGTGTCCTGCCCACTTACTGTCAAAGTAACTGGGCTCCGGACCACGTTCCCTTGTCATCGTGAACCACAATATGACAGAGTTGGGTCAGGGAAGTTAAGCCAGGGTCTCTGCTTCACCCATACCTTATCACAGAAGGAGTTCCAATACCTGCTGCTGTCTTGAATTTTATACCCTGCAATTCACTCTGTTCCCTCCCTACCGACTCCTGCAGACAGCAGTGTTTTAATGAGCAAAATCTGGGAACACCGTTTCAGAGCAACACACAGGATCCACTGGCGTGAGATACCGAGAGCAGTTTAAAGGTGGTTTTTAGGGTCTTTTGGGGGCACAGAAAGGCAGCACTTGTGATGCACTCATCCCCAAAGTTTAAGCAGCAGTATAATGGGAACTGCCACGGTGTGAGATTCAGCGGTGAGCCGGGATCCCTCAGTAACAGGTTAACGGTAGGTGCTGAACAGAAAGTCACCAATTTCCTATAGAATCAAAATAATTTTGGCTGATGATACTGAAGCAACGGGTAGTATTGTCTTATCCTGTGAAGGCAGCGTTAAAGAGAAGGTGCTTGCATGGTGGGAGGGTAAATCAGTTTGCCGGTGGGGAAAATAAGGAAGAGAAAGCAAAGGTTTTCCTGGGAAGGAGAACTGTGTAGAATTGCACCAGCCTTCCAGGGAATCACAGTGGAAAATACAGGACTACAATATACTGTCCTGGCATTTCCCCATACAGAAGGTACATAGCTTCACTTCTTTTCATAAATCACCTCTTTTCTTCTTCAGAGTTGGATAGATGGTCTCGTAGTAGTAAATAGAAGCACGGGACCCTCCTTGTCCCTCCCACCCCTTCACTTGCAGGGCGGAGAGCAGGGCACGCAGCCCGTGTGCTCCCTCGAGATCGTCACGGCTGGGTCATCCGGCTATTCAGAGAAGCAAGGATCTGAATCCCCTTTCTTTTCGTTGTTCAGCTGGTAATAATATAATAAAATAAAATGAATAAAAGCTGTGACAACCTAACCCTCAATACAGTTTTCATAGCAGAAAATGCTGAATTCCAGCCATGGAGGAGATATTCAGAGCTGGATTCCTCACATTAGCATTTCAGTGTGTTCCCTCAGCGACAAAAAGAAAAAAAGAAATAAAGGGGAAAAAAAAAACCAGAATAAAGCCCCAGCTCATTCTCTGGAGCACAGGTCAGGGAGGAGAAGGGTCATTACACTCCTTGAGTCATGGAGCACAAGTCGGGGGGGTGTGTTAGGCCATTGAATGTGGCGAAAATAAGCCATGAAGATAAACAGCCAAGATATTTCCTTGGCACGGTTGGTTTTTTGGTGTTTTTTTTTGCTAATCACAAGGGGCATTTTTCATAAACACAGACTGGAAAGGCTTTGTTGGTCTAGGTTGATAGCTACACTGAAGCCAAGGGCAAAGATCGGGCTGACTTCCCTGTGGCCAACATTGCCCCACTGTTACCGTGTCCTGAAACGTTGTGTCCCACTGACTCATTACGCAGCAAAGCAGCGGAAAGAATTGACGCTATTAATAGCCATTTAAACGGAAAACAAGGGAGAGAAAGTGGAGGCAGTTGGGCTATGTTTCGTGATTCACATCTACGGCTCTCCTGCATGCACTACCTGTCAGAGGCGGCTTGTCCTGGTCTTCAAAACCTTCCTGCTTTGCGTAGTCACCCCTTTCAAGTCCCTGGAGTAAATGAACCAAGAATTTTATTTTTCACTCGCTCTCAAACGTCATGGCACAATTTAGGATTTGTTAGTGATTGAAAGGCGATGTGTGATTCTCCCACCCCACCCAGCAAATGTCAAGATTCGTCTTCAGTTTAGATATGTAAGGGATAGATACTCAGCTGTTGCTGAAGAAGATAATTCCTGTATTGCTAACCCCAAGGATTCCAAAATCACGACCGACAACCACATAGTGACAAACTCGTGAGACAGGCTGAGATAGACTCATCTTTTGAAACTATTCTCTGAACCACCTGCTTGTTTTTTAAAAATTTTTAAAGGAAAGCTAAGATTTTGTTGCAAGTGCATGACTCCAAGAGCGAGGGCTTCAGGATGAGTACCAAATATCTTAAAAATGTGAGCAACGAGATCCAGAACCATTCCACTGCAGTAACAGCATGGGAGCTGGAATTTCAACGACAATGAAATTCGTTTGTAAAACAATGTGATTATTTGGGTTTACACGGGTAACAAAACCTCAGTTTACCTTCCCATGGTTTTTTATCAGCTTTCTAAATCTGCAACTGCCCACAGTGAATCTGGAAATAGTCGCTTGCTGAGATGTTTGCTCTTTGCCAGAAATACCATCCATCGTAAGTGGGTACAATATGAAACGGAGCATAAATTAGGTCTGAAACAATCCAAATAATGAGAGCACCGCTCCCAGCCTGACCCATTCCTGCCGCCTGTCCTTTCCACCCCTCACCTGTGTCCAAACACCCGCGCCCTCCTGAATGCTTTTGTGAGGAGAAACAAACTCTCACTCCTTCTACAGAAGTTTATTACGGGACAGGGATATCTAGGCACAAAGTTGCTCTCATTTCCCCCCTGAATCAGCCACAATATTCCCGGCCCTGGGACAGGCACAGCCATAAACATGCAAGACTTGCCAGATGCAGGCTTTTACCCATCCTCACATCTACGAACCGCCGTTCTGCGTTTGTTACGTTAATTTGATCGTACAAAACCCAGAAGCGTTTCCTACTGTTCAAGGGTTCTTTGATCCCATTTTTTGTTCCCACAGAAAATACTTTCCATAAGGGAGCAGCAGGGTGAGACGTGCTGGGAGAGCATATATGTCCAGAGTGCAGCTGTTGCACGTCTGCAGCAATACATACGTATATAAATACACTTTCCGAGGCGTGGTTTGTGTTTGACCCAAGACGCGGTATACAGTGCCAGTCTTATAGAATAAAGTTCAGTCCTAACGTTGAGCTTGGGAACACAAGATGCAACGCATTTATCGCTTTGTAGAGCAGGCTGCCTCACGAGGGATCTAGGGTGCCCCTGGCACCGAGTTAATCTGTGTGGGGACATCGGTGCTCCTCTGTGCTTCATCCCCTGCGGCTTCGGGGCAATTGCTCTGGAATAGCCGCTGCCCTCTAGCTTGACCCCTTTAGGGCAGAGCCCAGGACCTGAGTTTTAAGCTTCGCCTCCCTGTAAAGCAGACCACTATCCCTGTTTCCAGTTTGCTGTGCTTCCAGAGCCGTATTTCCTACACGTCAGAGGCAAGAGATGCTAGGATTTTTGTTTGGCTTCTGTGCAAGGTTTAAAATGGGTACTTCCCCTCATTCCCTAGGACACTTTAAGCCCTGACAACGTAACGCTAACAAATACGGTTTGGTTCTCTGCTCACAAGGCGCACAGGCACTGCTGTCACCGCCCGAGTGGAACCTGTAACATACAACATAACAGAGGGGGAAAAGTAGTGAACCTACACAGAGCTGCAAGATTTAGTAGTAGCAGAGATGGATTTTAACACCACTATGGGTCCATGGGTCACAAAAATGTATGGGATCTTATTCCCATGGTGCTGACAGAGACGATAGAGAGTAAACAAACACCACACGCTTCTGTAGTCTGGCAGCTTCTACATCCCTCTCTGCTGTCCATCAGCGGAACGGCGCACAACATCAGTACTGGGTTTTAAACAACCTATAATCAAGCAGCTCTGTAACTTCTGAGAAATGACAAAGTCAAATTACATCTTTGTGACTGAATTGGCACTTACTCACCAGGAGGCACAGGGAAAACTTATCTCTCAGATCCGAAGAAACTTGGAGTTGACAACCAGGAAAATAAATGATGAGGGAAGGAATGCAATCCTGACATTTTCAGGGATGAGTGATGAAATACTTAATGGCAAAGGATCTCAGGAGGCTAATAGTACATTTTATTTTATTGAATTTTCATATAACAGGCAATTGAATTGTGCTACTGACACTCGAGAGTCCTCAACCTTTTGAAAACAAAGCAGGAATTCAAGCATCATTTAGTCAATCTACAATTCAAATGCTTTAAAAGATCAGATAAAGTTTTCTTACTGTTCCTCCAGCACAGACTGCAGGGAGACAATGGATGATGAAGCCTCTAAACTGTAATCAGTTTTGCCCCTATTTGCCATTTTATTCCTGACAGTGTACCGGGGAAGACATTAAGCCCTGTGAATTGGATAGAGAATTAGTTTTAAGAAAGAAAACTTTTCACTTCTCAGCTGCTGCTCACTATCCAACTCTATCGGAGGGTACCTGGATGGCAGCACTTCATTAATCGATGATTACACCTAGCCTAGAGTAAGAGAATTGGAAAAGCTTGCTCTGGAGAATTAAGTGCTATAATAATTCTGTTTTCTCAGTCCTGGCCAGTGTCCACACCCGAGCGGACACGAATTGGCAGCTGCCAAGCGGTCAAGGATTGAACGGACATGGACGTTGAACTGCTCACCCCGCTTTCACCGCGTTGCTTTTGTACTGCCTGCTGCTGTGTAGGAAACAGACACTCCTATACTGTAACCTTAAAGAAGAGAGAATTCTCCGCTCCGCTTGGTTGTTTAATCTCATGGTTGATTACGGTCATTGTTTTAAAAAAACCCAAAACACAAAGCCTATGTTTTATTTCTACTTTGAACTCATCTGGCTTGAGCTGCCAGCACTGCCCGGTTCGATGTTTCAGCACACTGAACGAAACCCTTCATCACCAGGCTTAGCAGCACCGCTTGAAAATGACTCCCGCTTGCTAACAGATACATCAACCGCTGATACTAATCGTGACAGCAACATCACTGAATATTAAAGGCCTGCAAGAAGAGAATACATCCTTAGTACTCTGATTCCCCAAGGACTTGGAGAATATGAAATCTTTTTTCCCTTTTGCCAGACACTCAGGCAGCCAACAGAAAAGATTAGGGAAAGTTTCTGAACCACAGAGGTAAGCCGGTGGCTGCAGTAGAAGGGCATTGCTTCCGGTGGCCCTTTGAATAGGACATCACGCTTCCCTAGAGGCACTAAGCAAATGCTAACATGTCAGTAGTTCCTCACAGCAGTCCTGCACCACACAGAAGGATTTTGCTCATTATACGGAAAAGATGCAGGAGGTGAAATATTTTTTGCAGCCTACCCAATAATTCAGTGGCTCGAGGTTTAGACATGCTGATCGTTATTTCTATTGCTCTGGAAGTTGAATAAGCTGTCAGCATAAGTAAGAAGAGGGTCCAAATTATTTCGACTTTGATTTTACATCTAGCTCTGATACTTACTGGGTCCATTAACTAGCAGTTCCAGCCTCAGCCCTTTCAAGATGCCACTGACGATATTTCTTCCTTTTGACATCAGTACTGTTTCACTCGCTGGCCAACACGCAGTTATAACGAAGCCTGGAGGCAGAGCTTTAGCTGCTCTAAACTTATGAAACATCCCTGACCAGCACAACCAAGTGCACAGCCGAGCAAAGCTACTGTCCTACAGCCCAAGTTCGAGCCACCACTGGAAAGAAAAGTTAAGGACAACATGTGATGGGGTCTACAGATAGCAAAGTTTGTACGCTGTTAAAGCTACCTCGTTTTCTTTTCGCTGCGTGTTGTTCCAAGGCAACAAGTCTCTACGCTGATGAACCAAAAAAGGTTACATTAATAAATTAGCATGCAGATCCCCACCCCAAAAAAAGAGCAAGAGACTAACACTGGCTATTTTCTATTTTTAACAGACTCTGGCAAGGCACTAACATTCCATTTAAAGTGAGCCAGAAGTTGCGGCAAACAGGAATTGTTATTGTTTACCCATTTTTACACTCAGCCTCACACAGCTGATTCCCTAAACCGAGATTTGCTTCACCTTTTGTCTTAACACAAAACGGGAAAGCAGTAGATACGCTGCAATTAAATGAGGACATAAAGAAAAATTGAGCGTGATTTGAGCATTTAGAACCTTTTCGTTATTTTTCATCTGCCAATGACTTCAGCCAGAAAGTTCTTTGAGAATGTTATTTAGTTGTTCTTCACTAAAGGAAAACAGCGTTAATTTGCTGAGAAAAATTCTAGGTCGTGGATACGCCCGTTCACTCATGCTTAACTGCAAAACAGCATTTGCTTTCTTTAGCACATTTTGGGTCTTAAAAACTGGTTGATATTGAAACTGATAGTGAAACTGCTCTACCTAGCTAGCTTGGAGCAACGCAGAAGCGGTTACGGAGGCAGCGAGACTCGTGTTTGCTGCCCAGGTTGTAGCTGGGGTTGGAATCAGAGGTTCAGCTGCTCCCATACAAGGAGCAAGCTCCTGTGGCATGTTCTGCACTGCCTTTGGGTATCCTGCCTCGCTCTCGCTTCTCTGCCTCTCCAAGATGCACCAGATGGCCTGGGTCTTAGGGGACCTCTCCCACGCCAGAGACAACTGAAGGGCTGCTCGCCCTGCCACGTCCCCTGTTTCTTCCCTGGACGGCAGCGTGTCCTCTGGGCACATGGGCTGCTCTCAGGGGGTGGGAACTGGTGCCACGGCAGGAAGACGTTGCTTCGCGTTTCACAGCGGAGACCACGTTCAGGAGAATGAGCAAGTCATTAATCACACTGCATTATTTGTGTCTCTGGTTCAGGCAATATTTTGATACGTTCTCACACAGGCAAAGCCACCCTGAGAATTCCTCTCTGGCTTCTGCCGCTTGAAAGCATTTGCTGCACTAGCTGTAGCTTTGTTTCACAAAGATGGGAAGGAAAAGATTCAAATCGAAGTTCAGCAGCTCTCCGAATTCAATCAGAACACCCTCTGATTGCATTATTAGCTGTTCCTGAGTCAGGGGAGGTCCAACGACCAGATCGATCCCTGTAAAGCTTAGGAGCCGCTTACAGACGTAGTTAAACTGCAGAAGATGACAAATGTATTGATGCCTAAATCTTCCACGGTATTTCTTTCAACATGCACATGATTTTTCCAGGAGGAAGCAGGAAGGCAAGCATTTGTCAGTGCTAAAGGTTCTGTTTATTATAAACTTGACTATAAAGTCCAGAACAAGCCAATTCTGTTTTCTGGGAAATTATTTTTCTTCCTGTGCCCAAACTAATTACTAACACTGGTATGATAGAACCACTTTTTTTTTTCCCCCCTTTCTTTTAAAGGAGGCAAGAAACAACCTTTCCCCTTGACAACATACGGCAAATATTTTTTCTCTTTCTCTGGTTCTAGATTCATTTTGCAAAATTGGCCTTAGAAGTGCTGTTGTCACTTATTCCCACCCCAGCATCATGCTGAGTTTAGTTTTCTGGTTCGTTCACATTCAGACGATATTGGTTTTATTTCTAAGCAAAGAGAAGTACCAAATAAGAGAATTAGAGGATCTTGTTATAATGGTCACTTTCCAGCATCCTCCAAGAAAAGCAACAAATTTCTGAACAATTCTCCGTAAGCAGCAGCGTTGACTCTTTGATATCTTAAATACGTCTCTGCAGCTTTATAATAACATCTCTCTACCGATGAGCAAAACTCTTAAGCATTTACTGACATCCTATTCAAATCATTGAAAGTTAAAAACTTGCTTATACAAGCAGTAAGGAGCTCAAGTTGTAGTTAAACAAAAAACCCAAAGATTTAGCATTAGGAAAAATGTTCCCAAGGTTTTAAAATCAGCAGATAACCCTTAATTAAATCCCATGTTATCATATATCATAATCTATTTTTTAAAAAGGATATTAGTAATGCTATTTAATTTTCAGTTGGCCTGGTCACTTGTAGTTGACTGGTGTTGTGCCAAGACAGTGAGGACTAATGAATGCACAGTTTATGGCTCTGTCACTGATATGCTGAATAAGCTTTGTCAAACAATTTCTAATTTTTTGAATGTTATCTTGCCTTCTATAAAATAAAAAGCCACACAGTACTTTCCTTACGAAGGAACCATCTAAGTTCTTGCTTTTTTAATCGTCTCTGGGCAGCAACCTTGCAAGTATATATCAGTTTCCAGCAGCGGCTGCGGTGTTTGCTGATGTAAAAAGGAACCTTTCCTCAACTTCTCTGAATTTTAGATGCATTCCATGAGACTGAAAAATGTGGAAAGTTAGATTTTCTAAAGGTTTCAAGGGAATATGAGTACCCAATACTTTATCATTTTTCGGACTTTTAGCTGGAATGCAGTCAACTCCGTAATCCTACTTTTCACTTACTCTGACTTCTGAAGTGGTGCCATTTTCTTGCCTTTTGAAACCCCTTTTGATGCCCTCCTAGATATGACTGTTATTTGGCTAACTAATCTTGAATTAGAAGTCCCGGAGGAAGCAGCTTTCCTCTGTCACTTGATACCAGTCCTCTGTCTTGCCTCTCTGCCTGTAAATGGGAATGCAACGCTTGTATAATAAAGTAGATATCTTGAACTGATCTCTGCTAGAACATCCATGTAATTGTACGACACCATACTTCTGAAAGTTCAGGAGGAATTGGGCTTCAAGTCATAAATTTTCCAAGACAGAACAGAATCTTATTTATTTTTGCCAGTGTTTAAGTTTCTTTGGTTACCTGCAATTTCTCACTGCCTCTGCCTTAACACTCTGTGTATTTTCCATTTTAGGTTCTTTCTTTCCTGCAATCAAACCCCCGGACACAGTTTTTAAAATAACATTTTGGCTTGGATATTTAAACAGCTGCATCAACCCCATAATCTATCCATGCTCAAGTCAAGAGTTTAAGAAAGCGTTCCAAAACGTCCTGAGAGCGCAGTGCCTCCCAAGGAAACAAGCAGCAAAGAAGCAATCCCCAAGTTTCAACCTCAACCATCCCACTAGCCAAAGCCTGGAGAGCGGCAAAGGCGTGGTCCGTATCCCTGTTGGCTCCGGAGAAACCTTCTATAAGATTTCCAAGTCGGATGGGGTCTGCGAATGGAAGATATTCTCCGCTGTGCAAAGCATGCCTGCAAAAAATGCCGTTTCTAAAGACTGTACTGCTGCCAAAGCGAAAAGTAAAGGTTTCCTCCAGGAATGCTGCTGTGCAGGCACTTCAGGGAAGCTTGTCCACGAAAACTGTAAAGTGCCAACCATTAAAATACACACCATCTCCCTCAGTGAAAACGGGGAGGACGTCTAAAGCACTGAACGTGCCGAGCAGCATAGGCTGGCAAACTCGTGGCTCTGCTAATGGGATCTTGCTCTTTTTATTGGGAAGTAGGAGTAGATGCTACAACAGTTGAAAGGATCCAGGTGAAACAAATAGCATACTGTAAGACAGGGCCAAAGCTTTTGAGGAGTGATGTCTTTGAGCGCTGGTAGCCTGAACGAAGCCCCTTAAAGACAGGGAATGGCTTCGGTGGATGGTGAGCACCCTACGGTCTTCCAAGAGACTGGCCTCCGCAAGTCATTTGCCTGACATTTAAAGGCTTTATTTTTCACTGTATTCCCCCGTTTCAAAGTTCCTACTGCTCTGGTTTATGTGCAATGGGGGAGAAAGAGCAAACTACAAAGACCCCATGCTGATTTCAGCATGGATACTTTCAGACATTTCGAGCCATTTTGTGATTCTGCCCTCCCCCCCAAAAAAAAGCTAAACCTCGATTCAACAGCTGGGAGAGCTGAGGTTGGGAGGCTCAGGTCTTGGGACAGTGTTTACAGATCTCCGCTTCCTTTTCATGAAGGGACTGTGGACAAGAACGTTTTCCTACCATGTCTTGCCTCTTTTGTTCAGGTCCAGGTCCTGGCTTGGCAAGGTCCTGCACACCTTGTTGAAGACAATAGGCAGCTCTTTGGATTTGCATCTTCAGCTGGGCAGCCTCATTGGTCCTCATGCCCGGGCTGCACCAGGTGGGGATTTGGTCTTCTGTAATGGCCACAAGGCTGCTTGTCCTCAGCCTGTCTGGAAGAGCAGGCCCTTCAGCTCACAGGGCATAGCAAAACCACGATCTTGGCTCTTGCCCTGCTTGGAGTCCCTCTAAGTTTGCCTTTGTGCTGTGGATTTCAATAAACTCCATTGCCAAGGGAAACTTGATCCAAGTGGCTGCACTCCACCTAGCTTCAGAGACCAACCAGAACTTTTCTTTTTTCTACAACCAACCTCCCAAATCTCCAAACAAAACCAAAAGAAAATTTGCATGCATCCTAGGTTTGTTTGGAAGGTCCCTGCGCTTTGATGGGGGTCTAATAAAATTCAAAACTAGGTAAGTCGTCATCACATAAGGCTCAAAGAGGTCACTTTCACTCATCCATTTGTTCTCCTTGCTCTGAGTCCAGCAGGGACCTGCTTAAAAACTCAGTAACTCCTTGCTCAGGTGCTTGCTAGTCACATCAGTGCCACAGTCACTGGAAAAGCTGCAGACATTTTGCTGTCTCCCTGCCCAGTGTTATGCTACATTCCTTTTCTGGCTTCTTCCATACCAAGTGCTCTAAGCTCTCTACGAGATCCTGGGTATCCTGGAGTCGGGAACTTTACCCTCGTTCTGAGCAGTGGGAGTTAAGCACGTTAAATGCCTTGAGGACATACATCCCCATGAGAAAGGGCCGTCCTTTGGGAATTTGGGAGAAAAGCATTTGGAAGCACGTTATATTTTAATATAGCTAATCCAAATAAATAAATAAATGAGCTGTTCAGCATCTGGAAGAAATAGTGGGAGGAATTCTCTGTACAATATTAGAAATAAGCAGCTCTTGACATAACTCCTCCTGAGCCTGCCAAGTAAGAATGCAGCTTCTTGAAACAACACATAAGCCTTTACTCATGTCTCCATGCAGCTCCTGTGCTGAATATCTACTGGCTTGAAAAGGGAAAGGGCTTAAGGTAAGGTTAGTTTTTACAGGATAGGGCCTTGAAAGGACACCTTGATATTACCAATGAGGAACTATTGTTATTCATCTCACATTCAGTACTAAGTCCCCCAATGTCAAGAACATTTCAGTCTTCTGTGTCTTTTATTTATGCATGAATGAGATTTCTTTCCTCCTGCAAATACATCTTTGCAGCTAGAACATTATCGGACAATTTGCGAAAGTAAAATCTGATCCTTGGAGTTCTCGCAATACTGTTGCTTTGCACGGTCCTGGAAGCAGAAAGCAACCTCAGAGTGTAAATGGACTTCACGCCCATACGTGGCCAGGGTGTACATGTATATATTTACATCGAGCACTGCCACTGTAAATAAATGTTGAGCTCAAAGCGAAAGAAGAGAGTAGATGGACCTAAGCCTGTGTTTTGTGTAGACAATTCACAGAGGGAGAACCAGCCAGCTTATTTTCCCCCCTACATTTGGCCCTGTTCTCAATGCATTGAAATTATTGCGTAATATCAGTACACTTGGGAAACCTATTACAAAGTGCCCGTTTACAGATCTTGCTAATCTTGCAGGATCAAAAGTAAAATCTGTAAAAGTAAAAATTATGTCTTTGGGCAGATTCACTAGTATTTACTCAGACAACACCCCCCTGAGGGAGCTACGTCAGGAAACAAGAAAGGTGTAGAAGACCTGGTAAAGCTGACATCTTTTTTCTGGTGTAATAACCAAGAACACTTCAGGTCCCATATGCGCCGGTAAATCTTCCTTGCAGCACTTGCTGCCTCAGATATATGTCTTATAGGTATTTTAGGTGCTAGGATGTCACATCAAGCAGAGGGCTTGCTTCTCCCAACCTTCAAACAACTGAGTACGGAGGGCCAGGGAAAATGAAGCTGGCAGTTCTCAGCTCAGCCTGCGGTGGTCCTGAGGCCATTGAGAAGACTCTTGAATTTGGAAGCACAGGGTTTTTCAGACCATTAAGCTTTTGTTGTGTTTGGTGGGCCAGTGAATGGTACTGTCTACCTCTTCTTGTAGCTGGAAAATCAGCTTAGCTGATTAGCTGAAGCAAATAGTTATTTGTTCTCCCACATGAATGCTGCGTAAGAAAGATACAGAATGTCCCAAGCAGGTTAAAATTAGAGGAGAATTCAAATCAAATCCCCGGACCCAAACCCTTATTTATTTCCAAACACATGCGTTCATGGACGGCAAATCTGTAGCATTATCCCATTTTTTGTTTAAATAAGAACCCCACCCCACCCCTTAAAGCTTGTCTTAGGGTTTTTCAATAAAGTCTAGAATTTGAAACTAGAAGTGTTGAAATACCATGAAAAAAATATTCTCATGGTACTTCAAGCCAAGACCAGAAGCAGAAAAGCTGGAAATCTCATAAGAAAGTCACATGAGACTCGTGGCCAAGGTTTTCAGTCTCACGGGGTTCAAATACGTGGGACATTTATTTGAACAAAACCTGAACTCTGAAACATTTTGGAAAACACCCGTTAAATTGAGCAAAACTAGCAAGATATAAAATCTTCACTGCACACACTTGCTGCCCAACCCCATCTGTACTTATTTTATAACTTGAACCAATAAGGTCGTCTGTGCCATCTCTCCTTTGGAGCTGGGAGATTTACACAGGGTCTCTCCAGTAATCTTAGATTTGTTGAGGTTTCATGGTGTCAGGCAAGGGGTTGTTGTGGAGCTACACACATGGATTAGTCATTTAATTCCAGAGCAATTCTGAAGTAGCAATCTAATATGAATCCGTAAGACGAGGATAAATAAGTCACCATGCTGGTGGCAATGTCTGGATAGGCAGGCACGGAGAGGCACCTTTGTGGCACAGCACTCCTGCTTCTGAGAGACAGAGGTTAGAATAATGAAGTCTTGGTCTCATCTTCATCCTTTTTTTCCTGTCACCAAGCAGATGCTGAAGGACCTCTCTCTGTCCAGCGACTCTGAAAAGCGCTCAGACCTCAGCACCAGGCGAGCCTGGTCCCAGCCACACCTCTGCTGCTGACACTTTTGCCAGCAAAAACAAACCCAGAATTTGTTTGGCTCGCTCAGAGAATCTCTGCATGAAAACTGCCCTGTTCCCTCGTTGCAAGTAGGGTCATAGGCACTTGTCATCTTGATGGACATTTGGACTAACAAGTCTCAAAGCCATAGAAGGAGCTCTAGGAAGAAAAAAAAAAAAAAAAAAGAAAGAAAAAAAAAAAAAAGGAGTGCAGATTTAAGCAGCCCGTATTTTTCTGTTATTTAAAGTGAACTTGGCACTGGTAAAAGAGCTGCAGCCACAGAGGCTGAATGTATCTGTCTATCTAAAAAGCACTAGCAGAACAAGAGATTTCCCCGTGGCTTGCCATCTATCATCACCTGTAAAATCTTTCTACAGTGAGGCCTCTGTCGTGTGAAATACCGTAGGAGCACAGAACAGAGAGCAGAAGGTGGTCAGATGGGAAGTAAGAACACAGCGGAGTGCCGTGATTTTCCCCTCAGAGCCCCATCCAGCGGACCACGCTGACCTGTCAATTGATGTGTCCTGACTGAAATCTTTGAGGGACGCGTATGACATCCCACCGTCCTCTCTGTCCAGCGCTTTCTGTTGAGAGCGACGGCCAAGATTTCCGTCTTGAGTGGAGCCGATAGATAGTCTCTGCTGCAAAGAGCTGAGAGCTGGAGCATCATATAGATGACTTTTAATTTACACAAGTTGAGGCTAAGCAGATCACCAATCTCTCTTCCTCATAGGGCAGGGAAGGTTCAGTATTCCAGTTTCCACAGTTAGTGTTCATTCAGATTTACTGTCTTATGTTTTTCAGGCTTCACGTACTCTGTAAGATTATTCAAATCCCAAATACTTAAGATCTGCCCACTATCCAAATAAATGTCTCCTCATTTTTTTTTTTTAATTTTGCTCTGCCAAGTCCCAGGATAAATTATGTATTGTGTAAAAGAATATTTTCCTTTGCCAGGCTTTAATGTCTTGAAAATCCATGGCACTGAAAAGAGGAAAGACTGAGCTAGGAATATTTCTTGCTTTTCTACTCACCAGAGTCAGCAAATGGATTTCACAAAGTTTCTTCAGTCTTACTTGCAAAATTTCCCTGCCTGATGTTTTCAATTTTCTGAAGGGTAACAATGACAGACTGCAGTATCGTATACCAATTGGAGTCAGTTAAAAAAGATCTTACTGCTTTACTGAAGTGGAAGCTGCTTAGTTCTAGGCATGCCCGTTGGCCTCGTTAACCAATGCTCGTGTTGGAATGGGGTCTCATTAGGAACTCCATTTTAAGATCAAGCTGCGGTGGCACAGAGTGACCCAGTGATTCGCTCAAGGAAGATTTCAGCTGTCCCACGTTGAATCCATGCTTGGTTATTAACTCTGTATCCTACTCAGAGATACCTTTATCCTCTTTCCTGTCTTAATATCGTTTGGATAAGCGAGACAATGCTGAAAAGCCCCTCTGTAGTGGCTTTTGACACCCGTGGCTGCTGACACCCATTATTTCTGGATGATTGCTTCCGACAACGGAGCCAAAGAGAAAAGCCAGTCAGGCTTCAAGATGTTACCCTAAGCTCAAGGCATATCTGGGCCCTGCACCACGCAGCGTCATCGTTTGCCAGAAAGAAAAGGTAGCTAATAGCTCACGAGAGAACTGCTGTAACGAGGCAGCTTTGCCTGTCAGCTCTCTATCTACTTGCTGCATTCCTCATGCCTGCTTCCAGGCACCCTTCTGCACAGAGCCTTCGAATCTCACTAGCATATCAGCCTTTAAATTGTTTCCCAAGAAGCCCAAGAGTCAGCTAGCACTTTCTATGAATGAATCTATCCAATATTTATTCTGTTTCTTGCCTAATTATATTGAGACTCACAGGGAGAAGGTTAGACTGTCTGGCCAGACTAATCCTGTCTTTTCCCATCACTGCACGTAAGTAAACTAAACCTCCATCTGTAAAAGGGAGCTAATCCACAAGCATAATCAACTACTTTTTGAAGGTATTCCCAAGCAGATTGTTTAATATATGACAGTATTATGAAAATCCAAGATGCTACGAGATAGCTTGTGGTGCATGAAAATACAGATCTTCCACCCAGCTTGATAAATGTAATTGAATCACTTATTTCCCAGGAGGAGATTAAGCATTTGTATTAGGGATTCGAGTAAAATGTCATGCCTTCTACGCAGGGCATGCTGCATATTTCTCATACTGACAGAGAAGGAGAAAAATAGCAAGCGTGAGCTAAGAGGAAATGAATTGCTAAAGAGGAGAGCTATGTATTGCAAGTAACTGTAACGTAACAAATAACACATCTTTTAGTTCCACAACACGCTCAAAGACCTAGTTAATGCAGATTACTGTCTGTCGTACTGAGCTCCAACCCGGGCTGAGAAATAGCCTCTCCTTGAGCATCGCAATAACATTAAGATCTTTTTCAGAGTCAAAAATGTCCAAGTGTTAGTACTGAAAAGGAAATATGATTTTCCAGTACTCATTGTCTCGGCCTGAACGGCAAGACCTTCCGGTATCGATCCAAATTTCTTCTATGATCTGCAAAAACTCGGTCCTTGTAAACCATTTTCTGAAGTAAGAAAACACAAATCTAGCCAGCCTTTCAGCAGTTTTCCACTTAAAAAGCAATTCCACTCAGCTCGTCATTGTTTCGCGATACAAAACCTTTGCTGAATATCACCGAATACTCAGTTCTGCTTCCTGACGTTACGACTGTGGGAATTGTATGCAAGCTGGTTTGGGCTTTTTTTTTTGCTTTGCCAGTCTTTGGTTGCAAAAATGTTTTGTTTTTCTTCTGTCTGCTGCAGCGTTTTGCCTGCATGTTGTACAAGTTTGGCTGCCAGTGGTTTTAAAGCTGTTTCTTGAAATGGGCACTGCATTTTCTGAACATGGTATTCTGATGTCATTGAATTTTCGGCGTGCTCTTTTTAAAGGCCCATTGGTTATCATGCAACGTTTGAACAGTCATGCTGGTCATTTTCTTGAAAAAACCTGAATGTATATGAAATATTGCTAGGTGAACAAATAAATTATTGGGGGAAAATGTGCACTTTGTGACATGTGAGCTACAAGTCTGGTTGGTTGGTTGGTTTTTTTTTCCCCAAAAGTATTTATACAAGTGTGATCTCTCCGTTGCAACAAACATTTCAGGCAGGGGATCAGGCAGAGATTCCTACCAATAGTGCTGGTCTCAGTGGGTTTTAGTGGGAGCAAGGTACAATGAGAATAAAGGAATCGAACTTGTATTTCTACTGTAAAAAGCTAAGTTCTTAAATTTTGAAAGGAGATTGAAAAGTTCCTTTGGGCCCCAGATCCTTACCATGCCTCTTCAGTTTGCTTACAGTAAACCGTCATGTCCCAGATGAAATCCAGCCCATTTTGCTGTGTTCCTTATAAACAAACACTAAGAAAACAATCCCTGTCAACCCAAGAACGTAAATCCTCTTTGGGAAGGACAGTGCTGAATTATTCTTTTCCATGATTTATGAAGGGACACCTGAGACACAGAGAAGATAAGACAGATTTCCAACACAGCTGATACACTGGGAACCTAGAAAGCCCTGGCTGTAGCTGTCACTGCTGAAACCCTTGAAAATGTCATCCTAGGTCTCAGGGAAGCTCTGGAGAAAAACTGTAATTGAAAAAAAAAAAAAAAAACAAAAAAACCCAAAAAACCAAAAACCACAAAAAAACCCAGTTGCCCTTCCGCTTCTTTTACAGGTCTGTTCTTCCTCTGGCTTACAATGTGTCTTTACCCTGTATTACTTGGTATTGCAGTAGAGCCCGGGAGCTTCAGCCAAAGACCAAGATTTGGTCCTTAACTGTATCAGACCTTGCTCTAAAGAATACCTTTCTAAACTGACGGATGGACATGACAAATGTTGCAACGATAAGTACTAACTTACAGCGTGAGAATGCTTTTGTGATCACTAGATTTACTGTCAGATAAAAGAAGCAGAGTTGGTTTTAATCAGTGGTAGGAAAGTTATGCAGGAAATGCGCATTTTTGCTTGGCTTTATAAAAGGAATCCTGTTAAGATTACGTAGGACTACGTCAGTCTGTCTTAGCAATGTGGCTATAGGTCCTTCCTCTGTCACAGCACACAACCCCTTGCTGTGAACCTGCCAGGTGAGGAGAGGAAGGAGTTACATTTTCTGACATACTGGATGAGGATTTCATTTTCCTGACCGGGTCATGATTTTCTGACCTTAGGCGAGTCAGTGCATTTACACTGTGTCTAAACTCCCCTCTGCGCAATGGATGTGATACGTCCCAACTGTCCCAGGAATGTTGAGCCTCATAAAATACCATCAGTTATTTTGAAAAGCTGACACATGACAGCAAAAAAATAAAACCCGTTGATGCATTTGTTTCAGTTCGTTACGAGTACATGAATTCGGCAAATTCTGCCCGTGCTTTTTCTGGGATAAACTTCCTACCCCTTTCCAGGTCCTCAGATGTCTTTGGTAGTTTCTCAGCAGCTTTGGTCCACTCAGTCTCTTCAATAAACTGCCCCCGTCGCATCCCTTTCTTGTCACGGCCAAGGTGGGACAGAGTTCCTGCTGCTCTGCTAACGGCACAGTGAAGAAGAGCCACGGGGTTGCTACTTCTGCCTGCCTTAAACGTGAAGGCAAAGGGTACGGCTTTCACCACACCCGGACCATGGGCCAGCCCAGCCAAGTACCCACTGCCAAGCAGCTCTGCTCAGGGCCATTTCCGAGGCTACTAGGGATTATTTCTCGGACTTGAGCCATCAGGGTAAAATAACGCACTCAGAAGGCTCCAGGAGGTCCTTGATTTCCTCCAAAATGACACAATCAAGAGAAAAAGCAACGTTTCCATTTTCCCTACCTCTGTTCCACACATTAATTTCAACAATAATGTCTGTGCTCAGCACTACAAATAAGGTTTAAACAAACAAATAAAGTAAAACAATTCTTTTTTATATGACCCAGAGTAGCTCTGGATTTTCTTACCATTACAAGTTATAGTGTTATAGATGCCACAGTAGTTAAAATACCCTAAATACTATTCATGCAGTACACTTCAGTCAAGCATCGTCAAGTGCTTTTAGAACCATTTCTTAATTAAGCCTTTCCAATACGGAAACTGCGTTACACATGTCCCCTTAAAGGTTCCCAAGCTGTTTCATAAACTTTAACTTAACGTAACTTTAAAGTAACTATACGAGAAGTTAAAGTCATCCTCCACTCTGGTGTGAAAGGAAGCATCTGGTTTAGTATCTACATTAGCATCACACTCCAGCTTTAATAAGAAACCACAATTTCCTTCACCAGTGAGAACTTCAAGGGAGATGCAAGTGGCAGAATATTACTGCCTAAACGTGACTTTGGCCAAAGCAACGCAGTCAACACAACTGCATTTTTCTGTCTGAATGCAGTATTTAATAACCCATGGACAGGTGATGCTAATGGCACTGTTTCATCTTCAGGAGGAATTCTGCTAACTCTCTCAAGAACTATTGAGGGTTTTTTCATAAAGATTCAGGCCCCGTGAGAAATTTTATGACAGTTTTAATCGTGGTCCCCTGCGGGACAAAAATCTTAGTGCTGCGGCTTTTGTTTTGCTAATCTAGCTGCAGACAAAGGTCAAAGCAGTCAGGAGCTTTATTGAGGTTCAAACACTTTTACAACAATAAGTGACACTGTGCTGGCAATTACAGGAGAAGCCAGAGCCAGAAAACATCCAGTTTTTCTTTCAGCTTGTTATTGGCCTAATGCTACCATAGTTCTTACAGTAAACTGCTGCTGTTCATTGAAGTGGTAAGTGAGCCAAACAGGTATTTGTTTAAATCCACTAGTTCACCTAATGCAATTACCAGCCGCTGATCTTTATCAGAAAGCTGCAGAATTGACTGAACGACTTTGGGGAAATGGCTTTTTTCTCCCCGATATCAAGCTTAACGCCATTCTCCAGATTTGGCCTGGGCGTGCAGCTGACATTATCTTTTGCATGAAGCACATGGATTCGGAGCAGCTACACGGCCAGGCCACCAGCGGTCCGTCGCTGCTGGCTTAGTTTATCGCTGTAATGATTAGCTCCACAAAAGACAGATTCCCGGATATAATTAGAAGTGGTTCTGTTAATATAATAGTCTGTCTCCCAAAGCAAGGCGAACCTGCGCAAAATGAGTCAGAGAGATGGGTAAGAAATTCTGCATAAACATTTCTAAGAGTTTAACTGAAATCGCGGCTTGGGCTTGTACACAACAGCAGAGATGTAACAAATAAGGAGCGGGATTGAATTTCAGCTGAGGATCATACCCAAACACGCTTCCACACCAGAGCACATCTTTTAGCTTTTACAGTTTGTTATAATTCAAGTGCTCTGTTTCGTTTTCAAGAAAACACAGTGCATGATGGATAGAGGCTTTCTGGGGATGTTTTCTTTTTCTTTTGCATTTTCTTCCTGACATATTTTGGCAGAAAAGAGGGAAAAAAAAAAAAAAAAAAACAGAAAAAAATGAATGCCTCCCTATCCAAAAAAATGAGGGGCTGATCCTGTTTCCCCTCAGTCCAATTAAAAATATATATTGAAGCAGATCCAGCACTCCTTACCCATACTGAGCAGCCAGTCACCAAGGAACCCCAGTAGCTCTGGCAGGCCGGCTCGTCGGTGGGTCTCCTTTGGCTCCTTAACCTAGAGCAGAAGAATGCCTGCTTAATGCAAACCAAATCTCACAAAAGCGATTTCCAGCACATCAGTATCACAGGCTGAAAATTGTTCATTCACTCTCGTAAGCACTCCCTGGAGGTGAAGGAGTAGCAATACTAGTTTTTAGAAAGATGAGCAAGAAACGCTTGAGATCCAAGAGCACCGAGAGAGTCAAACTGACGGTCTTCACGTGTCCCCCCCAGCAACAGGAGGGGAAAAAGCCCTTTGGTATAATACTGAGTTGAGGATTACTTATCTGGTACTTCTTGGTGTGAACTCACCCCTTTCTTTGTATGGGGTGTAACATCACCTTCTAGGCAAAGCCCTGAGATCTTGGCAACAATTAACTTCACTGGGACTCCGGTGGATGTAAAACCGAGCACAATTTGATCTAACGAGCAATGAAATTAGCCCAAGCAAATGATTCTCCAGACCTACATGTTTTATTCCCCACTTGGTTTACGTGCAACACGGAAATAAAGGCCTGTGACGTGACTGGTAGCGGCAAGACAGCATTTAAGTTCCCTTTGCATAGGAAGCTGTTGGGATACCAGTTAAGTTCCTGTCCGTAGATCTGCTGACCAAAGGGAGAACACCTCCTTTTCAGCCTGGACTGAAATCCAGGCTCCAATGGTTGCTTTGCTCCTCCAGAGAGGAGAAAACTATACCATTTCGTTGGTATAGCGGACGGACTGAAACCAACTCAGTATCACATTATCATATGTGTGTATATATGTATTTGTGTGTATATATGTATTTGTGGATAGATGTATACACATGCAGAGCCTGCCTAACCTTAGCCCAGAGCCCCCTGTTCAACGTCTGTAGGCATTTTCACAGTTGGGACTGATAGAAAAAAACTGGGAGGGGGGGAGAGAATATAGTCTGCAAGGAGTAGAAATCTATCAGCTCATCTAAAGATTTGTTTTAGAAACTTGAGCTCTGTATGAGATTTATTTTCAAATTGATAAACCTGCCCTGAACTTGCTGACCGAGAGTAAGAGCACATACCTGATTTTGCAGATTCCTAACTCGTTTCTTCCCTCTTTCACGTATCCATTGCAAAGCAAAGGGAAGAAAGCGTAAGAGGGCTTCGTTAAATAGCTCATTTGTTGCTCGTTTCC
Organism: Mycteria americana; assembly: GCF_035582795.1. Lineage (NCBI taxonomy): Eukaryota > Metazoa > Chordata > Aves > Ciconiiformes > Ciconiidae > Mycteria > Mycteria americana. Next base: position 4,145,332 of record NC_134387.1, read on the forward strand.
TCCCTGTAGGCAGCCACATGCTCACATTTGCACATGGCTCTGCGTTTTTCCCTCCCTTGCCCCACCACGCACCTGATTTCCTTTCAGCAGCTGATCCCTCCCGATGGAGCTGGCCACGGCTGTGGAAAACAGGGCTTTTTGCAGCTGCATCCTGCTCCCTCGCCGAGCGACAAGTCCCCTACTGACTGATGCTGAGGAGCCAGCATTTACACGTTTCATTTTTCTTCATCAGCTACACATGCTTAAGCTCACAGAAAAGAGGGTTTGCCAGGAGAGCATCTAGGGCTAGGCGGGCTTAGTTATATATAACATATATAGCGTTAGTCCTAACCTGGACAGGGGAGAGGGGGGCTGGCAGCCGGGAAGTCACAACGCGTGCTGATGAACGTTGAACCCAGCTTCGGTCCAGTTTTCATGTTACCCTACCCAGGAGCACTAATTTAGAGGAGTGAAGTGTATACGAACACAGCAACGCGCTCTCTGGCTAGTACGAGATTTCCCTCCCCTCAAATATCTCTCAAATGCTCCTGAGTTTTTAACCATAACAGACCAGCTCCTCAGGGGTGGAAACTGGAGAAATTCCTCTTGCGCTCAATGAAATCCGCAGCAGTATTTCAGCCCAGCTAAAGCTCTGCTATACTAGAGGGTTGGTTTTTTTTTACTGGTTGTTTTTTTTAACCATTAGTCTTTTTTATTAAAATTCACAATTGCATTGTGTTGTTTGGTGTTGACATAAAGCTGAAGAGCTGCTGCCTGTTCCTTTATTGGTCTTTTTTTTCTCATTAGAGCTGCTGAGACGGAGGCAGCTGGCAGCAAATGAAGCCTTCATGACAAGTTAGTTTTTTGCTAACACTGCCTACCTTCAGTTGTGATGCTTCTTTATCATCACATTGCTGCTGGAAATCAGACTGAGCTACTTGGAGATGAAACATTTACTATTTATTAGTGAATCAAGTAATGGTATCGATGTTTATTGGCCCCATGCCTCTTAAACCAAATATCCCACATGCTGGCAGCTCCACCGATTTATCCTTGAGAGAGACCGTGCTATCTGCACTCCAGCTCAGGGACTCCAAAATGCTACTTCGGTTTCAGGAATGTTCTGCGTTTCCCTTGGGAGTCATAAAAATCTCAAACTAATGGTGCTATATCCGGAGATGTAGTGGAGGAGGGGGCGTGCAGGAAGACTATTACCAGGGAGTCTTAGGTTTTAAAAGCATTTCTTTCCTCGAGCACTTGTAAAAGGGAGGACAAACCAAATCTGTCGGTTACAGGCAGTGCTGTTAAACCCGGGGGTCACTAATCACCCCCCCCCCCCAAAAGTAAAAGACATCAACCCCCTCCTAACATTTTAGTTATTTAGTTTTAATCCTAAGAATTAGAGAAAAACAGCTCTTTTGGAAAAGGAAAGAACCTCTTTCAGCGGCTTTTATAGTCTGAGGGTGCCCGGTCCTGCGATATCCCATACCTGAACTCCAAAGGGGTAATGTAAAGGGGGTCCCGTGGAGAGCTGCTTCCCCTTCTGAAAACTGGTATTTCTGAAAGAGGCGGCCTGGCATTCAGGGAGAAGACAGCCACCACTATAAACCTGTTCCTAAAACACACATAAACCCTGCAGCTTTTTGTTTGTATTCAAGCTTTTAAGTCCTCACATCCATTGTGGATTTTCAACATACTGTGGATTTTTTACAGAAACCAGCCTTTTCATCACGTGTTATGTTATCCGGTGTGTCAACCGACCTCTAAGAAATAAGGCTTTCTCAAAAATCCTGAGAGACATCCATTTCAGAGATGGATGGGGTTTATTTAGTTTGGGGATATTATTATTATTATTATTATTATTATTATTATTATTATTATTATTACTATTACTATTATTACTATTACTGTTACTGTTACTATTACTATGCCTATTCCGTTGGCCTTACATTTCTCTACACTCTTAGAAAACTGACTCTCTTTTCCAGTTTCAATATTCCTCATTCAGAATCCCATCCCAGCATAATCCCAGGGAAAAGGATCTTTTCAGTCTGGTTTTTTTAGTACTTAGTTCGCCCGAACGCTGCTGCGTGGTGGCCTGTACCGAGACAGTTGCGCTTAATCACCGGACTCCGTGGGTTTCTGCCTTTCTGCCTGTCTTTCCTCCACTCCAGACTCAACCCCATTACTTACCTACGTCAAGAAAGGCATTTTGCTGCTACCAAATATCACAAAACGTGGAGGCAACAGACTAAAATTGCTGTTTGCTTTAACTCACTTGCTGCTGCTCCCATTAAGGAAAGTAATATTTAGAACAGGTTCGGTAAAACAAGCAGCTTGTTTGGTCTCGGGATGTTAAAGCAGAATAGGCTTTGCAGGAAAACTTCGAATAACCAGCCCAGGAGGAATTGCCGTGCAAGGTTAACAGAGAACTTGTGTCAGACAGTTCAAGTGGGATAAATTCCTGTCCCCCAAAAAAGCCTGTGCATTCCCATCTACTCTCTGAATAGTTATATGGGAATTTATAAAGTGCACGGCGAATCTGAAAAGCCAAAAATGTGCCAATGCAAAGAAAAAGGAACATGTACTTATTTATGAGCACTGAGTCCAGACCCATAAATTGCCTCCTCCTTTTGCCAAAAGAATAGGTTCCATGTGGTTGCTAGCAAGCTATTTTAAGGCACTTTTATGCCTTTCACTATGTTGTTATATCCAAAGAACATTTGATTGGGAATTCAGTTGTCTAATTCTGAATGCATGACACATACCCAAAAAGAGGCAGTTAAATTAAATTACAAGGCTTGGTTGGGTTGTTGTTTCATTTGTAACATGCCTGGAGTGTCTGCTGGCTTCACCGGGAAATATCTGAATATAAATCTCATCTCAAGCTATATTTACATATGGATCTGGGCATATTGAAAGGCTCCGGAGGACTCATAAGAATCATACGTCCTTTCCTGGCGCTGCAAAGGGATCATGCCTGAACACTCCAGAACCCAGTGTTCACATCACTGGGGACATTTGTTTTGCTGGAAGCTATGTATAAAAATACAATGCAGTATCTACCGAAGCAGGTGGCGAACAGCAAACGGGCCAATAAACACCTGTGGCGTCCGCAGTAGCTGTCTGGGCATGTTCGGTACAGCCTTGCCATCTTGTGGTCTGCCCGCGTCTGCAAGTTTGAAAGCAAAGTTGGGGTAAGCAGAGGATCTGACGGCACAGTTGGGAAGAGAAAGTGATGCTACACTAACCCACGAAGGTGGAAAAAAAAGGTCAGGGGAGCCAAGGAATTGCCCCCAATCTGTTTGCCCGCCCATTTCACGCCTGTATATCGCTCCACTGTCTGCACTGGGGCACCTCATTTACACTGGCTCTTCAGAGCCACGAACTTTGCTGCCAGATTTTATTTCTGATCCCACTTAGCAGTAACGGCAACGTACAGGGAGGAAAATCTACCTTCCAACTGCTTGAGGCACGTATAGGCTAATATAGGCATCTATAGGCTCATCGGGCACAGGCACGCGCAATGGGTGGCTCTGCAAAGGTGTCGCAGCGGGCTGGGGAGATGCCGGAGCAAGCCAGGCAGACGTCAGTAGGGAGGCAGGTTTGGAGAACTTCAGCCTCAGAAACATCAGCGGAAAATGCTTGCAAATAACTGAGAAGACCAAGGAAACGTTAAGACTGACGTGGCAAAATGAACCCTTCACATGAAACTTTTTGATCACCGCAGTGAGCTAGTCTTCTTACCCGTGTTTTATACAGCCAAGGTTCCCCAGTTCCTTTGGGATAAATTTTGCGTCCTCCAACAGAGGAAACGCTGCTCCTTGGGGTGTTTTGGGGAGGAGTGGGTTGTGAGCCACTTGTCCGTGGGGTACAGGTTCAGCTGCTGTAAACGGGTTAATGCTGGACACGGGAGAGCCGGTAAAGCAATACGCAGCCGGAGGAGTTACGCCGCTTTGCAGTTGCTGATTTTCTGCCTTCTTCTCCCATGAACTGCGGGAGCTTTAGAAATGCGTTAGCCTAATTGGTGTCATTAATCTACCTAGAATCATATTATCTTAATTTGTATTGAGGTTAATTTTTGTTTAGGAAAAAAATGGCTAGACCTTTGTTTAATGTAGCTATGTATGCCTTTTAAACCAGCTATCTTACTCTAAATGATGAATTAGAGGTATAATTTCCTTTCAGGTTTTGAAAATTAACATCTAATTATTCTTAACCTTAGGGATATTAGCACTTCTTATGAAAGCGAATAACACTCTAATCTAAATTTAGAAGAGAGAACTTCTCAGTAAATGGCAAGGCTGGAATTATTCAAAGACAAAAGAATCAAGCCACAGAAAAAAATTAACATTTTTAAAAAATCAGAAGTCATTTTTTAAGACACCAAAGAAAAAGGAATCTGCCTCTCTCAGATTTGTGTTGGTACTATTTTATCCAGCAGCTTCCGAACCTGCAGCTTGAGAACAGCTCAGTATAAGCAGCACGATACAGCAATGGGATTTCCATTCTCTTTGGGACCCCTAAGATCTCTGTGAAGAAATGGAGACTATTTTTCTCTTTTTACTTCATTTAGAGAAGTTGCTGTCTGGGAGAAAAATTAGAAATTGGTTGCATTTTTTTTTATTACTACATTACTAAGACATTACTAAGCAACGCTATAAATTCTCCGTCTCTGAAAGACTTTTAATAAGTCTAAATGAGTGTCTAAAGAATGTGATAGTTCAGCCCCAAACTCTTGGGCCTGATCTTGGAACAAATCAGGGAATTAACCAAAGCATCATCGTTTAAAAAAAGACTTAATATTTAGGAATCTAAGTGTCTTTGACAGCTACGAAACTGCAAATGCTTGTCTTCGTTCTAAGTGCACAAAGGCACAGATCATTTTTCTGGCAGATATTAGGTTATTTCAGACTTTCTCTTCTAATGAGAAGCAGCATTTTATTTTTCTCTTTTTTCTTAAACTGCAGACTGTTACAGAGAGAACTGCAGCAACCAGAAATAGGACTGGATGTAGCCTGACAACTCATTACTTGTACCTAATGAATTAAATCTCTTTGAAGAAGGAAGGCAGCACAAGAAGGGCGTTTTCCTGGTAGCATCTCCTTATGCTTTCAGACCGACACTTCTGTCCTCGCTGTCTCTATTGAAGGTTCCCCGGTGAAATGTCCTTGGTCTGTACCACGTTAGCTCATTAACTCTCATGTTCAAGCCCGAAAGGAAGCACTTGCCTTCCTCTCTCTGGGCTTTAGATTATGTTCTCTTCCCTTTGGATGTCAGGCTGAAGTCATTCTCGCGTCCTTCCGTCGTGAGTGCTTGTCACTGGGAACACTTTCATGCAACACAAAGCCAGTGGGTGAATAATTTCTGGCCCAGAGCAAACACAGATCTATGATTATGGCATCTGCAGTTTGCCTTATTTCTAAATCGAACTCGTAGGGCAGGCCTGATGCCAAGAGGTTTTTCTCAAAATAGGAGTTTCCACTCTCCCCTGATATTGGGTAGCAAACTGCACTTCCAAACTGGGAGACATGCTAATATTATCTTCTCAGATGTTCCTGAGCTTTCTCCCAAGCTCTTTTGGTGCTCAAACGAAGTGGGTTTGGTGCTAGTGTAAGTTTTGGCAGCCCTGAAGACGGAAATAATCTCACCACAAACCAGAGGGTGGCCAGGGTAACCAGCGCGTTCGCAGCCCTTTCCCTTTGGTGACCGCCATACCTATGTTGGCCAGGGGGAGCAGGCAGCGGGGAGGCCGTCTGGGCTCTCAGGAGAACCTCGCTCAAGCAACGGCTTCGACACAGATCTTTGTGTTACAGCTTGGGCACATTCCTCGTTCCTGCTTTCTTGATAAACTGGCAGCGATTCCTCGTCCGCCCCCGGACTCCTCCTCACCTCTGCTACGCTTGGAGATGATTACTTTCCCTGTGGAAATGAGGTCTTGGTGGTCCCCAGGGCTTTTTTGAACGGTTTTTGCACTCTGCTGCAGCATCCTCAAGAACCAGGGTGTGAGAAAAGATGTTTTAAAGTCCGTCTAATCTTCCCACATACGCTTCAGGTCCCATTTTTCTGTGAGCAGTAATGCTGAAGGAGGCAGTTTGTCTTTTCAGCGCAGCCACGCTAAGGGAAGGGATAATTACAGGAGTTTATCTTTTCACTCCGCACCGTATTATTCAAAAGGGCAAGATATTTGCCTAGAAACAGTGCAGTAGGTGGGAGGGAAAACTTCCAGCAAACACTGTGCACTTCAATAGCATCTTTCATCAGAGAACGTGAAAGGGCTTTATAAATATTATTGGGGACATTTTTTTCTAAGTATTTTGTATTGGCCAAAGCGCTTCTCGCGCTGAAGGCAATACACAATTCCCGCTGTCCTTCCCTGGGGCAGCCCGAGGAGCTAGGCAGCTTTTGAGACGCTGTCTAAGCCTTATTAAAGGTTTTTAACGTCCCTTTCTTCAGCTGTAAAATTAGAAAATGTGGCTTTGCCCTGAATCATACAATGGGTCAGCGAGGGATTTAGTGTGTTGAACCCAGGAGCTCTTTATATTCACACTTCTGGAAAATATAGGTCCAGACGTACTCAGACAGAAGAGAGAAAATTTAATCCAGTTTTCCTCATGTTCCTCCCCAGCTGCGAATTGTGCGGCTGGGGTCACGGCCGTCGCTCCCTTCTGCGTGTCTTTGTGCCCGGTTACGGGAGCTCTGCAGAGAGCGTCTGGGCTGGGGGCTGGGATTAGGACTGTGGATTTTCCTCTGGGAGGCAAAGTAGGATTTCAGACCTCAGGCTTCATCAGTTCCCGTCGCAGTGGGTGAGCTGGTACCATGCCTATAGCCCAGCACACGCAAACATTGCTCAATTACGGCCTAAAACTGTCTTACAGGCACTTGCCTTTGCGGGCGAGCATCAAGGGGCACTGCTAGCCCCACTGCACCACCAGGCAGACCCGGCTTTTCAGAGATTTAAAACCAAAGTTGCAGCGTTTCGGATCGCATCTCTCTTGCTGTGGCTTGTTCATAACATGGATATTTAAAAAATAAATTATTATAAATAAAAAGGACCATTTAACATCCAAGTGACAAGTTACAGTGCAACCCAAAGCGTATAAATGCCAGGGGCTTTTTTCAGTTTATAAAACCTTGTTTCTGAGTTTATATAAAACATCTTGCTGGTTTTGTTGGGGTTTTTAAAATACTAGAAGAACTCTAGGACCCAGTGCACAGACTACTGAAGTGGATGGAAATGCTCTTACTGAGGGAAGTGAGTTTGGAGCAGCCTGGTTTTAATATGGGGAGAGATTTCTGCAGCCCGGGATGGGAGACTCTTGCCCTCTGGTGGCTGTTGCTCACTTCTATTTCTAAACTACCAGGAAAAACTGCTTTAGAGCTGGACTGGAAAAACCCCCACCAGCCAGCCTCACTGTGCTGGGACGGGTGAAGTCTGCAGAAAGAGGGGATGAATGTCTGCTAACACTGGAGTAGCCCCACAAGAGCAAAAAGGGCAAAAACTGTTTTCTATTTTTTCCCCTCTGATGTTTCCAGATTGTGACCTGTTCAGCTGCACGAAGGCGGGGCTGGAGGAGGATTTTTCAGAGCTGTGCTAATGAGCTCTCCGTCGCTCATCAGATCAGAAGGCGCTGCCCAATAAAACTCAGCACCATCCATATGCACGCATTTAACCAAGACTGATGGCCAGTAACCCACAAAGATGGTTGCCCAGAAGACTGTAGGGTCCCCGTTGCAGCTGGGTTCCTCCCGCTGCAGCCCTGGGATTCGGTCAGGGATGCTCTGAGGGTTTGCTAGACCTTGTCAGGGTTAAGGCAACTGCTCTACTCAGTGATTTTTGAATGTTGGTGAAAGGCAGAGCAGTTCGGTCGCGAAGGACACGGTCTTTGTTGTTGAGATCAACACTGGACTGTCAGAAGAGAGAGGATAATGGATGTGAGCTGAAAAATTTTGAGCCCAAGGGGTTTTTTTGCCTCTGAGAATCTGATTTATTGCTCTGGCATAAGAATAAACCTAAGAATATTTAGTTTAATAATATAGTTTCTGTGTGACAGCTTTCATCGGAGGAACTCCAAGCTGCTTACAAAAGTGGTCAGAATTGTATTTCTATTTTACAGAAGGTAATCTGAGGCATGAAGCCAGCCCCAAAACCAGACGCAGGCATCAAGTGAGGCCGTACCTTGAATACCATGTTCAGTGTTGGGCCCTTCACTACACAAAAGACATTGAGGGGCTGGAGCGTGTCCAGAGAAGGGCAACGGAGCTGGGGAAGGGTCTGGAGCACAAGGCTGATGGGGAGCGGCTGAGGGAGCTGGGGTTGTTCAGCCTGGAGAAAAGGAGGCTGAGGGGAGACCTCATCGCTCTCTACAACTGCCTGAAAGGAGGGGGTAGAGAGGTGGGGTCGGTCTCTTCTCCCAGGTAACAAGTGATAGGACAAGAGGAAATGGCCTCAAGTTGCGCCAGGGGAGGTTTAGACTGGATATTAGGAAATTTTTCTTCACTGAAAGGGTTGTCCAGCACTGGAACAGGCTGCCCAGGGCAGTGGTGGAGTCGCCATCCCTGGAGGTATTTAAAGGACGTTTGGATGAGGTGCTCAGGGACATGGTGTAGTGGTGGGCTTGGCAGTGTTAGGTTTACGGTTGGACTCGATGATCTTAAAGGTCTTTTCCAACCTATACGATTCTGTGATTCTGTGATAAGCATGGCACCAATTTTAAGCATCTTCAGTGCAGGCATCCCCAACTGAGTTAGAAGAGTGGAGACTTTTTCTACTCAGTACAGGGAAAGAAGCACTCTTAGACTTGTTGCAGCTTGTCCTAGGAGAGAAACCTTTCCCCCTTGCCTGATCCATGGGCGAAAAGGCTTTAAATGATGGTTGAACATGCAGAATCACAAAGCAGCACTAGGGTTGTATTTGAGCTCGAAGTAGCACCTTTGGGGCTGTTTTCCTTATTCTTTCTGTTGCGGCAAGGAGAGGCTGGCTAAGTTGTTTGTACAATAGCGTGAATGCCAAAATATATTCTTTCCACTCCTACAAATGGAACCTGAAGTGGTCCTATGGGCGCTTTAAAATCAGTGCGCGTAAAGCAATGCACAATAAAGAAATGGTCCAAAGCCAGATGTGTGGCTGCAGCGTGGGATGAGCTGAAACGCATCTCTGCAAGAGCTACCGGAGCCACCTCTGCCACGGCACGTTGCTTCCCCTCCTGATTTTGAAGCCACAGCCTGGCATCTTTGTAAAGCACCTACACTGATGCTAATAATAGCTCACCTCCCATTTGGATCCAGTCCTCAGGAAGGCACATTGTGCCCTCTGTATCAGCTGCTGCCTCGTCTTCCGATGCACGAGGCTGCCAGGCTGCGAGGGACACGTACTCCCTTGCCTGGGTGAGTCACTGCTGTCCACTAAAGCAGGTAATGTTCTGGGCGCTAATGTGGAGATGAGTGAAATCTGGAGGAGGGAAAGTGATGATTTTAGCAGAGAAAAGATCCATAATTATTCGTGGATGTCTCTCTCTCTCTGTCTGCACTAACTGAAAAAACAAACTGATCAGAATTATTTTGAGCTGATTTGTTCTAGCTGAAGTTCCCAGCACAATTGTTTAGCCAGAGCTGGAGGGAGGGAGGGAGGAGATGCTATAAGCCAGAATCTGATTTCAATTACCAGCCTATGAAGTTCGTTGTAACTCTTTCCGTGCCAAGGATGATCTGTACGTCCTAACCTCAGATCCAAACCCGGTGCAGATATACAGGAACATTGTGAACACAGCAAGAGTCACAACAGTAAAACTGGGATCCAACTCTGATATGACTCCAGAGTAGCTCTGCTAAAATAAAAGATGTATACAGATTAAGTAGATCTGAACATATGCCGTTCGGGCCAAAGCTTGTTACAAGACAAAATCTTTCACATCTAAGCAGTTGGTCAAATCCACAGATCACACAGGCTACGCTGGTGCAATCTAGTGATGGTAAGCAAATGCCTTCATGACATCCCAAGGACTGGAGGATCTGTTACCAGTACTGTATGCACATTTAAAGAAGGGAAGATAAGCCTGCTTCGGGTTCGTCAGCAAGGGTGCTTCCTGAAATACTGGCTCTAGCGCTGCGGGGAGCAGTGAAGTGATGCATCACGTCTTGCGAACACAAGAAGCAATCTAGAGTCAAACCTGTGCTTTCTCTGAAGACACCTGATGGAGGGGGCTTAGGCTTCTCCAGTAAGGGTCAGCCCCCCAGGGCTGAACCCTGAGCACAGGATCAATGTTACCAAGCCACAGGTGTCAGAGCACTGCGCTGGCAGGGGCAGGTCAGAATACAGTGTACGTTTATAATTAGTTTTAAAGGACAGTTTCCTGCACAGATGCTTTCATAGTCCCAGTAGGCAGCCTCGGCAGGGTGTCTCCTAGAAAACACTGATGGTCTGCCATCTAGACCTACCACCTTCACCGAAGGGTAAAGAGACTCAGTATTTCTGCAATACCATTCATGCTAACCTGAATTACCCCACTGGGAGCCACGGTTGCCCTGTAGTGGCTAGGGCATGGCATATCCCATTATCTGCAAATTAACAGAGTTGGACCTTTAATTCCTGTGTTGATCCAGGTGTCTCTGAGCTCAAAGCCTTATTGCCCGAGCAATAAGATGACAAGGAAGCTGGCAAGGCAGTCCTCCGGGGACAGCACTCCTGACCCCAGGAGGCTGCGTGCTGCTAGAGATGGTAACGACGGCACAACGCCGATAGCATATGCTGCTTTCAAACACAGGGAATCGACTTGTGCTGAGACCAGGCAGATAATTCAATATTTACACAGGATTTCAACAGTAAAGGAATGTTGTTATGCCTTAAAAGCTTTTGGAGGATGAGATCCAAGATGGCACAGCAGGGCCATGGAACAGCTCCAAACTCTATTTCTTTGTGGTGAATTTGTCAAAATGAGGTGTTGACTCTCTAAATCGCTCAGCGAGCAGATGTTGCCCCATTCACAACGCCAAAGCTCCCAGGAGCCCTCCAACCTCAGGCTGCCAGCGTGCCTTTGACCTTGCTGTTCAGCGAGGCTCCAGGAGACGAGGCTGAGGAGCCAGGGCCAGGCTGAGGAGTCAGCCCTGGTGTTGTAGCAGCCACTTTACCTGTGCTCCGCAGCCCAGCGCTGGGCTGGGGTCAGCAGATTGACTCATCTCCTGGTTCTGCCACAGGATTCCTGCATAACCGGGGAGGACTCACTTCATCTCTCTGGACTTCTGCTCTCCAGCTTTAAAATGGAGAGTGTCGCAGGCAGCGACACACCTCCTTTATCCATCTTTCCTATTAATGCTCCGCACAGTCGTGTTTGCCTCAGACAGTGCAGAGCCCCAGGTTTGGCTGGATGCTCCTCTACTACCACTGTGTCGTAGTCATAATAGCATGAATTTAGAATAACCAAGTTGTGGCTCTTTTCCTACACATACTGCAGGAGCCCCTTTCTTTATTCCAATTTTTGAAGCCAGAGGCAGTTACACAAAATCTGCATTAGAAAATGATGTATGACAGACCTTTGAAATCCGCCATTAAGCTGCTATTGCTCTTGTAAATGTGTTTACAGACTTAAAGAGACAAAATCTACTGAAGGGTTTTAATCAGCAGCCAAAGCCGTGGGAAGCAACGCAGCAGTCAGGAAACCCCATCTCTTTACCTGGCTCTGCAAGGGAGAGGGTTGGTGATGTCTGGGGCAAAGCACCTTGCCTTTGCGTTTGCCATTCCTATGGGTACTCCAAGTGCAAGTTCCTCGTGGCAGGGACTCTTTCTTAATCTAGACTTCATGCTGGGCAAAAGGGAGAGTGGCTCTCATCCTAAATTGCTGCCATCAGCGTAACTAAGCCCAGCACCCTCTCGCTCTCTGAGAAGTTGAACAGGTACATTGCAGCCTCCCTCTCCTCCGTGCTGCTTGGCTCATCAGCTGTGCTCGTCCCCTGGCTTTTCTTTCCCCATCCCTCTCCACTTGAATTTTAATCAGAAGCAGCAGCTGAACAGAAGGTGCCATTTCCATAGCTACGGAAGAGGCATCGACAGCGAGAGGTGATGGAGAGGCTTTTACCCAGATGCAGTCATCATTAACATTCACCATAATAACCTCGCCTGCAAGCACAGCCCTACTATGGCAATAAGACGCTTGGGCTGTAAATCCTCGGCCAGGCTCGTCTTTCATCACAGAGAACAATACCTTTTGGGGTCACATTTCTAATCCGCCAATTAATCATCTTCATACGTGGCAACGTTTACATATAAGCAGAGACCACTTGAAACCACACGCGGCTACGCCGGTGGTTACCTTGGATTAGGCACGGGTGGACAATAATTGCCCTTTCTGAGGTTTTATGCATACACACATGCACACAGACGTACGCAGCATCTACCATCTGTGTCTTGCTCCTCCCGTTGGACTGGTTTATGCCTCTTGAAACAACACTGTTTAATGAAGACAGTCGCCCTGTGTTTCTGGCTGTCCCACCGAGTTATTTTGGGATGCTGGGTAGGACCTTTCCACTCCATTGTCACTGTTTAGCTTGTGTTTTCCATGTCTTAAACCTTCTGTCTGTCCTCCTCAAAAGCCTAAACCAGAAATATTCCCTCCCTCCAGGATCTTCACAAAACCAATACATTGTTCAGGGGGAAAAACCCCTTGTCGTGCCATCGGTTTTCTCTGTGGAGCGTGACTCAGGCCCATTATGGTTTGTATTTCGTTTCAGGTACAAAACCTAGTCAGTGGGTGACCCAAGAGGCTGTGCAGAGTGTGTGGCATCTTTGGGGGATATAGTACAAGGGGACTGGCTCTGGCATTAGGTTGGGATTCTCTCTGCAGCACTGGTTTGTGCCTGTTACAGTGGAAATCTCCCCTGCAGAGTTCCAGCCTCGTCCATTTAGAGATTTCTACCCAAGCTTCCCACACGGCAGCGCAGGGTGAGGAACCGGATGAATAAAATTGAATTTGAACATGAGGGAGGGAATGCGGGTAGGAGAAAATAACCCTTTGACTAATTTATGAGGCACGTTTATAGCTATTATTTATAGATCTCTATGGGGGATTCACATTGTTCTCTACCATCTGACATTATTTGGCAGTTTAGTGGTGCCTGCAAAAAAAAATACCCAAAACCCAACCCTCCCCCCTCCTCCCATACCACATTTTTGATTAATAATCTTGAAAGCTCAGGGTGTCAGCAAGTCCTCAGAAAGACTGTCCCTGCTCTCCTCTAATAACTTATGGCTTAAAGGTACAAGGGCTTGATTAAAACTCTCATCATAGTAAATCAATGGTAGCTCAGGGAAAAGAGGTCCTTTCCCTCCCCCTTTTCAGATAAAGTTTACTCGCTTGTGCTTTTCTGGCATTTGATTTTGCATGCATGCAAAAATACTAAATCAATGCCATCAGTAAAGCTCTCACTGGGGGTGCCTAGTTCTGTCCGTGGCAAGCTGAAAGCATGTTTCTTTATGCATGTGCCTTCAATGTTATTTTTGGAGAGATTAACGAATTCAGGTGCAGTAAAAATAGTCTGCTGCAAACAAACAAACACCTCCTTAGCATACTGGAAGGATAAAGAATGTCACCTGCATGAGCACAACCTCAGCGATAGCCATGAACGAGGCAAAGCCATCATACCATTGCTGTGGCCGTTTGGGGCAGGGGATGTCTTGAACGACCTTGCCTGTTAGGAGCTGTTAATCCTAGCATTTGCCTTGGCTGAGGCAGGAGACGCATCTGGAGATGAGCAGAAGAAACCCTTCCAGCCCCAGTTATGTCTCTACATGGGCACAATATGTGGATCTAATTATAGGAGTGAGGTTCGCAGGAGGCTGGAAAATTAATGCTGATTCCTCCAAGCCTCCATGCTAGCAGAGTCAGGAAGGGCTCATTTCCATGCCTACCCTGATATCCTATGAGAGGGAGAGTTTTTTCACTGTGTTTCTTAAAATATAAAATCTCAGGAGACTTCAAACTGACTGCTGAGCCCTGGTCACACCGGAGCCCCCTTAGCCTCTGTAGGGTCTTTCCTGTACTCAGCAGTGCGGCTGCTGCAAGTTTGTTAGAGGAAAGGACAAAATACAACTGGCTTAAAGCAAAAAATGTGGGATGATAGTTCATTAGAGAATTGGCCCAGAGCCTGGGAAAGCTTGGTCCTGTCACCAGGCAAGCTTTAGAGAGGGCAGGAGAGCAAAGGGGAGCAAACCACAGGGGCTTCTGTAGAGCTTTGGTCAATCTTCAGATAATTTGGGTCTCAGCCTTGAAACGTCCATCTGGGCTGAGGCCTCTGGGACCTCACATTTCTCTCTGACCAAGAGGTAATATGAAATGGCGCGGAAAGGAAGGCCACATTAAATCTCATGATGTGCCTGCTCTTTAAGTATCGCACAAAGCAAGCCGTTCCTGGGAATTGTCTAGCATTTGGAGCCAGAAGCCTGAGCGTAGCTGATGAGCTGTGACATTTGAATGTCATCTAGTCCCAGCCCGACCCCCAATTGCTGTTTGACTTGGCATCGGACTTCCCCTCCCTGTCCCATAAACGCAACGCTCCGCCACGGTGACATCCACCTCCAAGCCTCTCTGCCTCTCCCCCGCCACATTTGCCTTTGTCCTATAGGAGGAAAAAGCTACGAAGAGATGCATAAATAAAACAGGACGTTTTCCTGCTTACTTGATGTCATTAAGGGAGAGAGATGCAGGAGTTTTCATCACACTTTGACTGACTTGTAACAAAAATCTTTCAAGAATCTGGAGAAAAAGCCTATGGGGTGACTCTGAGGGGGCTCTCAGGAAGTTACTGGTAAAACTATAGCTCGTCTGCAGAATTGTGTGTATGAATTAAAAAATGCAATGAAAAACAGATGATTCCCTGTTACCCTTACAGCCAATTTTGATTTGAAAAGAACCGAGATCGTTTCAGTTGTGTATGAACCAGCATCTACCTAATCTAGGACAAAGTAAAATATGGCAGGTTTTGGTGTTGAAAAGCGTAAGAGAGCGCCAAATGCCAAGGCCTGTGTACTTTGTATTTAAGTAGGTCCATGTTCGTTGTGGAGGAAGTAATCTGATCGGGAGGGAGAAAGAGCCTCATGAAACGAGTGGAAATGCAGCTTCCCCACGTGTATCTGGTGCCCTCCCGTGGAAACGAGCCGCTTCGGAGGAAAGGCGCAAATAGGCAGTGGTTTTAATGAGCAGCAAAGTCTCAGGGGCAGGGATTACTTTTTGGACTTAGACTAAGACTGATAGAAACCAGAGCTCAGTTAGCAATTTAACTAATCATTTTCCAAAAAACTACTATGTGATTTTTCTGGGCTACCAACTGAGATAGTTTTACGTATTATTTGAGCAGCCGTAATAATCACACCCCGTTCCCGTATCGCCTAACCATTAGTAAACAACAGTTTATACTGGAATGCCGTTACTCTGCTTGCTCCTATTTTAGGGACTGGCGGAGGACGAGATGTGGCTGTTGCACAAATGGAATTCAAATTTAAGTGTGTGAGCTTAAGTAAAGTTTCTGAACACTTGTCTCTGAAATCAGAATGAAACAAAGCAGAAAAAAGGGTAGTAATCATCGTGTTTTGGAACGGAAATTCAGAAAGCAGAACAAGCTGCCATCTGACAAAGCTGTCTAGGTAACGCTGATCTGTGATCTGCTTTATTTATTCTTGCATTTGCACTACTTTATATCTTAGGAATGTTTTGCCTGACAGATATTAAATATAAATGCCCTCAATAGCTGTAACGGGGTCTGGCCTGCCCACAGACACAGGAATTTCTTGTCATCCTCTCCATTCCAATCCTAACACTTCAGTACTATTGGTTAAATGTGAGCACTCATACTCACAGTTTACATGGGAAAAATGAGCAATTTAAAACTTTTTTTTGACCAATAAGCATTACGACTTTTTAAAGGGCACTTAGGGGAAGCAAATCTTGGCCTTATTTGCAACTTTAAAAAAGGCCTGCTGCAAAAAGAGGTTCTTCATTTGCTATATGCACTTACATATACCAGCAACAGGAATCCACATCCATAGCCAAAACCTGAGGAACGCAGGCTTGTCGGCTCAGATCTTCCCACAGTTTTAGATGGTGTTACGAATCCTCTATAGTAACGCAGTCCTTCATCAGTTCAGGTAGCCAGACTGTAACTCAGATGAATAGCAACGGGTCAGCAAGGGGAAGGCATCGCAGCCTTCATCAGCACACGTTAGCTGGCCACGCTGATAAATATTCAGTGGGATGTTGGTTGCAGATCTGTTGCTCTCATCAATCCGTGGGACAGGCTGCATCTCTGCAGCAGGACGGGGCGGGATGTGGGGTGGAAGACGGCCAGAGCCGCGCGTTCGGCTCGGCGGCCGAGCCACCCGGTTTCAACCAGTGCCACCACCCCAGGGAACAGTCCCACACAGGTCTTAGAGGGATCTTCCTTCTACTGTGGGAAGGCATAACAAGAAGTACTGGCCAGAAATGAAAGGCAGGCCAATTCAAATCAGAAGCAGGGAAAAAAATTAACCATGAAGATGATTAATCCATGGAATAAATAACCAAAGGATTTTCTGCCATTTGAGGCTTCACAAGTCAGCACTGAAAGACTCACTATAACGCATCTGCCAAGTTTTATTGGTTAATAGCTGAAGAAAACGCTTGTGGAAAGAACACCACACTCAAGTACATAGTGGTAAATCCCCAGCGAGAGTGCCAAGGCCGTAAGTCAATCACAGCTCACCGGAGTTAGTGGAGGGCAACTTCTCTGGCCTGTGTTATATGGGAGAAAAAATAGATAATCTCCTCTAATTGTAGAGCAGTCAGTTGGCAAAGTTTGAGGTTTTACAAGAAGAAAGAGGAATAGGAGGATCAGCAGCAAAGAGGGAAAGGATTCTCCTGCGGATATTAGCCAGCAGCTAGCTCTTGGAAAGAGATGGTGGTGCAGCTTAGTGCTGAACAGAATTAGTTTTTATTATTTTCAAGAAAGAAAACGATTCTGTTTTCTCTGAGTGTTTTTTTTTTTAAGGGAAAACTTTTCCTGCTACTGGTAAAAACAACACAGAGCAAAAAATCTGCATATTTTCCAGGTTAGAGAGGAAGAATCATTAGAGTTTTTTGTAATTCTATTTTTTTCTATTTTCTCAATGAGAAATGAGTGGAACATGATAAGCCAAACAACTGTTCATTCTTTCCTTCTCTTCCTCCCTCCACCAGTAGCTTCTTATGCAGGGAACGGCTGCATAAAGCCGAAAGCCAAAAAATTTGTTAACCACAGAAGAGGGGCAGGAAATGGCAGAGAAGAAACAGAACCAGTTCAGAGGAAGGAAAACCCCGCCATTTCTTCAAATCTACCTTACCTCTGCCCTTGGACATCATGCTTTTGTGGAGAAAAGCCAAAATCTGTTTTAAAAAATAATGTTTGGGGGTTTTTTTTCCTGTAACTAAATTGATAGATAAAGTTTATGGCTTGCTCTGTGTTTTATTATACGAGGGTGTCTTGTTAGGCTTAAACTATAACAGAATATGCTCAGATGATTCATATCTTTTTAACACTGAAATACTATACTAAATATTATATTAATATAATAGAGAGGATATATGTGTATGTCATCTCTCTGTCACAGTAATCATAAGCCCTGTGCATGTTCTACATTTATTACATCCTACATCATTCTTAAGATGATCCATGTGCCTCAAGGGAGTTTGTCATTTTCCTTTCTGCATGTCCTGCTGCCACCTAATGGCACTGAGCTCAACCTCCACCTTTTGTGCTAAAAAAGGGGAGAAAACCGGTTCTGAAGCTTCCATCCGTGTAGAGCAAGCAGCTAAAAGTACTAAATGCTTTCATTTTTAGAGTCATAAAAATCTTGGGAAATTTAAGTTAATTAAACTTAGTATTAATTAATAGGATTTTTGTCCTGCACAAGCTATCTAGAGTGATAGACAGTCCCTTAGTTAGGGGCGTGATACCGTGTTTCCAGCCCATGTGAAGGTGCCAGTCATGGTAACCCACCCTAAGGGTTACCCAACAGAGGGGTTTTTTGAAGTGCAAAGCAACCAGGTCCAGGCTGCCAAGGAGCCTTGGGGGCCTGTGCACTCAGACACCTTCAAATTACTGCGGTGGCAGGTATTAAGCTGCAGAAACACTGGGTTTAGCCTGCAGGAAATTAAAATAGTGCAAATTAACTTTGTCTGCTGCAAAACCGGTTGGGTTGGAGAGAGGCACATATGTATGCTTCTGTATATGTATATAGAATATAGATATAGCTGTAGATATTAAATGAGTCCTACATCACAGAAGCCTTGGCTTTGAAAATCCTGTGCTAGGTCTCGGCACGTGCCGAAGCAGGACAGCGGAGATGCAAGGACTAGGGACAGTTACTGCTCCCAACACCCTGCCGCTAAGGAATAACTCAAGCCACGTTGTCCTCAGCTCCGACAACCCACCTCTCCCCACAAGCTGACAGCTAGTGTTCCAGGTCACTGCGTCAAATTCACCGTCTACTTTCTTTCTTTCTTCTCCTTTGAGCCACTAATTCTGTATCAATGTTAAGATCAGATTAGATCTATACTAGATCTTGTATGCGTGGCCGCAGACCAGTGAATGGGAGGCCTGCAGAGAACCAAATCAGCGCATACGTTAACGAGCCACGAGCCGGACCTCATTGCTGCCAGCATAAGGAATTACTTGGATTAACGGGTTGACAAAATACAGCTATTCTTGTGCTCTTGTGTAGCAGCAAACCAGCTCTGCCCCACTGACCTGAGTATCTTCCTGAGATTTCTCACTGGCTTGGTTCCTCAGTACAGGTTAGGTTTAGATCTGGCTGTTGATGACTTCTTCCTGACCTCAAAAACTTCTGTATGCTTCAGTTGATATTTTTTGGCCTATTCCAACATGGCCCAGGTTCACCGAGTCCCTGGAACTGATTTCCTGGGGAAGAGGTTTCTTTCTTTCCAATTTAGGCGCTGGAGGAAGAAATAATGATAGAATAAAAACCAATGGAGGCTCTGGAGATGTGTGTGTTAACTAAACACCAGTGCTTTAGGCTGAACGTATCTTTCACTGGGATATTATTGCAGGGACAAGCTAATAAGTGTTATATACAGCTACCCACCAACCCTGATCTATGGGATTTGATTGCCTATATGCCAATACCTAATTTAAGCTGCCAGTAGCCAAATAACTGCATGTCATTGGTGACAGAGCCAGGATCCCCACATTAACCAGAAGTCTTTTTATGAGTGGATGACCATTGCCCCTTCCCAGCAGATAAAAAGGAAACCCTCCTAAAACTTCCCACTGGAGAGGGGTGCCAGGCTTAAAGCCGTGTGGTGAAAGCTAATTGCGTTTCACAGCGTGCTTAAACATTTGGTTTTGTTCAGATGAGGAACAAGAGCTAAACATCATTGCGAAGTCAGCTGCAAACTCCAGCTGTGCTCGGATTTGGGGGAAGACCACCGAGAGGGTTGATCTGGTGGGCGTAGGGCTGCAGCAACCTACGGCCTGAGGGGCTGACAGCGACGCTGGCTCTTTCTGAGCCCTTCCCACGATCCGGTGCGATCTCACTCACAGCATCTCTGTGACACAGTAAAACCCAACCACCACCACCAAAAGCTTCACTGGCATTTTTCCAGCCAGCTCTAACACTCCCCGTTCAGTTATCTGTGTGTGGCTTCTATTTACAGCTGTACTTTCTCTCCCCTCCTCCATCACCGTTACGAGGGTCCAAGTAGAAACACATTGGAGGGCTGAGGGCTATGCCAATAGTTTTAGCTTCTTTTGCTCGCGTTTCATCAGTGATCTCTGCAATGCGGAGCCTGGAGTTTTCAGGCAAATCTCTCTGCTTTGCCAAATACTGCCTTAAACAGACAACCGCCCGGAGAAGAGGCTTGCTTTTCTCCAAGGAAATTACACCGTGGACCATTGATTCCTCTTTACCATCACCACCTTCCAAGGAACCGTGGCTACTGTACCTCTCACTCCTACACAGCACTACCATCAGCCTACACCAGCACCGATTTCAGAGCTCGGTCAGGTTTTAGCTGTTGAAGGCACCAGCCAAGGTACGCGGTTACACAGAACACGTATCGCCTTGAGACACGGACGCACCTAGTGAAACAACAACATTCTGTCTTTATTAGGAGTTCCCATGGTAATATAACACAGAGTTCTTAAGGAATAAAACACAAGACTTGGGGTTGGGGTGGGTTTTTTTGCCATTGAGACAATGGTCAAATATCAGTACTTCTTTTTGTCTACACACATGATCAGCTTTAGCACTTACAGCTCCTCCACTCATGGTTCACAATCACAAATCCAAGGGTTAAATCCAGCTAGTATTAAATCCTACTTTTTTTTTATTTTTAGAGCTTCAAGTCACTGCGGTTAATTAATTAATTAAGTCATCGTCTTTTTTTTTCTTTAAGCATTTACATATGACATTCATTAAACAGACACAAAGCGGACGAGCTCTCACAGGAAAAAACATGCTTACATAGCCTGCAAAAATCTTTTTTTGTGATTTTTTTTTTCCTTTTGAAGAACAAATTAAAACTAAAAAGTCATCATGAGTCAGTGAAGGAAAAAAAAAAGGAAGACTTAAGTGAATACTGAAGAGCCGCAAGTGTTTCGCAGAATTGAAACGGATCTGCAATTCTTTTTTTTTTTCTCCCCAACTCGTTCAAATCGATTTTAACATATAGGTGACAAAAAATGAAAATAGCTGCAATATATATTAAGTTCACGGATTACTTAACAAACAAAGTGCAAACTCTTTTATGCAAAACTAAAAGACCCAAGAGTTAAACCTAAATGCAAAATGCATGGATGAATATGGTAATGTTTTTCTTAACTTTTGTGTTCAAAGGGGCCTAAAGGAATTAGGTGCTGAAGCTGGGAGGGTTTGGGTACCTACATAGCTTCCAGATCCTTTGAAATCCCAGCATTGATACTTCATAACAACAAATTTGGTTCTTGTTTCTTAAAAGCCTTCATATATATAGTTTTTTCCCCTAAAAGAACCTGTAAACACCATTTCAGAAAATACTCACAAATATGAAAAACAAGGTCAATGTCCGTGGCAAAGTACAAATAGAAGAGAAAGCAGAAGATGCAGCTGAGTGCCAGGGCATACCGACAGTGGAGGTAATGCTGTGTTAACTGCGGGTAGAAAAGCTCTCTGTGCGAAGAGACGGGCCAAGTCCTTGGGACCGCCGAGCCCTCCAGCTAAGTTTCAGTGGGAATCTAATGGTGCAGATTTATTCTCCATGTCCTGAAAATAATGAGCCTCCAATGCTAGGGCTAAAAGACCTTCAATCCCAGAAGATACTTAAATGCCCAGACCCCGCTGACTGCCACAGAAGCTCCTAAATTCATTCAAGGACCACTCGTGGCCTCTGGTTTCTCAAATCTGAGGCAGCAGGCATCTGAGGAAGGGTGGGGAACCACCAGGCTTTCTCATGAATATTTGCACAAAGGCAAGTTCCTAAAGGAATGAGTGACTGTGAAATTCGCACCGTGTATGAGAGATTCTCAGCTGCTGTTGACCCATCGGGCTGCTCTGAGGCTCCCAGTTACAACAGCTGGGCATCTGGACTCGAACTGGAATTGCCACAGATGCTCAGGCATACGCTCAACTGACCAGCCTTTCAATGAGAGCTAAAGATAAGCGCTCAAAGTCTTAAATAACCACTCATCGATGGCCGGGAAGGGGGAACGTGGCTGCTACAGAAACCTTTCAAGCAACATGTTGCTCTTTGCCCACGGCCCCCTGCTTATCGATTTCCATCCCCAGGAACAGAAGACAAACTAACTGCTAAAAACTTCTCAAGAGACTCTGTCCCAGCTCCTCAGCTGGCATCCAGCCCCTTTGTTTGCACCAGCTCAAGACCTAGTACAGTGAAGTGAAGATCATAGCTTATGAACCTGCTCTGCGACCTCCTATTGTAGCTAAGTGGCAAGCGTTGGCTGGAATGGTGCAACCCAGGAATACCTGAAGTACCAGGGTGGCAGCGGCAGTGACACTGGCGGGAGCCTGTAACTTGAATGAGTTTCGGGAAGGACCAGGAAGAACAGGGAGACCCCCAGTTCTCAGATAAGGCTTCGTAAACACAATGATACAAACATATTACAAACACACACACAAACATAAAAAAAAAAAAAAAAAGTGTTTCCTCAAGGACCTAATTTGCAGCAAAATCCAGAAGGAAAAAAAAAAATTAAAAAACAAACCAAGAGAACCAAAGTCCCCAATGATTCTAGCTCACCCGATGGCTGGGTGCGATGCGCTTTCTCAATTCCTAGTGCTGTTTCTCTCTCTTGGCAGCAGACAGCTATTCAGTGACCTCAAAGGTGGTGGTGGGGAATGGTTACAGACAGGCTGGGATTCGTGTTACCTAGCTATTCTGCTGGAACACAGAACCCTACAGAATATCCAGTTTAAAACCCTTGAACTACTCTTCTGCTTGACATTAAAAAAAAGAAAAAAAAAAAAGCTATTTTTTACATTTATTATTTATTTATTCCTTTTTTTTGTGTGTGTCTTAAAGGCAGCTCCAGGGAAATTCACTTTATCCTTCCTTTATTAAAAGAAAGATGCTGAATGGGACAGAGGCCACGTATCTCAAACATCCTCTTTACATTTACTTTTGCATGTCAGAGGTGTCAAAACAGGGTTTGTTTCTTTAAATGTGTAGGGGCTGAGGGAGAAAGTGAGAGGGGTTGGTGAAGATGAGGAGGGAATCTGAGGGGACTGAAAGAGGCGCCTTACTTCAGCCCCCCCTCACTGGTTGCCCGCAGTAACTGTCACAGGCTCTAAAAGAATCAAAAAGGGTCTCCAGGTGCCCCCGTCCCCCGGTCCGCTAGGCGGGCACAGAAGGGGTCGGTCCTTAGCCCAAGCTGGTGATGTTGGCACGTCCGCCGGGCGGTGCCACGATGCGCTGAGTCGTGCGGCGTGGGATGTTGTCATCGATCTGTGCCCCTGCGGGAGAGAGAAGCAACGTCAGGTCCCCCGGGCCCGCGAGAGCTTGCGATGAGCGAGCTGCAGGACAGGGCAGTCGGGAGAGCACAGCTGCACTGAAACCCATCAAGTCCTCTTAGGCCAGGCTCCAACCGTGTGCACCAAAATGCATCATCTTTGGAGGAAAAGCCCTTACTGGCCTCCAGTGCCTTAATTCTGCTGAAACCTGTTCTGCGTTAATACGTCCACACCGAACACCTGAGCCACCCAGCCCTGCACAGATACGAGCTGGCTAAATGGTTTTCCCTTCGCGAGCCTTTTTATTCCTTTTTATAGTTTTCCCTTATTGCACTGAAACAGCACGCTGAGAAATCGAATCTGCCACATACCAGATCCACAGCTGGTCTCAGCTGGCAAAGCTCCGCTGAAGTTGGTGCCATCTGCCCTCTTCAGACACCCGGCTGAGGACCGAGCCCAGAACGCAATGGGATACTCGGCATTCATGCCACGGCATGAATATAAGCAGGACTTTACAATAGCTCCTATACTGCTCTTCTTCCTTTCTAAAGGGATAACCTCCAAGCTAAAAACACATCACAGCCTCTCTCATTGCCTTCCAATTTCAGCAAAATTAATTCAGAGTATGGGAGTATAAACAAGCCGTGATTTCAAAGCAATTTAGCCCCATAAAAGTATGTACCAGACAAGCTGAATCCAGACTGGTGCAGGTTCCTCACGGGTGGGGCCTGCTGTTTGGCAGGAGACGTCTTAGCTGAAGACGCCGGTGTGACGGTCTTCGGTGTCACTGACACTTCGCAGACAGGTCCATCGTAGAGGCCTCGAGGCACACCCCGCAGCTCGGCCAGCTGCAAGACACAGAAGCAGGCAGCCTTCAGGGTCAAAAACAGCCTTCAAAACAGAACTAAACAGCTGGCCAGCTGTTGCTAAGCCAAAGACACACGTTTCAAGATTTATCTTTGGTAAGAGGATTTGAAAGCATACATCATCTCCTCCGTGCTGATCCTCGGGGGGTAGCTGGTCTCTGAAGCAGCTCGGATAAAATGAAATGTGCTCTGGACTGCTGTGGCTCCAGCTAGTTGCTAGCTGGTGTGAGCAGCCTACAGAAGACAGCCGGTCCGTCCCCTGCACCGCAGGTTCTGTCCTTTAATGATCTCGACCTACCTGCTGTTGTATTAAAGGCTCCCGACAACTCTCAAATGAAACTTATTACTCATCCCCAAAAAGCAAAACAATGCTGAGACAGAGACAGGTCTGCATAAAGAGGAGCCAGGCTAGCTTCCCATCGCCAGCCTGGGAGCTTTAGATTGGGTTAAATGCAATTATTCCCGCTGAGATGCTGCCCAATTGGATTTATAGGTCAGACACGTATTTCTGTGGGAGACCAGAACACAACAGAAACCACCGATCTCTTCTCCGTGGTGCTAAATTATTTGAGGTTGTAATTTTGATAACTTGCAATTTCTTCAGAAGAACAATTAAGGAAAGATCATTTGCAAGGAATGTGAAGATTACCTATGGTCAGCAGAACTAACACAGCTCTGGTTTTGTCCAGGAGAGGGCAACACTTCAAACATCAAAATACTTTTCCCCTAAAAATTCTGACTTCATCTAGAAATAAACTTCTTAAATTCTCAGCAACTAAGTTGCAGCTGAGTTCAGCGTCATCTTCTGTCAGTTTTTACCAACCAAAGGCATATCAAAAGGCAGTTTCTGTTTTGAATGGGTGTATTTTACAAAAACACTTCTCCAACAATTTTAGCCTCTTAAAAATAGAAAATTCTCGCTTTTAAACAGTCAGTAGGCTGTGCCTGTGACTCACCAGTCACCAGACAAGAGCATCTGATCATATCTGACAGAAGGGAAAGCAGCATAATGTATCTATAACAATAAATTAGAATTCTAAATGGTTGCTGAAAGGTTTGATATATAAATGCTATCAATAACTTCTCTTGATACTTCTGTGACAGGAGAAGCCTGCCGGGTTATTTGCAGATGGACTCATGTCCAAACTGGACAGTTCCTGGCCACATGCTCTGTCGAGGTGTCCCAAGACGGAGAAGAACTAAAGAGCAGAAAAATAAAATCTGCAGAAAATCCAAGCTCAAGCCAAAGCATACTCCTGTAATGATTCAAGCAAATAGCAAAAATGAAAGAGGAATGAGATAAATATGGCTCCTATCCAGGGAACATTTTCTGTTGCAGAAGTGTGCGTCTGCGAGCCAGGGGATAGCATCTGTTTTCCACCCACTTTAACTCAGGAGTTTCAGTGAGAGAACAAATGTGCATCCAACCATTTATACTCACCCTGCTCCTTGCTTTGATGCGCTTGTAAACGAAGTCAGGGAACGGTTTCCTGGGGATATACCGTCCAGATCCCTCGGTGACATGGAGATTCCCATCCTCCAGCACGATCTTCCCCTGGCTGATAACCACCAGGGGCGACCCACGGCACTCCATGCCTTCAAAGATATTGTACTCCAGAGACTGCAACAAACAAACAGACAACGTGAAGCAAACATATTCATCCCAGCAAAGCCTGCTGTGCTGTAATTAGCAATCACCAGTCATGCTAATTGCCAAAATTTTAAGGACAGATGGAAGCGAACTCAGCGGCATTTACCTGAGTTGTAGATGCTGTGGCTTAATAGAAAGGCCGGTCTTTATTATCAGTCTAAATTTATTAAGGATTTACTCATGCAAAATTTCCATTGCAACAAAATTCTTAAAGAGGAAATACGGTTTCAAATGAGAGCATCTCGAAGCCTACCTGTTTAAATGCATTTAGGCACCTATCCCTTGTGAATTGCGGGGGATTTAGGAGCCAAATACAGTTTTATCTGAGTTTCATACTAAAAATAATGGTAACTTTGAAAAGCTGTATTTCAAACCAGTGTTTTGGTTGATGGGTCAGGGACCAGGACAATCTTGTTTTACTCTAATGGGATTGCTCATCCTCAATTAACAGGATTGGAAACGTTACACCACAAAGAAAAAAGACAAGTTTTAAAAGAATCACTGGTAAATGTCCCACCCATGAAGCATCCTGGAATGAGACGCACTACAACCATGTTATTTGGGGACTGTTACTCTAGTGACCGTCTCTGAGACAAATCCAGGTCTTTTTTACTGAGTTAATAATGGAGTTTGCTCTTGAAGTGTGTTATAAGTATGGGTAGGCTCGACTGCAGATTTACAATTAGCTAGAATGGCGGTTAAACCGACACTGAACCAGGTCCAGTCTGAAAAAAAGTTGTGGTGGCAAAGGAGGAGGCTTGGTTAGAAGCTTATGAATCAGGCTGGTTCCAAGAACAACACTATCTCCCTCTCTAGCTCCTAATGTTTCCTTGCCAGACGGTGGCAAGAGCAGTGTGAATTCTTGGAAAATATCCGTATGTTGCTCTAGCATTTTAAAAAGTAACAATCATCTGATGCCACATAATCACTACGTCTCCCTGTGTTGCAGCAACCGCTCTGCCTGACTTTCAAAGGGGCTTTTGTTTTATATTTGACCAAACTAGGATGACTTGAGTCTAAAAGCATCACTTGTATCAACTTCTCCTCTAACACAAGGCACACGTGCAGTGTGAGACACAAAAAACTCCCCCAACAGGTGTAATGCCAGGTATAACAGGCAATGCAATGACAGGGGAAGAGGTTAGAGCTGGACGTGCAAGAAAAAAAGCTGTGATTTCTTAGCCCTTCAAGCTCTAAACAAACCACTTGAAAACGAGAGCCCTTCATCCTCCATAGTCTTGGCACAACTTCAAAGATGCGACCTTTGGCAATAGCTGATCATTGAATGCCGAGGCCTCTTGCACGCTGCAAGAGTTTCAGGGGGATCTGCAGTCCTTAGCATATATAAAGTATTTCTGAATGATCGCTCCACAGCGGACCTTGTTCTCCTTCAGCCTAGCCCAGATCTATGGCAAAATCATGGAGTCAATCCCGATTGTACTGGAGCATATCCACAAAAGATAGAGTCTCTGAGTTTTGTGTTAGGAAATTTAAAGAGTCCAATTCATCTCCTAAAGACAAAAGCCAATAACTGGCAATGACTTTCAAGTACTCCATCCAGCAAGCTATTTCCAGCTCTCCGAGCCATTCGTAAGCACAAACCCAGGTTCAGACCACTAAATTTGGCACCTAACAGCGGTATGTCCCTGGGCTCTCTTCTCTACGTCATCCCTCTCCAGACTGGAGGTGTGATGAGTCTGGAAGCACCTCTAAGGTGACTGAAGTGACCAGACTTCCGAGTCTGGATACCCCTGTTAGAAGTCTAAGCACAGGCAGGATGAATCCAGGCCATCTGTGACCAATTCTGACACAGAGTTTTGTCACAGGGAAGTGAACCAAACCTTTAAAAAAAGTTTCTTTGTGAATGTGCCCAGGGATCCAAGTGTGGAAGAAAATTTTGCTCCTTCAGCTCCAGAGTGAATGAAAGCATTCACGGAAAAAAGAACAAGGAGTTTTTTTCCAGGGAAACATTCCATAGGTTCATCGCCAGCAGTGAAACAAGTCGTCAACAAATGCAAACAGTGGTTGCTTTCTCTGAGACAGTGCTCGAATGTCACAGGGAGACTCCAACCAGCCCTTTGCACTGGGACCATTCTGCAGTTTCCCACAGGGTGGGACAGCTTTTTTACCGTAGGAGCCAGGCATAAGATACGGGATACAGCTGTGGGCCACAAGCAAACAGTGCCTCTAACAGTGCCACCACAAAGCCACAGAAGAAACAGGGGGAAGGTCTGGTTAGTCTGGGTGCTGCCTTGTGCCTCCCTGTGCCAACTAACACTGGGATGATGACCAGTAAAATCGTGTCTAAGTATGACTCCACACACATGTGCCACATCAGTATGTGGTGTAAATCCACTCAGACTCATTGATCTGGATCAGATCTCCAGCAAAGGTGTCCACGAGCTGAGAACCTTCACTGACCCCAACTAGAAAAGGGGCAGTTCACATTCCCACTGCTAGCAAGCCAGAAGGTCACAAATAACACATTGTGATAAGAGGCCTTTTGATATTTCAGAAGATTTAAAGAGCTTTCTGCGTGCTTAGACCCAAGCATCCAACGCTCACAGAAAGAGCAGACAATCTCTTTGCTCCCAGGGGAACCTCTGGGTATTCATGTGATTTCAGATTTGGACTCAATCGTCTTCCCTTCTGCTCAGACAACTGAGCTGTACTGGGTGTAAGACCAGAGAGGGCTTGGGGCATCGAGAAAACAAAGCCCTGAGTTGTCATGAGTTGGCAGCGCAGTCTGGCACTGAAGGAGGAAACGAGCAGCAGAGCTCACGTCGTAGGAAATACCCTTACTATGTTATGAGTCTTGGCGGAGATTGTCTTGACGCTGTCAGGATCCCAGATAACCAGATCAGCATCCGAGCCCACTGCAATACGGCCCTTCCGCGGGTACAGGTTAAAGATTTTAGCTGCATTTGTGCTGGTCACAGCGACAAACTGGTTCTCATCCATCTTGCCAGTCACCTGGGGACAGACAAAAGGAGTTACTGCATTAGCCAGGTGGGGACCACTCCAAAAAGCAAATAGCTGACAGCACAGCAGATTCCCAATGATCTCTACAGGGGCAAAAACCTCAGGTGAAAGGACCATAACAAGCATCTGGGGGGAGAAAACAACACACTGCTGCAGCTCTTTCTGCTCTGAAAGTCTAGCTGCAGCCTAAGCCTATGACACGTGTGACATACCACAGCCTTATCCCAGATGATGGACATCCTCTCTTCAGTCCCATTGGTTCCTTCAGGGATCAGGGTAAAGTTGTCCTTCCCAACAGCTTTCTGCGCAGTGTTGAAGGTGCAGTGGGCACTGCCAGTAACCTGGAGGTCTCCACTGGAAAAGGCAATGATAGGTATTTAGGATATTTTATTGACGCAGGTTTACTCCTTAAAGGTAAAAGCCTTTCGCTTGCTGGCAAGAACAGCTATTATTTTTATCACCCACTTGTGGCATGATGAAGCACATGCTGTACGAACACAAAGAGCTCTACTCACCAGGACAGTAGTGAGTTGAGAAAATCAGGAGTGGTTGGGTCAGGACTCAGTGGTGGGGAAGTAACAAAAGCTGCCGCCTTAGCCCAATTCTTGCTCCAGTAATGAGATCCATCGGTACCCAAGCTGGCTGTGATGGGCTCTCCATACACCACAGTGCCTACAGGACAGGAATACAGGCAAATCTGCTGTGAGCACCAAGCAACGTGCATCTCCAGCCTGGCTTCCAGGCATAAAGCATCCTTCTGAAATAGGACAAGTTGGGTAAGTTACGCCAGCATCGCACGGTTTCTTGGTACTTCCCCTTAAGTACGTGATCACAGAGACACAACACCGAATTGAATTCACTGGCCTGCATAACCAGATGATCAGACATCATTAAACTCCTGGCCTGTTCAATGCTCCTCTGAAACTGTATTATGTTACTAAGGACATGTTTTCACAAGCAAGCTCTTAATTTTATATGCCTATCTTGAGATCTCTAAAGAAATACTGAGCATTCTCCAAAAATCAGTCCCTCAGAATAAGTATCCAAACATCTAAATATCTGAGTGAATAATAAAGATACTGTTACCGATAAGAACACGGAGCAGCAAAATGCGCACAATGCCCTTACACAATTGCTGAGGTCAGTGCTGATTAACTGTGCTTGAAAGGGTTACTGTAAAGATCCACTGTATTATATCCTGGGCCAAGAACCTCATGAAAGAGGCTGAGGGGAACTGTGAAGAGATCCAGTCTGATCCAGAAAGGATGTGGAAGAAAAAGAACAAAAAAAAAAATAGTGCCTGCAATATTTTTATAAATGTGGATGTATGAAAGATCTAAAAAGGCTGGGTTTATTGGAGCAGGCTCTGTGCATAGATCAGATAAGAGAAAGCGCCTATCAGGAAAGTTTCCTGCCTACAGAAAAAGCCCATCGCAGAGGAAGTATCGGTGCTTCTGGTTCACAAATGCAGCTCAGGGAAACCTAGTGATTCCCCCAAGGGTATACAGTAAATCTGTGGCAGAACTAGGAAATTAAATTGGATCTTCTGACTCTCTGTCCAGTGCACTAACCACCAGTGCATCCTTCCTCTTCATTAACATTTTTGGAACCACATGAAGGAACAGCGGATCCTTAAGGCCACGATACTTTGCAAGCTGGAATGCACCAGCAACATCTGCACACCAAGCAGATGCAAGATGCTGCAACTTCAAACGCGGTGCAAGCTGGTAGCCCCACAGATCTGCTCACCAAATGCAACCTTCCCGAAATCTCTGTAAAGCGCCTATCCATCTGGCTTCTGAGCCCAGACACTTCATGTATTTGTTTCTGCCTGCAAAAGACGTGGGTAGTTAAAATACTAACCCTAAATACTTCAATCAGAAAAGACTGGCAAAGGCAAGCCCAGAATTGGTCAGCAGGGTCTTACACACCTCACCATGCAGAGTAAAAAAAAAAAAAAAAAGATCTTTCTTTCACCATATTGTCTGAGCTACTGTTAGGTCTATAGGCTCTCAAGCTAGCTGGGAAAGAGTGCGTTAGCGGAGGCTGAACGCTGCATTAGCTGGCTTCACGCTGCTTCCAGGACCACACTGAAACAGGAGGTGTAGGAACAGCCTTTGTCAGAGGGGATCCACCAGCAGAGGAAGAGGCCGTCTGACATCACTTGCCACAAATAGGGTTACGAAATCAGAACAAGGCAAAACACACGCTGGCTATTAACGGGAGGCCTGTTGTGGGCCAATACATTGGGAGGATTGTTCTGCGGGGAGCGATGTTTCAAGCTCCCAGATCTGCCAACAACAGAGTCTGCAGGGAATCTCCTCCATACAAATGCCACTGGGAACATCTGGCTTTAAATAACATTCGTACTTTTCCATTTAGCAAATCAATTCTGTTTTGTTTTCGCCTTGGATAGTCTTCAGTTATGTTTCCTCTGTTGCTTGGGAGGGCAAGGCTAGTGTGTGTGGCCCTCCTGGGTTACCCAGTTGGGTAACTGCACAGCATTTTAATTGAATTATTTAAATAAAGGAGCAGAGAATGGCATGCCATTTATACCCCAAATTCTCCTTATAAGGAGAAAATGCAATCTGAATGAAAACTGCGTATGCTAGTTCACTCAGGAGGCTAACTACAGTGAGTTCTGTGGATCATTCATCTGGGACAATCCCAGCACCTTTCACAGGCAGGGTAACATCCATCCAAGTCAGGTTGTGTTTTATGGCTCCTGCAATATAAGCGTATGGTCCCGCATCCCAACGCTCCTATCTACTTGCCAGCTAGTGGTCGCAGGGGACAGCGAGCATAGCAAGAGGGTGTTCTGTTGACGCTGCATGTCTGTGGTGCATATGTACCCAGCACTTTACCTAGAAAAAGGAAGGGATGCTCCCCTGGCTTATAGGATTGGATTGCGCAGCCACATCAAGTTGTTTTCTGGGGTAGTGCAACATGCAGCCACTTTTGCATGTCAACACATCTTCTCATTTCAGCAGGATCTCCACTAATGGAGCTAGGAGAGGAAGGTTTATTCCAAACAGTTTGAGCTGCTTCCATGCCACGAACAGAAAGAGATGCCTTGGAAATCAGTCCTCCTCACCAACTCTGAACTCATTTAACAGGAATCATGGGACCAAAATACTTCTGCGCCAATACACAAACACAAATCTGTTTGCTGTGGTAGGAAATTAGCTCTTCTCGCACCAAACACCCAGATGGAAAGTGATGTCATTTGTATATCCATTCAGGCTTATTCAGACTGCATAAAATTAAATCCAACCCTTCTGAGGAAAGAAGGGGGAAAATCATCCCTCCTGCTTACTCACCCACCCAGAGCCACTTTAAATAGAAACGAAGGGTTTAGTCACAGAGCAAAGCAGGGAGACAGGCACTCACTGTGCTTTGTAACCCTTGCTCCTTGGGGGCAAGACAGCAGGGTCAGGACTCGGGAGAAGCTACTGCATCACTCGGAGCAGCTCCGCTCCCCCACAGACCTCAGTCAGAGAGAGGAGACACAAGGCAGCAGCATCCACCGCAGGTCTGAGTCTTGCTTCTTGCAGCATCCTCAGGCAGAGTTATCAGAGGCGATTGCAATTCCCAGCCCAACCCAGACTACTGATTCCAATTCCTGTTTGGATGCCAGGCTGTGAGTTACAGCACACGAGGAGTACCTATTTCACAAGCAAGGAGCACGGTGGATAGCTGGAATCGGTAACCTCTTTGGCTACTCCAACTAAATCCAACAGGGCTCACGAGTCAGAGACCTCCGTCAGGACTCTTGGAACCAGTTCTGACCCCAGGAAGCAGCTCAGCAGAAAGCACCAAGGAAAGACCACAGCAGCTGGAAGGAGGACACAGCTTGCAATCTCCAGGGGGATTCATTAAATGGAGACGGCACGGAATTACTCTGCAATAACATGAAGGCGCACAGCTCAATGTGGCAGGATGAGTGCGAAGAGAGAGGCTCTAGGCTGAGCAGAAGAAATGGCTCCTGGCACTGATACGACCACTGAATACTTGTCTGTGGGAGATGAGACAGAAGCAGTTGCTTGGGACCTTTTAAAAAACAGCCTGGACAATAACACTGGAAAAAGAAACCTCTCCTGTAGGGATGAAGCTTATGTTGGCAAGGAGTTGAACTGCATGAGCTAATAGGGTGCTTCCATCCAAGGGAAATAACTTACCCTTTTTCCTGGCTTGAGCAATGACATCAGCGGCACTTTTGCTCATCACCTTGGTGATATAAAGGGGGCAGTTGGTTTGGTTGGCGATGGTTATTGCCCGGTTCACAGCCTCTGCCTCCACCTGAGAAACAAAGCCAGCAGCACATTAGTAGCATCCCCACACGTTAGCGTATCCCGTTCACCTTCAGAGGCCACAGCCTCTGCCTTCACAGGAAAACAGGGTGTGCAGGGCCAAGATGAGAGACCTTCCACCTCTCTGATTCTGAGCCAGAAAAACGTACAGTGTAATCACGATAATTAAAATGACATCAAGCTGTAGTCCCCTCTCATTACTACCTTTTCTCCCAGGCTGCTTCGAAGTTTCTCTGCAAGCAGATTAAGTCCTAAAATAATACTCCAGGTGCTCAAGGTCAGAATGATTAAGCCCCTTCTTTAACCTAGACAAAAATAAGCAACTAAATGTTGACTCAACAAAACTATTCGTGTTCCAGCCCACGCGGAAGAGAGATGCTGTAGCCACATACTCTGGTAAGCCACGTTTGCAAACAAGCCTCCTAAATTGTACCCTCCACTACAATATCTGGCTTGGGATCTGACAGAGTGTGAGCCACCCCATAAATCAACCACTTTTTCTTGCATGTGTAGAGAGGTAACCTCAGCAAGACTGAGGGTCACTTTATAACTACAGTCTTAGAATTAACATAATCACTCTGCAGACTTTTACAGATCACACATCCTAATCAAAGCAGTCCAGATGACAGATTTAACAACGGGGTAATGCTCATAGTGCCTACTACCATGGAGAACCGCGCCTGCAATACCACAGACATTTTCCAAGCGAACAACAGAGGAAACTAAAACCCAAAGCAATCAGCCACCTGATTCCCCAACGCAAGAGGCTACCAGCACCTCCCGTGGGCTCCAGCAGGATTGGCACACGCTCAGCACTTTTGAAACTCCGCTCTACAGTGACTTATCTATCGCAGGCCAAGCACTGTAAACCATCATCAGTCCAGAATCAGGATGCGTTGACTGCTAGCTCCTAGCGCTGCGCTTGATCCACTGAAAGTACCACCTGAAATTAAGGACCCATCAGCTTAGGAAACGGTGTATGTGCCACACTGACGCCCAAGTGCCCAGAACGGCTCTGCTCACACTGACAAAGCCGCCACCTGTAACACTGCTCTGTTTGCAGCTGGACTGCTCGAGAAAAACAACACAACAGCTGGGAGTTTTTAAAAGAAAACCAGAGGCAGTGCCAAAAGGGTTAAAGCCCTAGCCTGTCACCACGCCAGGGCTTGTGACTAACCCTCCCCAGGCAGGCTGATGTACAGAAGGGGACGTTTTCTGGCCCAGCTGCCCCACGCAAATGGAAAAGGCTGCAAGGAAGGGTGTTTATTCCAGGCCGTTTGACTCGAGTATGCCACAGCCAGCAGCACTTGCAGGGAAGACAGAGGCTGAAAGGAAGAGCCAAGAAAAGCATACTTGTCCCTCCTGAGAGACAAGGAGAGAACTCAGACGGGCCAATGCTTCCAGGCAATGGCATCAGTTTGCAAACTGCCCATTTAAAGCAGGCCTGTGCACAGCTCTGTCGCTGCAGCACTTGGAAGTCACATTTCCACGCCGTGCCTTAGTTTCCCACTTGCAAAGCAGGGACAAAACAACACGCATCCTCAGACTTTTGACCAAAAGGCATCTGAGCAACTGCTAAGCAGGAGAGAATATATTCTGCACAGAAGAGAACAAGGCTGCTGAATTCATGCCTTGTGCCCAGATGCTATGGTGACAGGCACATAACAATAACCCAACGACTAGTCCAGAGGGGAATGTTTGCAATTACCAGTATGCATTAGAAGCCCTAGCACAGCAGTTCTCTTGGAAAAAAAGACAGACATTTCCTGGAGCACTTGGACTGCTTGTGCTTTCAGCGTTTTTGTGGCTAAAATGAAAACAAAAAATGATGGATCGCTCCGAAAAGTCATCACAGAATGATCTCAGCAATAGGGGGAGAGTTTTCCAGAAAGTGATGGGTGATGCTGACTTGGGATGGTGATGTCTTAATTAAGGCTCCCTTTGCTGGCTGGAACAATGTGCTGAACATCACCACCTTGGCTTAACCCAGGTTACTGAGGTGAGCAAGCTAAACCCATGAGTCAGCAGTGAAACTTAAGCCTTAATTCATGCCTTCTGCTCAACCTGGGAATTCAGAAGATGTGTACGCTCCAAGTAAGACACAAATGCACATGGCCAGACCCTGAACGCTTCATTCTGACGTAAGTCTCACTGAATTGAGTGGGAGTTTTGATTTAATAAATATTTTAGACTTGTTCAACAACGCCTGCTAGTTTGCTGTAGATGGAGGTCTGAATTAAGCAGCTCTTCAGTAAGATGACAATCATCATAAAGTCCTTAGGACAGGCTTTCCACCCCGTAAGGGGCGGCACGAAAAGCCAATTCTAGCGTTAACAGCACCCCAGAGGGATACCAAGAAACATCCGCTCCTACTGAAGTCAACAGGAATTATGGATCTGCTGCCACCCGCAGAATCTAGCCTTTGTCATCAGCCAGCTTAAAGGGAGTTGTGTGTTTTTAAAAACACAAAGTTACTCCCGCATTGGAGAAAAGGAGGGAGGGAACCAGATGACATTGTTTCCTGCTCTGTTTCCTAGGACATTAAAGGAGGAGACTTCTGGACCAAGTGCTTCCACTCCGGGCAGACAGCACAGCTGAGTTCAGCTGCACAGAGGCTGCCCAGTGACCCTGGAAGAGGCTCAACTGATCCTCATTTGAGGCAGCCACGTGTCCTCAGGCAGCCTTCCTCGCTATGCTGAGAAAGAACACATTTCTGCAAAGTGCAGAAGACAGATATAACAAACCAACCAAGCCAGGGAGCCACACAGTTCACACTTTAAAGCTCCTGCTCCACTAAGGATGACCTTTCAAGTAGCCAGACAAAACTTGGCTAGTTTGACAGCCAGATCCTTTAAGGTAAGGAGCAGCCTTCCTTTGAAGTCAACAAAAGTTTAGGGGTGCTCCACAGATAAGCCCCACGTGTCATGTCAGCATCTGTTCCTGCTCTCCTGATGCAAGCCAAAAAATATGTAATTAAAAAAAAAATTAAAAAAAAAAAAGCAGGGGTGGGTGGGTGGGTGGGTGGGTGGAAGGTTCAGTGCAAGTGTCTGCTCACAACTTCCAGGAACCAAAAAATCCCACCTCCTGGAGCCAAACACAAATTCGGTGAGGATTCACATACTGCTCAAGTCAAGCATTTTTTTTTTCCCCTTCTGCATGAAGCAACTGAATGATTTATACTCCTACTGACATGTCTCTGGATGCTGCTTGTCTGAACCAAGAGGAGGAAATGGAGAGGGAGTATGAGGGGCACGTGTGGATGATCTCACACACCCAGCTTCCAGCTGCCACATCTGGCAGTCAGCAAAGCCCCAATATCTTGGAGGAACAAAAAGAACTGCTTGTACATAACGGATGGACTTCACAAACCCAGAATGCCGTGGTGAGATGTCTAGCTTAGAGATCTGAAAGACTGGAAATGAAGAATGCAATGGGAACCAACCTGAAAAGCAAAGTTTTAAGGTTCTTTCTTACTCTTGAGATTTATTTTAAAGACTTCGAGGGAGTGAGAGGGATTGGGGTGCTTTACCCTAGAGAAATCAATGGGGAACTATGGAGGTTAACTATATTAAAGTGCTGGGCTAGGATCCCAGAATTAGATCCCCTCTCTGGTACATACTTTCTGTGCCTTCAGCAAACCACTTAATCCCTTGGTGTAAAAAATCCATCATCGGTAAAAGGTTCAAATGATCAAATATTATGGTAACAGAAGCTATGCGAGTGCCTAAGACAGAATGTCAGGATTTGGGCACATATTAAAAATTTCTGCTGAGTCAGAGAAAGTCTGGATAAAATAAGGACTGAGAGAGAAGCCCAGGAAATGGGATCTAGAAAAGTCAGTGGCAGAATCCTGCCTACATAAAGCCAAATTCTGAAGTCTTTACTCATGCAAAACTCAACTTAAAGTGATGGGAAACAAGAACTTCAGGGTCTAGCTCCATAAAGACCAACATCATCAGAACATGTAATTCTTCAGGGACTTCATCTTAAAGTGTTCCTGTGCAGCGGCTGAATCAAGGGAACGGTGATTCAGGCAGACTGTGCTCTACCTGTGCTTCAGGTTCAACATTTTCTCCATCTCCTAATGTAGGATTCCAGTTTGGGCTATCAAAGGGCTGAACTGAAGATATGCTAAGTACCAACAGCTCTCTGTGTCTTGAGTGCTTATCACGGGCTCTGTGGTTCAAACACATCCCACCTCACTTTACATACCTCATGTGTGAGCAGAGCCTTTATAGACCACCTCTGATAATCAACAGAAAGAGATGAGCCCAGATGAGATTCACCCAGAGGGTGAATCAAACCTTAGGCTGGATTAATTACTCCCTGGAGATGTCCCCTTCTCCAGTACAGAAGTGGAGGGGGCTCCTCAATTCCTCCTAAGTACCCATAGCAGTTAGTCTCTAGAAGGGACTAGTTACTCGTTACTCCCTAGAAGTGTCTTAGCCTCTTCCCTTACCCCATGCAGCAATTATATTTACAGCCAGGATGAAATTGTGTTTCCGGCAACATTCATCCCAATATGAAGTACTTGATGGCAATGCAGAAATGTTATAAATTGGGGGAATAAATGCAAAGGCAGTAAAGTCCTCACCTCTTCAGGTCTGCTCAGCACATGCCCTTCAGGGCCTGTGATCCCCAGTTCGAGGATCCTTTGCTGCTCCTAAGGCAGAGAGAAAAAGAGCAGGAAAAAGATTTAAAGCAACATACATATTTTTCTTGCAGCAAACACAGCTGTTTGAAAGAGGTACAAGCGAGATCCTAGGCATCTGTGCTAACTAATAATCACATGGGGCTTTACATAAGGGCCTTACAACCAGAGCCGTGTCCAACCTCCCTTGTTGAGAATAACCAGAGCTCACAAAACCCTTGCTGATTTGTTCACAGGAGGTCAGGGAAACCTTTTAGTTTGATTTGCTTCACACTGGGTTCACAGCCCCTCAACTTTCACCACTCATTTGCGTCTTTAAAGTAATCCCTAAGATGTGCCAAAACAGTATCTCATGAAAAAATCATCCTGCAACTGCAGGTGACTGGGCTCAAAGACTCAGGTGGGCTCTTCCCCAGTCAGACAATGCAGAAATCCTCTGCAAAACCAAGTTTTGTATGCTTGAGGCATACTGTATAAAATGAGCTGGAGATCAGATGAAATCCAAATACATTATTAACATTTCTTCTTTGTTGCTGTTTAAAGGATGAACAGATCCCAAACATCAGCATCCCAGATACTGTGTGAAGCTATTTCCCTTCCCACTCCCCTGGTCTTAGTTACTGCAGAACATTTTATTCTACGCAGCGAGTGTCACACCCAGACACAGTCTTTCACTTATGGGGAGAAAGGCAGAGATGGCCGATATCCACCACAAACTGAAAGCTGCCATGAAAACCTGCTTTATCAGCGACAATGAAGGGGATGAGATTTGATGCACAGCTCTGCTTCCATCCTCGATACAGCTATGCCACGCTTTTAAAAGTCTTGGTGATCTTCTGTTTGCAAAGAAGGATTTAGCATTTAAATCCCTCCCAGCATTTTGAAGTTAATAATCCACCGAATAAACATAACATACCTCAGCAATGATGTCGCCATTCTCAGCATGCACTTGAGCTGTCGCACCAATATCCCGGATTACACTCAGGACCTCATATATCTGGAAGACAGAAAACATACCGCACAATATACCCCGAGTGTACACTCAGGTACATACCTATTCTATAGTATACACTCCAGACTCCTTCAGCATAAATTTTGCAGAATGGAAAAGAGAAAAAGAAGCATTAAGAAATATAAGATGTGGTTTGCTGGATAGATACAATCCATTTTCCTGCCTACAACTAAATTTCCCAATCTGTATAGTCAGATGCTACTGATATGGCAAAGCAGCACTATTCAAAAGCCAGGTTTGGGTATATTTACCATGCTGGAGAAAGCAACAGCAACTGCACGGGCCTACATCTGGAGTGATTTTAAGGAGCTCACAGAGTTGTACCTGTTTCATGCCTTCATTTACTGGTGCCTGGCATCAAAAAAACCCCTTACATTTGATTTTCAAGGAGAACCTGCACCCACCCCTCTCACTGCCTGGGACAGAAGCAGTGTGATTTCCCACTCCAGCAACCAGTTTGAGAGGGCTCAGGTTGAATAACCCACAACTGATGCCAGCTCCGTCAATGGTCACTCATTAAAATGCTTACCAGAGTCATTAGAGATAATTGCCATATACCACTGCCTCCTACACTGTTCCAAATGACTCCCAGGCATTCCTCTCCTCCCACCACATTTAGAAATACAAACTGCCCATCTCAACCATTAAATGTACCCAAACATACCCACCAGAATAGCAAACAGGAGGGCAATTCCTTTTTAAGGTGCCAGTGATTCTAATGCTAAAGCCAGAAACCCAATTCTGGAGCAGGATCAGTTTCAGCTTATAAACACACAGAACAGTTACCAGAGATCTCACTGTCCTGCTCTGCGCCTAGGCATAAAGCAGCAATTTATACAACTGCCACTGCTTCCACACCAAAGGAGCTGGAATAAAACCTTAGATGTCTCAAAATGAGGGTTTTGCCATTGCTTTCCCCAGCCAAGTCTTTCAGGGTATGTTGTCGTTTGTTTTGGGGGGTTTTTTGGGGGTTTTTTTGTTTTTGTTTTTGTTTTTTTTTTTATTTTTTTATTAAAAAAAAAAATCTTCAAACCAGAGCTCTGGGTACTGTTGCAAATCTTAGGTACTGTTATGCATATAAAGAATGAAACCAAAAGAGAATGTCAGATCCAAGTGCATTGCAATTAAACCCTTATAAGAGACTAAGGCACAGCTTGCAGTGACAGAAGTGAACATTAAGCCTTCCTACCTGAGAATCAGTTAGCTGAAAGCGATCTTTGAAAGCCATGTAAACCAAGAAGGAGTTCACACCTGGCAGAGAGAGAGCAAAGGAATTATCTTTGACATACAAATTGCAGGCACAGATAAAGCTAGGAAACACACCGTGCCTCACAGAGAGAAATGTCCCCCTCAATCAGCCCCCCCCCCCCCCGCAAGCACTAATGATGGGTGGACAAATAAATTACTTTAATCTGCTGTGAAATGTGTACACAGACGTGCATGCACACAGGCATACGCTCTCAACAGATCACAGCGTAAAGCCAGGATCTCCTCAGCCATGTGGCACCTATAAACACAACCGATGAGAACGGAGGAGCCTGCACTCCAGCCGTGGGGACAGCAAAACCCCTAGGCTTCCACTTGACACTGAAATAAGAATAATTCCGTGGATTCAGCACTGTAGGAAGCTGAGTAAAAAAATAAGCAAAATGCATCACACACAAAAGCAGAGACTGGGCCTGGCTGCCTGATCCCCCGCTCCCTCCTGCGAGAGCGAAGGGAAATCTGTGTCTGTAAGCATGCCCTCCGCCACCGTGTTCGTACTGACCAAGGCACAGGGAGTGCTCCCAAGTCGGCTTTCCCTCTCCTGCCTTCTGAACCAGCAAAACTTCTCACCCAGCACGTGTGGGAAAGCGCTCATTAGGATGTAAAAGGTTGTCTTTTTAAACTACGAACAGGATGGAAAATTACTCTAGCCTAAGGATGAAACGTCAAGGAAATTAAAGAGGGGAAAAACCCATGAGGTCATTTTATTCAGCTCTCCTCCACTTTTAGCAAGCAGTGCTGGATTGTTCCTTCTGGGCCTGATTCCTCCCTTGTTTACAACAGTTTAATGGCCAAACCTGTCACCTAGCTGCACTAATGAAAATCAAAGGACCTCCGCTGAACAAAGGTGCTCCTTTGCATGGCAGCAGCAAGAGATTCACCTCCTCAAAATCAACGCCCGCCCACCTAACGCACTGCAGCGACACCAGCGTGTACCATCCTCCCGAGCCCTCTACAACAGCGACTGTCCACACAAGAAGCCAGAATGGGCCAAGTTAATGTCAGGGCCCGGAACAGCTTTATTGGGATGTAAAAGATTCCACAAGAGACAATCCTAAAAAATAGGGGAGCCAGTCCTGAAAAATAAAGAGGGGAAAGGCTTCTCTGAGCTTTGAGTAACTGAACTTACCATGATCTTTGACCAGAGCTTCCATCTCCTCCTGGACACCTTTATGCCACTCGGTGATATCCACATGCAGAGAGTAGTCGCAGCAGGATTTGCTGTCTGCCCATTCTCGCCACTGGTCGAACGCAGTCAGCAAACTGGTCCCTGGCTCAGGAACCACGTGATCAACTGGGAAAGACAATCAAAGCATTGGTAAATGGCTGGTGCAGCAGCTTTCCTGGATGTCCAAGATAGAGAGCATGCTTTGCAGAGGCTGCTGCGAAAACAGGACATCGCCTTCCCCTTAAAATATTCGAGTTTGAAAGACTTGGTTTCTAAAGCCCCACATCTGAGAAGGCAGCCAGGAAGCTGATTACAGGGCCAAGCTGAAGGAACTAGTTCAATTACTACAGCCTGTTTACTGCAATTGGTTGTGAATGGAGCAAATGAAATCCTTAGGGCAGCAAACGCAAACCACTGCGGAGAGCTCTGTAAACACCGCTCCCCTGTTTGGTGACAAATAAACAATGACACAGGCAAGGTCCCCTGTGAGCATCAGCCAGGAGCTTTCAGTACGCCGCACCTCGTGTTCAAGCAGCGACTTTGTCTGTGCCTCTGGACGTGCTAGAAAAGGCGTCCACGGAGTGCAAAGACGTATTGCTGCCGGCACGTACGCAGCGACAACCAAGGACTCCACGCATGGATCAGAGCTGCTTTGTGCTACACGTCCCAACTCAGAGCACCTTCCAGAGACGGCGTACAAGTGAGGACTGGAAGAAGCAGGACCAAGAGCCTGCCGTGGCTGGAGAGACACCTCCTGACGACAAGATGGTCCTGCTTGCCTCTGCCATCTGCTCAGTCTGATCCTCGTTCCAGCCTAACGCATCAAGTCCAGCAGCAACGGGGTTCACAGGCAGCTACAGGATACTCCACCAGTGCTACAGATGCAGAACAGCCTCAAAGGGTAACAAAAGAGATTTGGATCTGAAGGTTTAGTGTTCCTCCCAGTAACTGGAATAGCATTCACATTTTTATGTGAACGCACGGGATCTCTAAGATCTTCACTAAACACAGTGAAATAAAAGAAGCAAGCCAGCATCTCAGAAACTGAACTGCTGCTGAGAGAGTGGGAAAAGCCTGTGGGACTTCAGGGGTCACAAACTGGGCAGGCACTGTTGAGGAGGAAGAGAGACCTGGCTTGACTTTACATCAAATCACACACACACACAAAAAAAGTTGCTTCAATTATCAGCAGAGAAATTCAAGCAGTTTATTTTTAACTTTACTGGAGAGTATCTGGGCTGCCATCAGCTCAGCAGTTAGCTCTAAATCACAAGTGGGATAAGAGACAAAGTCCTTGGGCCCTACTCGCTCTCAGTGAAGTACAAAGCTTTGCTTTGCCCCCATGCAGACACGTCAGCCTAGATTTACTGGTTTTGCACTGCCTTAAGAACTGGATCTACACCGGGAGCTCTCAACCCGCTGCAAAAGCAGTACTGCTCTCCTGAACAACCCACGAGCTTCAGCCACCCGAGCGGCTGACATCTCCAATGCTCGAGACGGGCAAACACTGCAGAAAGCAGAGAGGATTACCCAAAACAACCATCCTTCCCGCAAAGCTCTGCCCACCTTCCCTCCCTTTTGCAAAGGTGGCTACATGACAGATAGCAAAACAGCAGTTAAAATACTTGTGCTTTTCCAAAAGGCTTGTGTTTGCCCCTCAAAGTATCACGCTAGCCTGCAAAGGGAAGGATGTGCTGTACAGTTCTTTGCTGATACATCGGCAGTACAGCTGCAGCTTTGATCAGCAGTGGCTTAGGGGTTCAGGAGCGGCTGGTGGCCTTCGTCTGCTCAGACAGAAGTGTCCTGCCCATTAGAGAAATCTATGCTATGAGTGAAAGCTCTGAAATTTGCCTGGTGGCTGGCATCAGATCAAGGATGTGCTTTTCACCACCCTCGGGAAAAGCAACCCAAATTTAATCAGCCGATAAACTGTCCTGTTTTTTTTAAAAAAAAAAAAAAAAAAAATCTAATTTCTGTTCCACAGGGTCCTCCTCCCCAATGGTCAGAAGCCTTCCACTAACTTCCAGACTGAATTGTTTCTTGGCCAGTACGTAGCCCCTTGTCACTCTGCCAAAGTTAATCTTTAGCTTAAGTAGTATGAACAACAAGGAGAAAAATAACATTCCCTCTGCATTACCAATGGGATACGGAGAAAACCCAAGTTTTCACAAATGGCCAGTACCTTAACACAAGAGCTGTTTTCCTCAGC
This sequence comes from Mycteria americana, assembly GCF_035582795.1. Taxonomy (NCBI): domain Eukaryota; kingdom Metazoa; phylum Chordata; class Aves; order Ciconiiformes; family Ciconiidae; genus Mycteria; species Mycteria americana. Next base: position 4,188,389 of record NC_134387.1, read on the forward strand.
CCACTAATTAAAAAGCCAAAAAAGCCCATTTAATCTCTAACACACCACAGCAATAAATCCATCTCTACTTAAACGAAAGGTGCCCTAAGAGCTCTACCAACCCTGAGATGACACACAGCTTACGGGCATTAGGAAACTCTGCCTGGAGGCACCAAGGGGTTAACACCGTGGAGTCTTCGCAGCCCAGCACGGAGCCCCTAGGAATGACTCTGGTGTCTAGGATCAGAGCTTTATCACCATCTTATTTCATGCGCTGCCCAAGTATGACTAATGGGAGTTTGTGGAGGGAGTGGGAGAGGGGGTAAGGGAGCTCTATCAGATCTTTGACAAAGCCAAACCACAGCTGGTTGCAATAAGGATAAGGGATGGAGGTAGTGGTGCATATGTGCATGAAAGTCAGCTCTGGGGATTAGGGATATCTCATATGGAAGCTGTGCTGCCGACACATCTCATAGCAGCTCCCTTGAGCTCACCGATAGCCAAATCACCCATCATCCCCATCAAAACAGAACACAGTTTGTTTCCATAGCAGCTCTCTGCCAGGCAAGTATTACTGATCAACCACTTCGTTATATTCACGTGGAAGAAGTCAGCAAGGAGGCCTGCACATGCAAGGTAAGCCAACAGCCTTCAAAAGCCTGTGATTTAACTAGTCCAAAGAGACTGGGCGAAGGAGCAACATGGTAGAGCATACCATGGGATGCCCGACACACGGCATCCTGGAGCAGAAGGAAGCTGTGCTGCCGCAAGTGAGGCAGCAGAAGCAGTAGATGCTGCACGTAAGACACGAGGAAGGTGGATGTAACCCTAAGTGCTAGTCTAGAGGTAATTCAGACACAAACGCAAATGTCCCCTTGATTTTACCATCCCTTATTACAATGGAAGGGGCCAACTAAATTGCAAGATCATGGCCTACATCCCTACATGCTAGGGCTGGGGTTTTGGGCAGCCCAAATAAATAAGAATGAGCCTAGATCCTTTAAAGGAGAAGAATCAAGATTGAGTCTTCGCCTGCTGTTAAAAGAACTGAGCATTGCAACTACTCCTGCCTATTGGTAAGAATAGGAATCGCCCACATGGAGCTCAGAGGAAGCTCTCCTTCCAGTCCTCAGGCACGGCTCAAGAGCTCAAAGTAAAACAAAAAGCTTTTTCTTTAAGGTCCCTGAGCTCTGGAGCAGTACAAAGCAGCTGATGAAAGCTCCATCCGCTGCATTCCCACAGCCCTAGGTTCCCAAGATGACCCTTGGGTATGATCTGCCACAGGACCACGGACACAAGGTCTTCTGACCCACCGGAGCACGCAGCAAACCCAGCCGTGGAGATTACCCTGGAGGGTTCCCATGCGAAAAGCAGTGTGCTGTCCTGACCTCACTGAACCACTTCTCTCTAGGGAACCCGACAGCTTACTGCCCCATCTTCCGTTCCTTCATCTCGGAAACCAGGAATGTTCAATTCCTGCAGCCGCTGGAGCGGCCTCTCGTCTGCAGGACGCACTCAGGACAAACTGTTGCAAGACAGACTGTTGTCACCCCTCTATTCTCTAGACCACTACAGCCTTGATCTCTTCGTGCTTCCAAGCCCAGATGTTTTCTTCCTGTTGTTCATTATTGCTGTACAAATGATGTCAGCTGCTGAGGTCTGAAAAGGAAGTTGCCAGCTCCGTTTAAGCTCAAAGCTTGCTCCAAAAACAGAAACAAAAGGAAGAAAAAAAGAGAAAAGGAAAAGATCATTGAAGTATCACTTCATCAGTACTGAAACCTTCAAAGGAGGAATTAAATAGCTTGTGGTCCTTGTAGTGGCTCCCTGAATCAGAGTGAATTTCAGACCTAATCCTAATGTTTCTCTTTGTTTAACATACACTCTCAGCAAGTTAAACAGCAAAGCCAAGGTTAGGATTACAGTGTTTTCTCAGGTATGAACAGAAAACACTCTGTAGATTTATCTTTTAACTTTCTGAGATGCAGAATCCAAAATGCAACAGCCTACGGCTTAGAATCAAGTAAGCCAGTTTACATCAGCAAAGTAACTGCTTTAAAAAAAAAAAAAAAAAAGATTTTGTGTTTTACAAATCATCTAATTGTTCCCTTGGTAAGATACTGACAAGATTCCAAAATTACTGGATAGCGTGTTTATCTTTTCCCCAGACAAACTGAGCATTCACCTCCCTTTGGAAGGCAGTGGGATTTGAGCACCTGTGTACCCAATATGCCATGATTGTTCCAGCCACAATCACTAAGACTCTTAATTACCTCTCTGATGTGCCTGGTTTTGCTCTCCCATCATTACATACAGTTTCACAAAGCTTACAAGGTGCATCTGCTCTTACTTCCAAGTATTTCGGCTCCCACCCACCCATCATCCATGGCTGTTTTTCTGCCTGTCTCGCTCATGATCCTTCGCTCCTCCTCGGACAGATTAATCGGCTCAAGATTAAAGGCAGACAATAAGCTGAAGTGAGACAACAACATTAACCACTGTTAGCTTATCTATGTGGCTTTAATATACCAGAGTTGGCATTCGGCCACGCTGAAATGTTATGTGTCCTATGAGCTGAAATGGTTGAATGCTGTGGGGGAGAGATAACAACCACCAGTGCATCAGGCACTCGGCGTTAAATGAAAGGGGAAGGCAAAACTTAGAGGAATTGATTTAAAGGGAACTTTCCAAGTACGGGGGAAGATAAAGTAGTATTGTTTTAACACAAGCATGAAAAAAATCTAAGTAGGGTAGGAGAAGTGACAGCATCGGTTTATAAAGCACTAGCATTTACTAATCACATTACTGATCAGTGCACTTAAGGGTTGACTTTAAGAATACCTTTGTTCTTCATTCAACTGCTGTATCTTCTCACTTACTTTAAAACCCTATCAACCCTCTAGCTGCACAGCACACTTAAAATGGTGCCCAACTCAGCTTTAAAGAGTGGCTTTATAAAATGTTGCATCACATCTTGGCTTCCTTTTACAAACTCGGATGCGCTGTGGCTTTCTGGGCCCGAAGAGCTTTTCTGAAGCAGGGAGATATCTGTGGCTCTCGCTCAGGCCCTGAACAAGTGCCCAGTCTGAGAAGGGACGTAGCTATTCTGCATGGGCATGAGGGATCGCACGCAGAAGACTGGGGAATTTAACCAACCGCCTGCAGGATGCTTTGAGACTGAAGCCATAAAAAATCCCATATAATCTCTCTCCGGCACTTTGAAGCTCTCAAAAAAAATGCCGTTTAAGAGCCATGCCTTTATATTTTTGACCCCTCACTAAGCTCAAGAGAAATTATTGCTGCAGTGGGAGAGCTGAGTTCAGCTGTGAGCCTTGCCTTGAAAACAAAACTTTACTTTTTGGATGTATGTCCTCATGGGTGGGGATTAATGGGTTTTATCGCTTCCTGGTATTGTGGCATGTTCAATTTTTTTTCTTTTTTGCATCCTGCCTCATTTGAGCAGGCCCTGGCTTGCTAACAACCCCTTCCTGGAGTTTCTATTAATAGCTCTTGGTTCCAGCTTTCCCCTGTAAAGGTTTTTCTCAACTGATTTAATTATGTGTCATCTAAAGCATGCATGAAATTTTTCTTGGTCTTCAGTTAATGAACACTACTACCAGGAAAGAGAAAAACTATTTGATATGGACAATATAAATGTGAATTAGGGTCAGATGTTACAAAAATTGTGTATGTAATAAAACTATGTATGCAGGGTTCCAGTTGCTATTATAAACTGCAGTTTTACACATTATTTCCTGCTCCTACTAGCATTAAATGTGCTTATTGTTTAAGAGGAGTTTATAAGGTGAAAATCCTTAACATTTAAGCTTAACTGTTAGCAGGCAGATTTCCCCTACCCAAAACTTTAAATAGCAGCTTGATCACTATAAACACATCTGCCTATTTAATACTACTTAATCTTCACAGCAACTGCATGTGATGAAATCTGGTGAATTTATTGAGTTGTACATTCTGTCACAAGCCATTTTATTGAGAGGTTGTAATTAAATTCAGCCCTGGTAATTGCACAGCTCCCTACTTAGAAGTCTGGAGTTGTTGCTAGTCTATGGCTGCAGTAGTATTCTCCTGGCACTGGTGTGAACTGGGAGTAATGCTATGAAAGTGAGTGGAATAAAACCAATACCTGTGAACTGCACGTCAGGCCCTTGACAGACCCAAGAAGCTTCACAGAAGATTATCCCATAATCACAGACCTTATTTCATCCAGAGGCTTCAAACTCCCAGCTAGTAAAATACCACAATTCTTTCGACTATTAGTTACGTATCATTATGACCCTTTTACGTGTCAAGAAATTGAGCTACCAAAACCTGCCTCGTCCAGTAACAAAGTTGTTCAAAAGTCAAGCCTCCCAGCAACAAGACTTCTGCTTGAAGTATTGAAACTCAACTGCCAGCTCACCGGCTCTGCATCAATTTAGGCTAGAAAGAGACCTCAGCATTTCTTCTGAGCTCCAAAATCCCAAATCAAGTAACCTAAAAGAGCCTCGCATCTCCTATGTTCTGATTTCATACCCAGTTCTTCCTCTAAACCACACTCCGGGTCATGTTTTTGATCTAGGACAAGAAAGGATAGCTACAAGATCGCTTTTAAGGTTACCATTTCATCTGATGTACCTAAGCTTGAAAAGTAATGAAAAGTCACTTGAAAGTAATGAAAAGTCAAATGAAGAATTTTCTTAACATCCTGGATCCAGCAATCAGATTTCAGCTTTGCATATTTCTGGGGATTTATTCCCACATTATTTTATTGTTGTCGGGGTTTTTTTCCCCCAAGAAAAAATACTGAAATATAGAGATTGTTCTGAAGAATAACAATGCTTTGCACAGAACAGCATTTACCGTGCTAACACAACTACACAAGGACTGTTCGCTTGTATGTGTCTGCCACACTAATCGAAGAAAAGGCAGGCTAAATGACATCGCATGTTGTTTTCTGTCAGTTTAGATCCAGTTTATTAGACTCCATGCAGAGAATCAGAAGCTGGACCAGGCTCAGAAGAATTAGACATATCCATGCTACACTGATTACATTTTCAGACTGCAATGTTCTGTTATTCCCTCACTGATGTCATACAGATATTTCACTTGTCTTTTTAGCTGATTAGATCCAAAATATGATTAATAATTTAATGCCAGCTGGACACAAATGTAAAGAATAGGGGTCTGTATGTCCAAACAGTAATTAATAACCCCCTTCAACAGCTAGAATGACTACATATTTAGATCAGGTCAAAAAAGGCTCCATTTCTTTACAGTACAGGTTTATTGTACATCCAAGCTATGCTTGTATCTCGGGAGGTCACCATGATAGAGGAGGCAGGGAGCCAAGTTCAAAAGAGATATTTAAGTGATTCCAAGATTTATGCTTTCTTTTAGGCATACTCCACACTTGAAGCCCACAAAAAAAAAAATACACAGGACTTCAAAGACTTTTCCATATAAATTAGCCTGTAAACCTTAAGGGAATGGGGTTGAGAAAACCTCTGTAGCCATGGATTTCCAGTCAAGGCAAAACACAACTATAACACCACATCCAAGGGGCAAAAGTTTGATCAGAACCAAGAGGACAAAGTATCAAGTGCCGTAAGCCAGTTCTGTCCCTCTCAGGTCAGTGGAGATATACCCTGCCCATTGGGCTTTTTCCACTAGCCGGGAAGCTGGAACAATTCTGGATTTGCATCGCTGTCGCCAAGACCAGATTTTGGCTTCTCAGCTTCATTTCATTGCCCATGGTTGTCTCAGGGAGGCACTGGAGATGAAGAGGAACACAACTGCAGGATGGGAGTTTTTACAATGGAAATTTGTGACGGTTCTGAGAGGGCTTTATGTTTTCAGGACTAGAAAGATGAATTTTTTCCCCAACAAAATAAATTAAATGCAAAGAGTTCTGATTCTATAGAATCACTTTTTTTTTTTTTTCCTCCCAACAGCTTGTGAGGGAAATGGGGGGGCAGATCTGCTTGGTGAACCTGTTCTTTCCCTCTGTGTATTTGCCATATAAACATCTCCTCTCGCTGGACAAGGACCAGACGCTTCCTCTTCTCGTGGCTGTGATGAGGTGACATCATGCTTTGAGGAAGAGGTTTTCATCAATCACCATCATACCACTTCCAATTCTGGTAAGACACTAAGAGTCCCCATTCTGTTCTCAGTTAAACCACTGACTTCGATGGCTGTCAAACAGAACTACAGACAAGGAAGCGAGGACTGAATCAGACCCAAAGGTCCATGTGTCCATAGAGGAAACTGTAGTGGGATCTGATGTGGAGGTGCAGCAGAACCTATTTTCTAACAAACCTACTGCAGGACGGAGATCAAGCAGCACATTCACACTGCACGCGCCAATTTTCTGACTACACCTAGCTATCTGCCAGTTTTCTATCAACTTTGTAAGGCTAATATTGCCTGCAAAAATAGCTATTGAGATTGCTGTAATAACAACCTGTAGGAGGCCCTAACTAGATCATCTTTACTTTAAATAGGAATTCTGTGACACAGTCCCCAGCTGCCGAATTTCCTTCCTCCACGTCTGAAATAGCCCTGTCCGGTCTCTGAAGCAGTCTGGTATCTTCCCAGGACCATGAAACCCCTCCTTGTTTGCGGGCACAAAGCACCATGTTTGAGGTAGAAAAGGATGCACTCCTCAGCATCACCTGATCTGGCCGACCCAAAGATGGACACTAAGCCTGGGGCTCTTCCAACCCAGGACCCCTACAGCAAACGGGTTAGGAAAGCTCATACATACAAGACACTGCCTTTTATGTCTTCCTATGCACTAAGCTTTTACAGGCAACTCTTACATTCTAGACCTCAACTTAATTTCCTGTCTCAAATACGAAAGCCTGACTGATCAATAGCCTGAACTGCCCCTGGATCCATGCTGCGGGACAGCTCGGTGGGAGTCATTTCCATACAGCTGCCATTTTCCCCTTTTGTAAAGTGTTTGCATAGCAAAAGGACTAACTGCTTCACAAAGCAGCAGAAACAAACTCTGGTCTTGCTACCATGGCCTAATTCTACTTCACATAAGAACATCCTGCACGTCTACATTATTCTCCAGCTACCACTGTGCTACAAAGACTTTACAAAACTTTTTCAGTTCACAGTGGCTAAAGAGTCTCTGCACACCAGTCTGAAAAGTACTTTGTACCCCATCAGTAGGTGAACTCTTCTCTTTGGACACTGATACAAATCCTGAGAAAACTCATCTGAAATAAAGAAAAGTCTGTTGGGAAGTATCATTAACTGACACGCATTTCTGGAATGAGATTTTTGAAGCAATATCGGGTTACACTATCTCTTGCTGTGCTATGCTTTGAGAACTTTCCCCCTTCTTTGCACAAAAGCAGTGCTGTGTAATAATACGGGATCATTCTCAAGGAACTCCTTTACCAGCTCACGTTGCCTGTAGGCTGTGCCAGGGAATTTCATTCATATGTAAAACACCACAGAGTCCCCCAGATTCCAAAAATATACGCACTGCACATATGTAACCGCTTTCGGGAACAAAGCAATCTGGTGAAAATATGCCCTAGAAGCGGTCAGGAAGGGGAACTTCCAAGAGCACGGCCCTTTCTGACGGGCTTTGAAAATTCACCGACAGATTTCACAGTTAACATTTGCATGCTAAAGTCTAACGGTTCCTCCTATGACTTAAGATAGGCTTTCAGGATCCAGGAAGCCAAAAGCACTTTACGCACACAGGGCTCACCTCATCTCTCCCTCACACAGGGTTTTTCCTTCTATTCGTACCCTGACAGTAACCAGAGCTGTGCATCGTGAGCTGCAGGGACTGGGTGTCTGCATCTGCACGGGAGGGACAGGGACTATCTCATTGCCCGGTAGCATCCAGTGTTTCACGTGTCGGGCTCACAGGCAGCTCTACATAAAAATAATCACTTTGCACTTATAACATGAGGGTCTAGGTGAACTTAACTAATTTGAATTAAAGCTTACAACCCCTCAGCAACAAAGCCACCTCCCGTTATGGGCAGCTAGCAACTAGCATGGAGAAATTAAATGACATACCCATTGTCACAGAGGTAGTCCTAACACTAACCGTAGTGTATCAAGGGAAGAAAAGAGTTTTCCCAGAAGCTATAACTCTTCAGTGCCCATCGCTGCATTCCTTTTAAATGCACATGGCTTCCATGGGAGTTTGGGTTGTGCAAAGATGCAGGCACAGCCCCAAGTTGGTAACAACTGGCAATTTATAAGCATGATTAAAGTATGGTAGACAGGAGGAGCTAATTTGTATTCCTTAAACATTTCTCCCTCTCACCAGAAAGATTAAAAAAATCCAGTTTCTAAGAAACAGATGGGATCTATGAACTGAAGGCATAGTGGCTGAAGGAAAGATGGAAAAAGACTCCGCTGACCCAAGACGTCAAATTGCACTCTACAGACAGCACTCGCCCAAATCCACCCCAAGTGAGAAATACTGCATTTAGTTTTAGCCATCACTTCTTTCAGGCATCACTTGCTTCCTTCCCCTGACACGCAAAGCTAATTCCCAGTGTGGAAAGTTAAAAGTTCCTGTCTGACAAGGATGGTTTCTGCTGCGTCAAGCTCACGGGAAGGTAAAAGAAGCCAAGGGATTGAACGCTGGTAGGAAGGCAAAAATCCGTGCCCAGAAAAACAAGCCAAGAAAAGAGCTAGAGGCACCATTTGCTGCTGTTTCTTTTAAGACCTCGTCTCAACTTGAAGGTGATGAAGACAGGTTATCCAGCAAGATTTAACACACATGCCCTGAAAACCTATCACAGACAGCTAATGTTACCTTAATGGACATAGGTAATTGTATTTTATTTTCTTAAGACTGCTTTTCCATCTACAGTGGACAGGCTTTAGCTGGAAGACCCAACTTTTACACCTGTACCCTTCAAAGTATCCCATGCATTTTCCATTGATGTAAGGGGCTATGTAAGACACAACACATCGGTGATATCCTTTAGCTCTTTACTTCTCCTGCGTGTCATGCATGAGGCGCGGGACTTGGGGATGAGAGCATTGGACATATGAAAGCAAGAAAAGCATTTAAAAGCAGCTCTTCAGACAAAAGAACGTGAACTCTTCTCCATGCAGTGGGAAAGCAGCACTACTGATCCCAACCATCATATGGAGTAAGAGGTATTAAGTGCTATTGCATAAACAGACAACATTGGTTATTTCTCCTGAGTGAGTGCCAAATCCCTCTTTTTGGATGCATGGAAAAATCTAGGTCAGTCACATCTGCAGGAAGACGGCTGCACCGTCAGTGGTGTTGCCATTTCAACATTCATTTGTTCATAACTAAATCAGTCTCCAGCGCGTGTGGGACAGCCGCCATCCACTCCTTCCTCTGCAGCGACAGGGTCCAGAGCAGAACAGGGCGAAACAGAAACGGAGCACGGGCCCCGCTCACCTGCTCTTTTAAAAAAAAAATCCGTGTTGCCAAAGAGGCAGAAGGCTGGGAGAGGAGCAAGGGCCAGGGTCCAGAGCAGCTCTGGGGAAGGCAGAAGATGGGAAAATAGGGAAAAGTCTACTGATTGTCTTACACACAAGCCACGCTGGACTGCAGTGCTTTCACAGGACTCCAGCCCAAAACCAGACACTGCTGATTTCACCTTTCAGCACTAAGAAGGAAAGATGGCCCAGCTGGTAGGCAGTCATTAGCCTGAATATCTGACAGCCAGGGTTAAAGACACTATCACACCACAGGCCTCCTGCATAACCTCAGGCAAAGCTACACAGCTCCTAAAGCCCTCATTTGTTCCTCACAGGAGCCTATTCTCTCAGCGGCAAAGAGATGACAAACAATAGTTGCAGCCCAAAGGGGGGAAAGAAAAAAAAAAATAAATAAAATGCACACAATAACACACAACGTATGTTGAGGAGTGAACAGCTGTTTCCTTCTGTGCTAACCGGCAAGAGACGTCAAGGGCTTGGCAGATTCGTTTCGTTCACTTCCAACGAGATCCCTTTGGAAACCCCATCAGAACAATAGAGGCGATCCCATCCAGCAGAAAGTCAGCATCGCAGGGGTGGCTGGAAGCAGAGCCGGCCCCAGCAAGGCAAGCTGTCGTCCGTACAGTAGCTGCACACACTACTGCAGGCAGAGATGCCTAATGGACTTAGAGGGGTTTAAAAGCTTGAGAAGAGTAGCTCGCAACGGGGGAGCGCCCATCTCTGTTTACAGACCGACTTTCTCATTAATGATTTTAAGCCTGCTCTGAATGAAAGCAACAAACACATCAGCAGGAAGCTGGGAGTCAGTGAAGCGAACAAGATTTAGCGTGAATCAGTGCAGAGGCTGAAGAGTGTGGGGGTATAAAAGGCACCGAGGGGAGCTGGGGAGAGGAGAGAAAGGGCCAGAGGGACTCTGCGCTCGTGTGTGGTAATGCCATTCTCTTAATAACAGAGTTCAAGGAAGCCTCTACCCATATAAATCACCAATAATCTTTCATACAAGCAAGTGGACATTTTCATTACGTTTCCAGAGAATTAAACATTTCTTTGCTGCAGAAGAACCACCGCCAGCTGCTAGAAAGTGAAACAAGCCATACACCCCAACGCAGCCCGTCTGAAGTGCCAGTCCCCCGCCGCACAGTTCCTCTTTTATCTCTGCTGCTGGGTGCAAAAAGAAACAAAATTCAGGCCGGTGTCTGCGGAACAATGCAGTGCTGTGTACACACAGCCACAGAGACTTGGTGAGACACTGCAGCTCTGTGGTCACTGCCCTTGGACTCAAAACGCTTGGTTTTATACTTCTAGCTCGGCCGCAAGTTACTGCACAACCACTGCTGTGCCACCTCCTTCTGTGTCTCCGTTTCCATCCTCCTCCTTTGCCCACCATTTCGTCTCTTGCTCTCTTCCAGGAAAGGGCTAGCCCCGATAACATAGAATAGCAGCACCCAGTAGGGTAGAATATGGTCTAGTGTTCACTGGTAGGTCTAAATACTACCCCATGCCAAGCTGCCCTTACCCCAGACCTCTGCCTAGCCCTTTTCCAAACCCTACTCTAAACTCACGTTGCAGTTTAGACTGATCTGCTTTGGGGCGGCTCCATTCTCTAAAGTCATGCTCAGTTCAAAAGCTGAGAGGCGAGGACGAATACTAGACTGGAAACATTTCCTTCTAGCAAGGTGGTGATCTTCAGGATGACCTAGAAGACCTGGTGTCAACTCACCACAAATTTGATTGGAGCTAAGCAGCTAGCACGCTCCTCAAAATCCCTGCCGTCCTGCACACGAGCTCTCTCTTTAATAGCAGGGTAAAGCATTAGGAAGCAGACTGCAGCCCATTTGAAGCTTCCCTTCATTTTCTGAACCTCCTAAGATACAAAGGCTCATATCCCTAGTGTACATTCTCCATGTTATTAGGATAACTGCTAGTCAAGTTCAAAAGGCAGCTGGTTTCCAAGTCACCAAGCCAGAAAGAGCTATAATTTCTCTCACTGTAATTTCTCTCTATGATTATAACAGCGGTTGACTGAGTCAACACAGGCGATGTCAGCAAGCGATTTCACTCAAGGACAGCAGATACCCAGGAAGCAGCACAGTCTTCGGGAGGGGGGGCTGAAATGTGTGTGGGAGCTGGCCTGGAGAGATGCAGTTCTCAGTAGGACATTAAACAGGCTAGAGGATCAGAGAGCCAGTAAACATACACAGCTTAGCTTCGTCCTTTCTGAAGAGTTAGGAGCAACGAGAGGCAACCCTGCCTCTATGGAAATCAGGGGGAGTTTCACCATCGATTTTGATGGGGATTTCACCCATCACAGTTAATAAGCGACCAAACCATCTCAAGACTCAGAGAGACCACCCTGTCTTTAGCAGCGATACCTTCCTTCCCTAATAGCTCCAAGGACTGTTTTATATCCTAGGGCATCAACCTATCTCAAGTTGGGAAAACAAGGGCTCAAAATGCCATCTTTAGCTCAAAAAAACCTGTGGCTCCTTAGGCTCCATGGATGAGAAGAGCTTCTTGTAAAGGGCAACCTCAGATGGAGTCCTTTTCCAAAACTCTGGAAGGACTGTTCTCTTTCCATGGAACACAGGGGAGCTTAGGGAAGCTACCCTGAATGAGCTGGAGCCTATCTAATACTCCTCTCTCCTCCAAAACCTTCTGCAGATCATCGTGGAATCCTCCCTTCAACTTAATGCCCAAACACTGCATTCTGCCATTTTAGAAGGGCGATAATCCAAGTTTTTTCCACAGTAATGTTATCCTAAAACATGCGCAGTGCTGTTCGCCCTCAGCTGACATACCCACACTGATATAGTTTTAAAGCAGGGACAGAGAAAGGATCATGCAAATTGCCGTTTCAGAAAAACAATCAATCATAGCACAATACGTCATTTCACCTCTCAGCTCTGCACAGCAAGACCAACTATATTTTTTCATAGGTTAGCAAAGTCAGCTGGAGCCTTCCTTGCCTTTGGCACTGAAGAGGGTAGAGACAGAAGGATCATAGCTGGAATTCCTGTTCAGATGGCCTCCGTGGAACGAGTAGCTAGAAGAAGAAATCAGCCCTAACTCCCAAGTGAAGCAGCCTAGAGGAGGGCTCAGCAGAGCAAGGACCGGAGAGCCCTATGGGGACGCAGGTGATGAAGAGCAGAAAAGGGTAATTCAGATCATCGCTGCCAGCCACTCTCCCTCATTCCAGCTGACCAGTGGATGAGTTGGGAAGCACTGGATTGGAGCCACATCTGCTTCCCACCAGGATAAATCCCCACCGGTTCTGCACAGAAAATGGGGCTACTCCGTTTGATACCAGCTGAGAGTCGGATTCTCCTATCTCTGATGCTGTAGTAGTGAATTTACTTTAAAGGGGAACGGAAGTAAATGAGAGCAGGGCTTGGAAACAATAGGTTACATTCTTGAACTCCTGTGTGCTTCCCTTGGATGTGTTTGCCTTGAGAATTAAAGGAACAACATTGAATTTGATCTGAGCTAAAAATGAAGTTCACTGAAACCAAACCAGACATACAGGGTGAATTCCTGGCACTGCTGAGGTCAATGACAAAACGCTCCGTTACTTTGCCGAAGCCAGGATTTCACCCACAGTTTTTATAAAGCCAACAATCAATAGAAACCTATCCAAGATTCTAGTTTTAATTTCACTGAAAAATGTACATAAAACAAGTATTGCCCTACAATGATTGTAAAGTAAACAGCCTTAAAGTGCCCTCTTTGCATGAAAATGTGAAACAAATTGAAGCATGAAGCCGACTAATCTGTTTTCTTGCCCAAAATTAGGGCTATGTATAAAAGAGAAAAACGGATGGAGTAAAGGTTATTTGTAAAAAAAAAAAAAAAAAAAACAACAAAGTTTGCTTAAAGCACAAATGAAGAAACATAGGTGGTTTTTTCCACAAAGCTCACATCCATGAGGCTAGCTTTTCCAAAAAAGCCCGAAGAACACAGCTAGACGCATTTCCATGAGAGGAGGATATTCTCTTTTGAGAAGTCCCAGGCACGGTATTTAAAATATACAATGACATAAACATTAGCACGTCATTTTCAGGCTGCAATTTGCTTGTGATATTATGAATCTAGTTCACTAAACGTTGTCCTATTTATCATAAAATAAAAAATGCTGCAATCAACCACGACTCCCACCTGCTTTGGGAAAAACCAAAGGCCACCCACCAAGAGCACGCTCACGAGGGCAGCTCTGTATGCTTCCTTGTGGAAAAAGTTTTGCAAATGGTGTAATTTTGCTAAGAAGAGAACAGCTGAGCTGACACAGAGCAGAGTCTCCAAAGCTTTGAAGTCTAGTTGGATTATTTATCCTGCTTTCCACTGTTCAGCGCCAGATGCTGATACCCGCCCATCAGAAATGTCTCTCCGTCATCCTAAGCCGTCCAATTACTGCCCTTGCTGCTACGCTTTAGGAAGATGGGTTTTGTTCAGAGATGATTGTGTATTTTGGTATCCTAATCCGAAACACTCGGGAAGGCAGTAAGTCAAATTTAGCCACCGGCCTCCTCTACGTGGTTTGCCCACGGTCATAATCTACATTGTGCTAATTTTTCACAGCTGTAAAATGAGAAGTTATAAAACGGGGGACTCTCCTCCAATCTCCCTAACTCAGAGATGTGTTATGAGCACCATTAGTGAGATACTCAGATCCTACAGTCGCAAAGGCAACATACATCTACACATAGATGGAACAGTCCAAGCATTTCTGAAGTATGAGGCTCTGCACAGGTAACATCGGGCAACCAAAGTAAAGGGCTACTTTAGAAAATTTTGCCTAAGCAATTTCTGCTTAAAAGGTTTTAAAAAGTGCCGTTGGGGGTACGCTGGCAAAATAATGCTGGTAAAAGCTCCGATGCAGATGACAGAGAATGTTATTTTGATCTAATTCAACTTAACAAGGAAGAAGAAAATGATAATTCAAGGTGTACAAATAACAAGGGAACAACCAATGAAACAAAGTCAATGAAGTGAGGCTGAAAAGAAAATACCACTTCAGTGTTATGAAATTTGACAGCAAAGATTTGAAGAAAAACTGGATATTAGTATGCACAATGAGACCATCCACAGCTACACTCTCACTTTACGTTCTTTCTATGTGTGAGATTATCTTCATACACAAACTTCATACTCTACAGTGATAACATTGTGAAAAATAATTTCCCGGGTTATTTTATGGTTATTTATTTGAAGCATTAGACCAAGTTCATAGGCCAGACACAACCTATTTGCAAGATCCAGACCCATAAAAAGATTTGTTTCCGAGACACAGACAGTCTAGCTGTGTTTGGACCACTGGCTCCTACTCCCAACCTTCATGTCAGTCAATCCAAGTCTGCCCGCCAGCCCATGGATCAAAGATTGCTCATAACCATCCCCTAAGAGATGAGGATGTTCTAATGCAGAAGGAGCTAGGTTTGAACTGAGGAGAGTTAGGCTGATTCCTGGCTGTGCCTAAGATCTCTATATCCCCGGATCGGACAATAGACACTCATACCTGTTCTGAACCATGCTCTTTTATTTCTCTGTACCTTAACTCCCGTCCTGTGAAATGGCAGCCCCCCAGAGTACATGAAAGAATGCAAGATGCTCAGATATTGTACCACTTTACACCTTTATCCTTGATTCCCATATGCAGCAACAGACTCCAGGGCGCCGTGTTACATTTACACGTGATCAGCTGCACTGCAACACAGGGGTTTTTTTTTTTTCCCTCTGGCTCAAACAAGGTTAACAACAACAACAACTCACTTATGGAGTTTTAAGGTCCTGGCTTTGACAAGCCAAGCATCTGTAGCCAATGCAAGTGGGTACAGATAGCCTGGAAGTCATTCATGAGGCATTTTAGAGCCAGAGTGGAACACCATGAGTGTCTAATCCTGGTGTCAGCAGAACAGGCAGTCAGTCTGTCTTTTTATTTTGAGATATTTTCATTTCCCAATTTCTCTCTTCCTCCAAAAGAGGATATGAGCACAAAAGGAACAACGCTAACAAAAATCCTGGTGCTCAAGCTGTGTAGGTAAGTGGGCACGTGCAAATCCTTAAATAAGTGGCCCAATTTTCAAAGACACATAGTACAGTGGCATCAAGCTTCTGGGTGTGAACCATATGAAGGACATCTATCCACCCCTAGACAACCCTGTATGAAGTACCTCTCCTTCCTCTCTCTGTATGTGCGGCAACCGCTGTTCCAGAAAGGCTGAACTCTATATATGAAAGAGTACAAGCCTCCTGGAGTCACAGACATCACGGAGAAACGGAACCGAGGCACAGTGATGTGGAGAATCTGCTGCTCATACTGGAGCCAGAGGTCAAAGTGACACTGGTTTCATTAGGAGCAGACCCGAGAATCTGGCAAAGTCACGCAAGTAGCAAGGCAAACCCTGCCAATAGAGAAGACAAGAGTGAAATGACTGACAGCTGCAAGATGTGGAAATCCTGGGGTCTTGATTTTCCACCCCTTTTCCCACCCCTACACAAGCTCTTCT
Source organism: Mycteria americana (assembly GCF_035582795.1). Lineage (NCBI taxonomy): Eukaryota > Metazoa > Chordata > Aves > Ciconiiformes > Ciconiidae > Mycteria > Mycteria americana. The sequence continues at coordinate 4,204,333 of NC_134387.1, forward strand.
CAGCAACCCAGACAGACATCAGAAATCCTCCACTGCTGATACCTGGTCCAAAATATGACATGACTTATACAGCCCACAGTCTCTGTACTTAGCTGAGAAATAAAAAAGTAAAGCTTTCTTGGTAGAGAAAAAACAGCCAGCTTACTGATCATGGTGGTGCCCCCAGCCAGCGCAGCCTTGGTGCCTTGGAAGAAGTCATCAGCAGATGTCATCCCCTGTTCCGGCATCTGGAAGCGGGTGTGAACGTCAATCCCTCCAGGAATCACCATCCTGCCATGGGCTTCAATAGTTTTCACTCCCCCTGGCACAATCAGATTCTCTCCTATTTGCCTGGGTAAATGCATTTCAAACAGCAAGTCAGACACAAACACCAGACAAGGCAAACAGCCAGTAAACATACACCCTTGTGCTACTTAACCTGGCTAGTGCTTTGTTTTTCCATATAAAGCAACGTACAGGATCAGCATACCTAGCTGATAATATTTTATGCTTCCCCTTGAAGCAGCTGCATAATTAAGAGCAAAGTGTGCAATTACTTCAGGACCTCGGGGCAATATTAGACTTAACAGTAAGGAAAAGAAGGAGCCACACTGGCAGACAGCTGGAGAAGGGACCATGCAGATAATCAGACGATCGTTGCACCAAACACAGCAAGAGTCTTGTGAGCAGCTTTACTGGGACTGGAGTGGGGCTGCCAAGTGGCAGTTCAACACTTGATTCTAGCTATCTAACAGCGATTTACATGGTAGTATTGTTTTGGAAGCACTGGAATAATTTTTACCTCTATATTTTCTACTTTCCTTTCATGCATAAATATAATGTAGTCCCTGCACAAATATAAACCCATGCAGATAGTGGTTACCAAATTCCTGATGAGACCCCCAAAGCCCTCTCCAGTCTAGTTCTTCACAGACACATTTTTAAAAATGCAATAGTGGATGACACATTGCAATCAATTAATTAGCTGTCTTTGGCTGGGTCCTTTAACTTTTAACCTTGATTAACAAAGCACATGTGCTGACCATTTAGCCAGGACAGGAAAATTCCTTGTTTGTAACCTCTGGCTCATCCATTTTCTCCTAAGAGTAATTTTCCAAATAAATCTGTAATATATTTAACGTGCCAGAAACGCATGTTTCAGGACTGAAAACACAGAAGGGTGCTAGAAAGAGGTCTGAACCTCAATCCTTACACTACAGGATCATTATTAGCTTTAATGGGGTTTAGATTGATCCTTGTATCATAGAATCATAGAAGACAGCGCTGCAAGAGACCTCAGGAGGTCACCTAAGTCCAGCCTCCGACCCTAAAACAGAATTAACTGTATTAGGACGCTGAACTCTGGATTCAAAATATCTTAAGTCATAACTCAGTAAAGTGTTACAACACAGATAACTTCAAACATATGTGTCATCTCAGCATGGGGCTATTCACATGGCTAAAATTAAGCACATATAAGTACCTCCTTTGACCCATGCTTTAATAACAGTGGGGTCTTGGCCCATTTGTTTATTTAATTCAATACCTTGTTTTGAAAGTTCCTCCAGGATATACGCGAAATACTCATTTTTCATTGCAATTTAATACAGCTCACTGAGACCAAGTTATTCCTTGCTAATCTGCAGTACATTTCTGTACATTTCCAATCACAACAGGGTATCAGGCTTCACTTACTTTATCAACCCATCTTCCATGTAAATGTCTGCATAAAAAGACTGGTCGTCATTAACTATTTTACCACCTTTGATCAAAAGACGATCACTCTGCAATGAAGAAGCATACAACAATACATAATTATTCTGTGAGAAAGCTGACAGTCTGCAGTGTCACTTCAGAGATAAAAAGAGTAGAGACGGAAACAACCTCTGCATTATTCAAAAGTGCATGTCAAAACACAAGTCAATTGCTGCACTTTCAACTGGAAAGATAAAATATTTTATTTCATCTGCAAGTCCTTTCATCACACCAATGATCCAAAAAAAATCAGAACAGAAAAGGAGTTGAGTTCCAGCGGGCTTGTCTGCTTGGCAGCTTCACTCGTACCTGCAGTCTGCCACCATCACCTACAGCAAAAGCATTCAATACTACTTTGAGGCATGCGTAATAGCCACATCTCTATTTTTTCTGCCTGGGTCGTATGCAAAATTTCCTATATGCACCCACACACTGGAGTCACCACTTGGCTAACTGCGAGTCAACTGCTGTCAGGGAACTGGACCAAGAGTCTGTTGCCAGGGGCTACACAACACAAACAAACTCATTTTGTCCAACTTCGTGATGTTTCGATGCAGTGGATACTTTTACTGCCTTTCCAGAGCACTACCGCATAAGCAGATGGACACAAGCACATATTAGCAAATTAAGTTTAAGAGAAGGATTTAAAAAACGGTTATTAAAATTCCCTCCAATTACAAGAGAGTTTAGCAGGAACAGAAAGGTCATTGTAACGAGGCAGCTATCAAGCGACGGTGCTCTTATCGCAGCCCAGGTTACATCTTGCTTTCACGAGATTTTAGGCCAAAACCAAATTTATCTTTTTTTGCAGTAGTCATAAACAGGAGTGAAACACACTCTACAGAGCTCTGCATGGGGAGGAAAGTTAAAAGTGACTGCTATGTTCCTCTGGTTCCTTCATTCCCTACATTACAGATGCATATATTTAGAGCAAAGCACATACACGTTACGCAGCGTTCAGTTTAAACTACACCTTGGTCCTTGTATCTGCACTTGTACTTACTCTGATTTTCTTTCCTCCTCCCAAAAACATCTTTGTAAGAGAACAAAGCTATATCGAACAGCATAGCCAGGCTGGTGAAGCCAAATGCTGAATTCAAGAAGGGGTAGAAAGCAGGACTTTAACTTGGTGGTGCCTTGAACTTATAGCAAATACATTTAGGACAGTGACAGTGTTGCTCAGGGCCCTTATTTTAAGCTGGGACTCCGCTGGTCCACCAGAAGAATCAGGCGTTTTCCCAAAGAGCTTATAATAAAACTGAAGAGTTGGAGCACCCGATTCTCAACTGACACAGGCTGACATGGCTCTTTTAACACCAAAAGGGTTACATGAATTGCATCAGCTACAGATTTATACCATTATATCCATCTTTTATATATAACTGCTAAACATCTATGACATGTTAAGTGTCTCTCCTTCCCCCTCCTTTTTTTCCTTCTCCTTCCTCCTACTGCTGCAATGGAGAGCTTCCCTGAATAACGCCACCAATATAAAAAACAAAGAAAGAAAACCCCAAGATTTAAATTTAGGATCTGCAGTGAATGCCAATAAGCCTGAATAAATTAACTTGGGGCGTGAAAAACCCACTTGTCTTTCAATGCCAGCCTCTACAGCAAACTGTCCTACGTGTTTACCATTTCCAGAAACACTGCAGTATTTATGCCCACCTCTAGTGCAGACTCCTTGTGCTATTAAAAAGGCCGGCTACTATTGAAATCGGTTAGTTTGGCCATTGATGTCACTGACAGCCCAAGTCCTAATGCACCGGGCATCAATTAGGAAAGAAAAAAACCCATATGTATAGTGACCAACAAAAATGCAGCCTGGACCATTTTAAGGATGCTCTGAATGCTTCTGCTAGTAAACAGGTCTCCTGCTGCGGCTGAACGGTAGGCTCCGAAATCAGTGCGAATCCTTCTGCTCATTTCAACCACCTTGGAGACAAAAGCACACGCAGTTTGCAACCCTGCAAGGGCCTGCCGCTAAATCTGTATGTATTTACCCTACTGAGGCAGTCAAAACAGGACAGCTAGACATTGATTATCCTTCTTCTTCAAGCATTAGTCTCGGTAGATCAATTGCGGGTTTATGCAACAGCAAATAAGACCAGAATCTGATTTTTTCTATCCCTTATCTTTACAAGAGAATGGCAGCGGGTGTGTGCAACATAAATCAGAGCATTCAGTCATAAGAAAAATGCGTCACGCTACTTTTGGCCCATGACAGCGATTCAGCAGTAACCTTCATCGTTATTTAAACGTAGGCATCTTTTTAAACTCTCGACCATTGGACTCTTGGAGGGAAACTACACCCCCCCCCCCCCCCCCCCGAAAAAAAGGATGCTCCATTTATCACGTACCAATTTTGTGCATCCCCTGCATTTCCTACACATCATTTAAAACACAAACTGTACAGCCCAGCGGCTCCCGCACAAATGTCACACTTCAAAGCTCTATTTCAGAGCTCACTTTTCTGCCTCCGAGGCTGAGGAAGGAGCACTAGGATGGGTGTGTCCGCGGGGCTGGGAGAAGGAGCCGCTGCCAATATCGAAAAACTTTGTGTCACAAAAATAAATGGCTGTAACAGCCCGTTAGATGCGAATATCTTGCCTTACGTAATGAAAAGTTAGTATCCTTGGATCTGCAATACCTGCCCTAAATCGGCTCCCACAATAACGAAATCAAGGGAGGGGTTTATATAACGGCTCCTTCCCTTTTCCCCCAGGATTGCATCGAGGAGTGGACTCAAACGTGCGCGTTGCGAGAAGCTTCTTGGGGAAGAAAAGGAAATCCTGCTCCATCCCCAGCGCCCGCCCGCCCGGGCAGGGGGCTCCGGCCGCTCCCTCCCCCTCCCCGGAGCCGCCCCTGCCGGGCCGGGGCAGGAGGGCGACGGGGCGGGGGGCTCTATCCCCATCCGCCCCGAAGCACCCCCCCGCCCCCCGGGCACACGGCCCGCAGGCCGGGCAGCTCCCCCCGGCCGGAGGTACCGCTGTCCCCGATGCTCTCCCGGGGCCGGTGACCCCCGACGCCGGGCCGGCTGCAGCCCCACCGCGGCTCCGCTCGGCGGGCGACGCCGATGAAACCCGGCCCCCGCTCTGCATCCCGCGGCCCCCGCCCCGCCACGGGGCCGCTCCCGACCCCGGCCCCCCCCGCGGGCGCCCGGCCGCGCTGCAGCGCAGGAAGCGCCGCGTTCGCCCCGCTCTCGTTATCCTGCCGCAGCCCGGCCACCGCTCCCCGGGCACACAAAGGGCTTAATCCCCGCGCACCCCTCCCCCTTCCCCGCTTTTATTCCCGGGCGCTCAACTCACCGTGATCCGCGGAATATTTTTCTTCCCCTGATAAGACATCTTGGGAAATCGCTCCCCAATTTATTTATTTAGTAATTTTTCTTTTTTTTTTTTTTTCTGGAGAAGCGGGGCGGCTGCTGTATGGCTATTGTCTCCCGTGCAGCAACTGCTCCCCGACCTCCCCTCCACCGGAAAAAAATAAAATAAAATAAAATAAAATAAAATAGAATAAAAATAAATCCCCCAAGCCCAAACCAATGCGATCACAAGGAAGGGGAATGGGGGGGGGTCCGCCGGGGAGGGCGCGGCGCGGCGGGGAGGCGAGCCCTGCTCTCCGCAATGGCAGGAAGGGGAGAAGCAGCCACCCCTGCACGTCTCCCTTTCTTCCCTCTGCCCGGAGCCCAGCCCAGCCCCGCGCAGCCCAGCCCAGCCCAACCCAGCCTAGCCCTGCCCAGCCCAGCCTAGCCCTGCCCAGCCCAGCCCCGGCCGCGCAGGGAGGGGGCGAGCGCCGCCGGCAACAACAGCGGCGGCGGAGCGGGGCGGCAGCAGCGGCGCATGCGCCACCGGCCGCTCCCTTCCCTCTCCCCGGCGGGGGGCCGCGCAGCTCGGGGCGCCATTGGCTGAGCGCCTGGCGGGGATGCAAATGAGAGGCGGCCGCCGTGCAATGGGGAGAGGAGAAGGGGCTGATATGCAAAGTGGCGCAATGGAGACGTCAGTGCGGGCGCGGGGCCGCGCGTGCCGGGCGGCGGCGGGTCCTGCAGCGGGGGGGGGGCAACGGGGGGGGGGACCGGGCGCCGCCCCCGGGCCGCTGCCCCCGCCCGGTCCCCGAGCCGCCCCTTCCCCCGCGGCGGGGCCGGGCTGCTGCACAAGCGGCGGGTTAGCGGGGCTGCCGCGGTGGGAGGGGGGACGCGGCAGCCGCCGCGCCCCGCAGCGGGCCTAGCACCTGCGGCGCGGCGGATGCGGGGCGCAGCCCAACGACCCCCCCTCGGGGGCTGCGGACACGGTCCTTCTACCCTCGCCGGGGCTGCGAGCCCAGCGGGAGGAGAGGAGGCTGCCCGGGGAGCCGGTGCGCTGGAAAACGCGCTGCCCTCCATCTTCTTTGTCCCACCCCGCCCTTCCTGGCGCTACCGGCGCAGAAAGCTGTTGGGAAGCATTAGCAACTTGGGGGGGGGGGGGGGGGGAAATAAGGTTGAAGCCACTCCCGGCCCTTTGATTTCCCAGCATGTCAGCCATGCTTTCTAAATGCCTTCTCCCACACCTCCTCGTCCAGAAAATACAGCCCAGATTCAAGTCCCCGTCCCGTCCCCCCCCCGTGGTCACTAACCTGAAGCTTTAGCGCCAGGGGAATCTGGGATCAGAGCTACGCATACAGGCAGGGTGGTCCTCTCCAGTCACTCTGGCCCTTTCTTACTAATCCAGTGTTGCAAACTCCACGTTCAATTGTTTCAGTCACACTTGGAGTCTTAAATTTCTCAGTCCCTGAACTCCATAAGCTGGTACTTCAAGGAAAGAAATGCATTACATGGCATAAATATTTCCTCATTATTGACAATGCACTTGCCCCAGTGCAATGAAGAGAGATGGGATTCATGGCCAGAGTGTGGGACAACCATTCAAAATACATCTGTTTACACCAGTTCCTCTGACATCAGTTGCTCTGGGGGAAGGTACAAGACACCTTTTGGAGAACTCTTAAGTAGCACAAATCCACTTCTGCTTGAAGGTTATAACAGACAATTAATGACCGACTAAGACTTACCTTCTTCCCTCAACCATGGCTGAATTTCACGTCACACAAAGCAAACTGCAAGCTTCTCCTATCACAAAATGTAGCGATCTTTACATACCCAAACAGTTCTGTGGAACACACTGTGCACAGCCCGTAAGAAATTAAAACCTTCAGTATATTACTCCAGTAAATCATTATAAAGGCAACATCTGTTCAAACAGATGACTATCAGGACCTTTCATGTACATGAGTTCACAGGAGGCTATAAGGAAAAGAGTAAAAGAGCTTTTCCTGGGTATAGGTATGGCATCAGGCAACATTTAAGTAGCTAATATGCCAATCAGTTAATATCCAATTAGTAGCAAATGAAAAAGTGGCTTATGACAGTAGCAAAATGATTAATTTGTTAGCCTTTAGGGTTTTGTTTTGATTTAATGATTAGAATAGACAATACTAAATGAGTTTATCCTGCCCCTCTCTGATCTGTGCTGGAAGAAGTTTTGAAACCTCAGCATATTTTTGCTCAGAACATGGAAGAAAGCATCTACATCAGATTTCTAAATTTAGACAGTGCAACTGTTCCTTTTTTTCTCTTTAATGCTAGCTTTCCTCCTCAATTTTATATCTGAATGGTTTCTTGCCTTTGCTTGCCAGGTAAAAGAGCGTCTTCAGCTATCAAAGAGGAAGCAAGCACTGCCTAAGGGCTTGAGAGATAGCATCAAGGCCCTTGGGCAGCTGATCTGCGGTGTGCTAAGTCCAGCTACCATTTTGAGATCCTGCCCTGGCAGCAGCAACATGATTCAGAGGAACGACCGCAGACACAGGCACAGGAAAGCGTGCGTCTCCAGCACTGACTTGCCTCCCTGACCTTGGGCAGGTCATTTCTCCACGTGAGGCTAAAAGTTGTGGAATAGCAGTGCTGGTAGAAGAAATAGAAGCACCTTTAAGGGGATGATGTCATCAGCACGCTAATATTTCTAAAGCTATTCTCATCTGCTCAAAGATAGCTATTTAAAATACTTTTTTTAAAAGGCAATCCTTACTGCACATGGGCCTAATTCAGAACAGCAGTTCTTGAACTTCGAATACATTCCATAACTTGAATCCAATAGTGACTAGGTTCAGAAAGTAATAACGAATCTTCAGATGACACTTAGCTTTTCCTTCCCATCACCATGTTGCAAGAACCTAAGTAGTACAGAATAAAATAAATGAAGAGATTAAAGGGCTGAAAAACATGGTCGTTCAATATTCAACATCTACACAGCACCAAATTTTAAAAACTTCCACATGATTTAGCGTGTACCCAAAGGACCAGAGCTGAGCTCCCAGGTGTATCTGCTAGCTCCATTATACCAATTGCCAATATGGCCCCATTTTCTTTCCTTTTAGCAATGAGCTAAAAGGTTGTCAAAATAAATAATTTTTAAATTGATTAATGTAGTTGCAAACTGGCTTATTTAGCCTTGCTAAACAAAGGCAAGGAATGGATATATCTGTTGTATAAACGCACGTGAGGGGAGGCGATCAGGAGGGAAGGAGAAGAGCTATTGAAGCTAAAGGACAATGTTGGGATGAGAACAAGTGGGGAACAGAGGCAGAAAATACTGAGATGTACACCTGCCTTTTTTTTTTTTTTTTTTTTTTTTTTTTTTTTTTTTTAACAAAAGCTGGTTCATTCCCCTGGTAAAGCTATAGTTTACGTATAAATTCCCCCTGGAAGTTAAATGAAGAAAGATAACTACTTATGAAATGTCAAGGGCAGGAGTCAGGTCCTAGGTTAAAAGAAGTGAGTTGAACTCGCTTCTTAAATCCTTGCAGGTTTGTATCCAGTCCAGCGGTCATACGGTGGTGCCATTACCTGCCAAGGTAGGTAGTGATGGGATTTCTAGATCCTATCGATGCACTTTGTCTTCCATAGGTCTATTAATGCACACGGCAGGCTGAGCAGGCTAAAATTAGAAGGCGCTACAGAGAACAAGCACTGCCAAATCTTCCTTGCCGAACGTTAATGAAGAAAAGTGATGAAGGATGGCTGGCCGGCGCAACCCAGCTTCCTGACTGCAGCCGCTACGACAGGACCAGCAAGGTTGCTGCAGCCAAGTCACATCAGCGGTAGAGGAACAGCAAAAGAACGTAAATATCTTCAATTACGCTACATCAGCACTTCTGAGGGCCCTGACAACATTCCGCAAATGGCAGAACAGGGGAGGAAATGCACAAAACTGAGCACTACGCCCATATTTGCACTGCCAGCCTCCACCCCGACCACATACGGAGCTGTGCTTTGCTCTGGCTGAGTGTCTCTGCCCCGTCCTTGGGCTCGGGGTAGTTGGGGGGTATATTGGCCAGTGGATACACAAGATTGCTGTCAGCCATTTCTGCACAGATATCAGCTGGTGTAGGACATCTTGTGCAGGCTCTTTGCAGCAGAAACACATTTCACATTAAAGGAGTGTCTATGTCTAAATTTGTCTTCTGGAAAGGTCTAGAGGGAAAATGGCACAAGAATATGAGAATCTCTGTACAGCGATAATCTATGCTAAAATAAATCAGCACAGGCATCAGTAGAAATCAATTTACATCAGCTCTGAATCTTAACTTTACAGATTCTGTGAACTACCATAATGCACTTAGCAGGGAATTTTATTCCCACTGTGGAGTTACTGGATGGTTGGGAAAAAACTATCAGAAGAGTCTCTTTCTCTGTGGAATTTCAGTGTAATTGCAACAAGCCCCACAGAATTTCTGCAACACCCGATCGCTTTTACTCCTACTAAATTCTTAAAGGTTTATCCACAAGGACATTTTGCTATGAAATTATAAAACCTGCAAATGGAAATACACATTTAAAAATGTAACGAAAAGAGGGATCAGAGATGGATTTAAAGCATTCCTGGACGTATCTGCAATTCTAGCATACTGCATCAACAAGCTCTAGATTTCCATTTAGGCTTGTTAGATGCTAATAATCCCAACTCCCTATTGGGGAATCACCCCCTGCCAAAGTCAGCGAAGCTCTTGTTATTGCGATCAGAGGCAGCAGGACTGGGCCAAAAGAGCTTTTGTGAGTTCACCGATCAGGCCCTAATTTTCTGTCATGATTCTGCCCATGCCAATTGCTGCATCGGCTCCAAGTCTCAATGACTTGAAAAGAGTTTCCCATGGATCCAGCAACCCCCTGCGTCTTATGAAGCGTTGGGAGGATTAAATACAGGCTGATACGTGGCAGGAGGAGTACATCTGTCCTTCCCAAAATACGATGAAAGAATTGTCCATTATTAATCACTATAAATTAAATTACAGAGGGGAATTATGCTTGCCAATGGGCATCTCTGATTTGTTTTATTATCTAACAGGAGAAAATTAAAATTAAGTGTCATGATATGGAAATTACCATAGAGGTCAAATGTACTACTATGAGGAGGTAAAATCATACAACTTCTCAGAGAAATAGCCTAATTTTTTTTTGAATACAGACTGAGATTGTGAGCAGGCAGATTCACTTTCTAGCCACACAAACAGGTCGATAAAAATGTACATTTGATCTGCAAATTAAAATTAACCTTCCAATTGATTTTGTTTCCTTTAAAATCCTAGGAAACCTTGAGAAAGTTCAGAAATAACCTTCTCAGAAGACTGTTACTGTTATAGTGTGTTTCTTAGAGGAAATGTCCTGAGCATTTCAGGTGCACTACAATCTTAATTGTCCTTAAACAAGCCCGAGCTGCTGCTCCACAGTTAATTTGCTACCACATCATGTTACCGGGAAAGAGACAGCCCTCTTCAGGGTTCTAGACAGGGGTTGCTCTGTCACGGGTAGCACAATACATAGCAAAAGTGTGCTCGCCTCTCTAAACAGCTTACAGCCTACACTCATGCTGTGACCTTCGCTATAGTTAAATACAGCATTTCTAGAACATTTGATGCAATGCATCAAATTGGCATCCTTGTCATTGCTCCTCCCTTTCATCCAGTGGAGAGAGTTTAGCATCTCCAGGCCGCTGGGAACCATGGGTAGGGTCTAAGAAATGGCTGTTTTCACAGTGATTTGCACTGTTTCTTAACATTATCATCCCTTCTCCTTCCCCAAAAACCTACAGGGCAAAGCGGCAGGCTCTCAGCAGTTGCTGCCATTGCTTGTGTCAGCCAGCTTTGCCTGCCTCTGACGTGCAGGACAATCATTACTCCAGACAATGAGAAAATGAAATTCAGACCTCTATTCTCCCACCCTGAGATTCATTCCAGATCTCTGGGAGGTGACCAAAGAACAGGACATTACTGTAAGATTCACACAGAAGTGCAAAGAGGTTTGATTTTGGGTAGATTTCCTACAGCTCTGCTCCCACATGCCATCCCTGTTTAGGGTAAGAGAGTTCATGCAGAACACACACATCAGCTTTGCTGCCTACGTCATTTCCCAACTTGTGGTGTAACAACACCACAGAAGACAGACTCAGATTTGATGTGCCACGAGACAGACAAGTGATATGGGGAGTTAGACATGGTCCTGCAGGTAAAAAATTTCAGGCAGACCTAAACAAGTGCTCAGCACCTACTAAAAACAGATGGCTCATGTCAAATGATGGCCATAGCACTGGCATAAGGGCGGCATGCAAAGCTGCCAGTCTCATTGTGCCAGGCGCTGTATCTACCACCCAAGATAAAGCCTGCATCGCAAGGTGCTGCTGAAAGACCAGAGCTCTGAATTGGCTCAGCTCCAAACAGAGTGGGGAAATCCTGCCCCAGGTGTTTAAGTTTTCCCTCCAGTCTTTAGCCAAATAATAAGTTGGCCCTGTTATCAAAGCCCCTTGCTCATTTCTGCATGAGAGTGGTATTGGTAAATTCCTGACATAACACTAACAGACCACTCCACAAGATGCCCACTGAATGTATATCACATTCCAGCTATGCAGACTGATGGCTTTGAGAGGGATCTAAGAAGTTAAGAGGAATTTGGCGTTTGTGCTTATCGTTGTTAGTTGCTGTATGGGTTGTTTTTTTTTCAGTAGTCAGAAAAACTATTCTGATCCATTGGAAGAACATGCAAGTCATCCTCCTGTATGATTACTTTGCAAGCAATGATTGTCGAAACAAGGCTAGAAAAATTACAGGCATCGTAACAAATTAAACTCAGAACTGCATTTCCAACTGTCTGGAACAGCTTCTTTGTTTTACACAACAGTTCCATTAATGCTCCAGAGTCTATGATTATTTGAGCTCTCAACAACGTCCTGTTATTCATTATTTCTCTCCAGGAATGAACAACCATGATCTTGAGACCTTTGAGGTTTTAGCAAAAAGGCAAGTCACGTCAAAGGCTTCATGAAACTGTGTTTTGCAAGTGATTCCTCTCCTGTCAATTCTAAAATAAAAATATTTTCCTAGTCTCTGTTTATTCATTATTGTTACTTATCTTATTACAATAGGACCCAGCTTTGTGATTTTAGACCAGTAGTTTACACCCAGTGCTCTGCACTTCCCAAAGGTCCATGAACCCTTTCTAAGGGATGCAGAAAAGGTCTATAAAGGTGACTGTTGCACAGGAGAACCACCTGAATCCCTGGAGTAATGACAAGATGGCAATGGGAACTTTAGCTAGCAAGTTAGGAAGAGACGTGGGATCCCAGGGCTTGTACTTGGGTTGAAGTGTCTTAGCAGCTACTCCATGCAAACTAGATTAAAGCAAGCCCCAGGCTTGCTGATCCCTCTTGCAATTAAACCTTGCTTTTCCCTAGAAATGTCCCCTAAAAGACCATCTCTGTCCCAAAGAATCTCAACAGATGAGCAAGAAGGAATACCAATTATACACACAGGAAATCTGGGAAATACACACAGAGAAATGACCGAGGTCAAGCAATGACCAAGGTTTTTCAGAACCCAGATGAATGCATGTGTCTCAAGACTGTTCATCTAAGAATAGAGGACTAATGCCCTGGGTAGCCATTTTATCAGTCCACCTGCTCTGAGACAAGGAAGCTTGCAGCTTCTGCACTGACTACTACGAAGCAGTGCTATGGGTAAGTTCCACAGGTCCCTGCCCTGATGGTATCTGAATACCAAATCCCACTGTAGGAAAGGGGCTTGCACGTGCACAGCAACTCATGAAAGCCAGGCCAAGTGTTTATTGTCTCATTCAAGAAATCCTGGGTTGAACATGACATTCTTGTTAGACTGCAGTGATGGCCCAGCTGAGGTCAGGGCCTCAGAGCACTAAGCAGTGCTCAGACATCGCACAAGTAGCTCCAGGAACCAGGCGTTAACAGTCTAAACAGGGAAGATGACAAAGTTTAAGATGGGAAATATAAGCACAGTTAATTGTGCAAGGCCTGACAGCTGGGAAGTAGCAGAGCTTGCCTCAGATCTGCTGAGTTGCAGACCTGTTGAATAGGTCACACTGCCTCCAGAGGCCTAACTGTAAAGAGCTGCTTAAACTATGATAGAGAGCCTTCCTGGTGCCTCTAGAGATGATCTTAACCCTGAATTATGAGGCAGCATGGCCCAGAGGCAATAAAGCGAAGCCACGATAGATTCCTATAGAATACCCTAGACAGGATAGACACAAAGAGATTTGATTACCCTTATCTTTGCCTGCAGAACAATATATTGCAATTTAATGTGGAATAATTACATTCCTTTTTATCCTCTGGACACTTAAGACCTCAGAAAAATAAAAAATAGCTTGTCCATCTTGCTTTGTTAATTATTTCAGTGGAGATTAATACAAGATCTTTCTATACAGTGACAGAAAGGATGACTGTGTTTTAAACCCACTTTGGATCCAGTCACTGGCTAAAATACTTCCACCTATCTCCATTGCCTCCAGTTGATCGGCACCCATTCCCATCAGCTCACGAGATGGTCCTTTGGTTGCTGAAACAGAGCATGGACCGACCTGTATGTTGATTGTTACATGAATTGATAAAAATTGCAACTATTGTCAGCCTCAAGCTAAAGAAAAAGCAGCAGTCAGATTTCTAGCCTATTGTGAAATAATTTATGCAAGTTATAAATTCAAGATCCTATAAATTAGCATATTTTTCCTTTCCACTATAATTTAGATTCCTATCACATGGAAATAGTGTACAGTCTATCCAGGGAGAACCTATTTCAGATGTGTTATTAAATGCTTAAGGCAGAGGTTTGAAAATAATGGGCCAAATTCAGTTGCAAAACTTCAGAAGCCTTTTAACTCCTATCTCAAATTATTTTAATGCACTGTTTCCTTTAACGCCACTTCCTGCAACGTTATTTTTCTTTACCTTTTTTTTTTTTAATACATTGAGCTTTGATTATCATCATAAATGCATTTCTATTAACTACACTCAAGTAAAGCCAGTTTTACCTGCTGAGGATCTAACCATTGATTCAAGCTATAGATGCAGTCAGCTGGAAAACCACCAAAGCTAAAACACTCCTGCAATAAAGTGCCAATCCATAGCAAGACACTTATAATAAAAGACTGCACTTACCCAAATGCTCACAACCCCTCACAACACAATCCATTGGCATCAGTGTTATGCAAAGCTAATGAGAAACAACACAAATGTTTTGCACTATCCCATTATTTCACACCCTCAGTTAACATTAATACGACAATCTTTAAAAATAGAACCAAAAAACACACTTTTCAAAAAATGTAATTAATATTTTGTGTGCACTTCTGATTTTTCACCATATTCTACTTACAGTTTTTTATTATACTGGTACCCTTCAATCACAAAATAATTCATCTTTTCAGAATTAATATATCACCTGTTTATACTTATGTCCTGCAGGACACCACCACATCAAATTGCCCAAAATTAGCTCTGAAAATGTCCTGAATTGCAAAACCTTTGACTCACAAAGCTGAAAAGGTGTATCCTTTACTCCTGAGATGCACTTTGGTTAGTCCAGCAAGACTAATTAATCATGGAAAGTTACTCAATTAGTAGGCACTTCAACATGGTCAAATCAAACCATAGGCATTTGTAATGGCAAACTTTCGCTTGGGTTTGGCAAATCAGGTTTGAAGCAGCGTGGAGCATATCCCACTCCTAATTAAAGGTTGGTGCGTAGCACTTCTGCAAATCAGGGCCTACCTTTGTGATCTCACCGTAAATGGCAGTTGTTCACACGTGTAAATATGGCTGGATGGGGCCCTTAGGTTACTGTAGTAGGAAAAAGCAGAGTAGGGTCTGATTTGGGGAGGATGGGCCCCCAGTAAGACTCCTAGTAATACTCCCCATTTCTCAGAGCAGGAGAAAGTGGCGAACAAGCCCATATTATAAATTCCAGGCAGACTTCTGCCCTGTATATACAATCCATACCACTAGTAAAAATCAGGAGGCACATCCCAGAAATGGTTTCCAGAGAAAGGACTGCTCTGTGAACCCACTGGGGGACTACTCACAGAAACTCTTTCCCAGTATGCTAGAAGTTTATCAGTTTGCTGGTCGGTGCTTCATTCATTTCCGCTCTTCCAGCCTATGCATAGGAGCCAGCATTGTCAGAGGAACGCACAGAGTATTTCATGGCTGAGTTCTGAATAAAGCTTGTTTAAATCTATTTATTGAGGAAAACCAATGTGCGTGGTCAGCTAGACCTATGGGTTGAATGGGTTTTGCCTCAGGAAAAGGATAGGCTTTATTACACCATGACACACACAGAGAGTGAGAAAATAGCTTCAGGAGTCTTAAAAGACTGGGAGGAGTTCAGTGGGTTTCTAAGAGAACACCACATTCCTGTGAAAGTCCCAGATCTTCCTGAGGCAAAAATTCCCACTGTAGCCAAAGGCCTTGATCAAAATTGGTATTGAAATACAGCTCCCAGGGGTCACGCTGCCCTGTCCTCCCCTGGGAGGAAGGGGTAGGAGTTTCTCTTAGAAGAAGCCTGCAGGGATTTGATCCCTGTAGGTGGAGGCTCATTGATGCTCTTTTGCCAACAATCGCATTTCTGTTCCCGTGAGCTGCATTCACTAGCTGGGTGGGGCACTTTGCTACCGTTGTGCTGGGGGGAATCGCCTAAGAAACAAAAAAGTCGGTCTCTATCACCAAATAGGAAGGCAGGGGTGGGAAAGGGAGGGTGTTTGTGGGTGCGGGGAGGGGGGGAAGCTCCTTTCTTCTTCTGCCCTCCTCCCTGTGCACATACACACACACCTGCAGAGAGCACACGGATAACATTAGAGGTCTGGCAAGAAGGCTCTAGGAGAGATGCTGCTTCTTAGAGGAAGGCATTGACTGCCACATACATGCGAGTGACATATAAGCAAGAAGATGCAGGGTGGAAAGGATACATCCCTTCTGCAGCCTATCGCGTGTTCAAGTTGCATCTCACACACACACGCACATATACATGTACCCACCTTGTCATTCAGGTTCTGCAGCGCCTCCTTCCCAGTGGCACTCCTGATCTCCACCTTTCTCCCGAAATCAACAGATGGTTCCCCTCCCTTCCCGCTCTGCCTGGAATAGACGGACTGAGCATCCGGACCCAGGTGGGCAACATCCTTCTGCTTTGCCACGACTTTGTTAGATCCGCGGCCCACCGAGAGAGAGTCGAAGTCGATGGTCTTGTTCTCCAGGGAGCCTTCCACCGGGCAGAACATGCCACAGAATTTCTGCCGGGGCTTGGGACTACCCGAGCCCAGGTTTTTGAAGAAGGCTGGCACTTCTTCTTCCTCGCCTTGCCGGCCAGACTGCTTCCTCTCAGCCATGGCTTGTGTGGTCTCCCTGCTAAGGGAAAATAATAACAGCGGTAACCAGGAGGATCCTTCACACACACACACACACACACGAAAAGAGGAGAGGGGGAGAAAAAAGGAGAGAGATCGCTCTGGGTCCTAGAGATACGGCAACATCAATTGCAAGGGGCTGTGCCTGGCAGATCCCCTGCCCCCATCGGTACAATATAGCCTGTGGCTCGCTCCCTTTTCTTTGATGCAGTGCAAAGTTGAGGGAAGGTTGGGGCAGATCCTGCTGCAATCAAGGGAGGAGGTTTCAAGTTCCCAGCATCCAGATGGGGAGGGAGGGAAAAGGGGGGGGGGGGGGGGGGGCGGGAAAAAATCCTCACTCTGCAGCAGAAACTGAGGACTGCTCCGGAAGTGATGCGACTGGTGAATTGGCAAATGGACTCGGATCAGGTTGGAGCAACAGCCCCCATCACACACACCCTCTCCCCCCTCCCCTTCCCCGGCGTGCTGCTATTGCTACAAGTTGCACAGAGGCTGGTGGGGACCGAGCACCCCCTCACCCTGGGCTGCTCTGGAGGCGTGTTCCCCAGGCAGGGGAGAAAGGATCGCTTCCTTCCTCCCACCACCCGCTCCCCTTCCTCCCCTAGCCCCGCAATGGTGGAGTCAGGGAGTGCTCCGGGAATCCTATTGTTCCTCACTTTTCCTCAAAGCAGCGGAGCCGGAGGGCGGGGAGCAGATGAGATCGCGGTTGGGTTAGTGGGAGGGAAAATGCTGACTCATCTTTCTGGGTTTTGGGGCGTCGCTGGTGCCGTGACTCGGGAAGACCCTCTTCAGGGGGGGAAAGGGTTGATTGATGGCACTGGAGAGAGAATGAGAAAGAGAGACAGATGGGAGAGGGGTGTGAGAACCGAGGGAGAGAGGAAGATGAGCCGTTAACCAGGA
Organism: Mycteria americana; assembly: GCF_035582795.1. Taxonomy (NCBI): domain Eukaryota; kingdom Metazoa; phylum Chordata; class Aves; order Ciconiiformes; family Ciconiidae; genus Mycteria; species Mycteria americana. The sequence continues at coordinate 4,221,698 of NC_134387.1, forward strand.
CTTACCTCCAGGAGCCGAAATTAGTGACCTTGCTAGTCAATTAAGCCTCTGCAATGCCAGAAGCCCCCAGTCCCTCCCTGCGGGGGATCGGGGGAGGCAGCCAAAGGCGGCTCCGGCTGAATGCAGGTTTCTAGAGGAGGAGACAGAGCGGCAGCCCCTTGCCTCCCCGCTCTTGCCCATGCCGGGAGAGTCCCTGCGCTGGGAGAGGGAGGCAAGGCGGCAGAGAGCGGGAAAGCGAGGGGGAGAGGGGCCGGGACCGAGCGGCCGGGGCCGGGGAGCAGAGGCCGGGCGAGCCCCCCCGGGCCGGGCCGGGCCGGGCCGCCGGCGCTGTCCCTTCAGCACCACCCGCCGCCCTGCCGGCCCGACCGCCGGCCCGGGGGGGGCTCAGGGCCACGTCCAGGGGGGCTCAGGGCCAGCCCCGGGGGGCTCAGGGCCACGTCCAGGCACTCGCACCCCACCCCAGCCCCCTTCCGCCACGCAGCGCCTTGCATGAGCTGCTGGGCTCTAACACACCCTCCTGCTCCCCGTGGCTGGTACAGCTGCTTGTGTCAGGGATCCTTTTTTTACTTCTTCTCTCGGGTTTGTACCTAAATAAACCGCCCCAGCGGCTGGCGAGGCGGAGGGAGGGTTGCCTTAGTCACTTCCGAAGGGCTTGTTTCAGCAGACTACGCCGAATGGCTCTGCGAGTCCGGCTGAGGCTGTGTACGTGGGAGGAGAGACATTTTTATCACAGAGGTAAGTGGTGCAGCACACAATAGGTTTAGCTTGGCTGTCTCCACCTGATACATGTTATTAACACCGCTGATCTGGGTCCTTAAGGCTAATCCATATGCAATATTGCTCTGAACCAAACCCAGTCACCAAGCTGTTTATTACTATGCATTATTCATTGATACACATCTTTGCACATGCATATATTAAATGTTAATTTAGAGGCATCTGTGCCCAAATGGTTACCAAGCACCTTCATAAGATTCAGGCCAAAAGAACCCCACCAAAAGCAAAAAATGAATAGTAATAATAAAACTCTCAGAGCCCTCTCTCCCTGCAAACCACACCCAATTCAATGCATTGGTACCAAAAGGTGGAAAAGAACCAAAACCAAGGTCACAACCAAGTGAAGCCCTATAATAAATGCACAGCACAGTGATAAAAGACTCCAGACTAAAAGGAAAGAAATACGCCTGCAGCTTGGCCCTGAAGGATGAAGATGATGTGCTCTGGTGACTAATGAAGGAGGGAGAAATCCAAAGACAGAGGTCCTCCAGGGGAAAAGCTCCACCTCCTTCCCTTTCTGGGACTGTAACAGTGGATCAGCCATGGTTGTAGCCACACTGATCTCAGGTGCTTTGCTGGGGACTGGAGGCCAACATATGGTCTCTCAGGTACACTGAAGTCCTGTATTATTTAAGGTTTATAAATATTAATAGTCATAGCATTGCTGATCAGGCAGTCCACAGAAGCTGCAGAGAGTGCTGACAGAGGCTCCAGCAAGCTGAAAGCCTTGAAGCGATTGTGTTGACACGTTCTGCAGTTTGCTGAAATGTATGCAGTGGCTTTCAGGGATAGCCTTAAATAAAGCTCATTCATCACTTGGCACGTCCTTGGAAGATGCTCAGATGGCCATGGACACAGGCCTCTGTGGCGGGATGGAAAGAGAATGATCTGCCAATAAGCTAGCCTAGAGAACTCACTGTGAAGTGACTGAGGCAAGAATGAAATCCTGCAGACAAGACTGCAGGATTCCAAACATTTCAGACCTGATAAAGGTCACTCCCAAAAGCTGAGGTTTCTTACCATACAGATCTGACTCACTTTTCCAATAAACCCTCAGGACACGGTCAACAATCACACACTGGACACTCATCTCCAAGTATTTCCCCTTTCCGCACGCACTTGAGGACACACTCAGCAGTGTCTTCAGTTATTTTGTGTTCAGCTCCAGTTGTGCTCACGGGAAGTCTATCAAAAACACCTTACCACAGGCTGATCTGCTGAGTCTCTGATTGGCCTCACATATCAAACCAAAGATTATTTCAGTCACCCGTGTGGAAACTCAGGCACTCCAAAAGAATCACTGAACTGCTAAAAGGAATCCTCCTTTGACTGTATTCTCCTTTTTGGGTATTTCACAGGGCATTTGTATAGTACTCGCTATGCCTTTACAGTCCTTTTATGGACACTGAAAAATACTGGGGTCATTTCAAAAGTTTTTATTTCCCCCTGTGAAACTCAAGTATCAGATCTTGACAAATGTCCAGTTGTAGCAAATTTTACTCATTCTTTTCGTTATACTTGAACTGAAATATTTGGATACACCTACATGACTCCACAGCTTTATTCCTAGGATATTCTTTTTCCTACAGGAAGAGTGCTATCATGAGTAAAGCTGAACCAGCCAGCGCACTGGGAACTTGGACCCCCAAAATCACTCTGACTTTGGGACCAGCCACAGAAACTTATTGTCTACATGAGTCCCGTTGAGCCTCTATAATGTCTGACACACCGGTCTTGTTTAAGATCCTAGAATTCCCAGCCAGATATATCAGATTCCTTACCAACTTTGTTATCATAAAAAGAGTATAGGCTGATGCAACTTACATTTCAGCTTGAGTTTGTTTACAGCTAGTTAGCATGGCACAACTCCTCAGTGGTAATATATTAAAGCAGCAACTGGATATACCCATGCTCTAAGTATGGAAATAACCAATTTTGCTGAAAAATCACCAGATGCTGATAATCCGTGTGTGCTTAATAATCCCATAGGGCATCTATTTTCACTCTGAACTACATAAATTACTTCGAAAGTGACACTGACCCTCATCTGAATTTCATAAACCCAGCATCAATAAGAAAAATTCCTCAGATAACAGCTTATACTTAGTCCCATTGACAACAAAGGTGGAGAAACACTGAATAGTGACATAAACACAACCTGAGAAACAAATCAGGCCAGCTGGAGTTACACTGGTAGCCTTCAGTCTCCATGCAGCAGATTTCATATTCCTATCCTGTAATGAATATTACTTGGTTCTTGCAATATCACAGTGATACAGGAATGCAGAGTAGAATAACTAACTTGAACACTTATTTGCAGATAAACTATTTAGCAATACATGAAAAATTAGTTAATTTTCTCTGTTAATATTATCCACACACCATATAATAAAAGGAACAAAAGAGGGAAGCTGAGTGGAGTCACATCATCAGGTTTTCTTAACATCTTTACACTCTGGACACTTCTGGGCAAGGGACTTCTACTAGTCATATCTCAACACCGCAAAAAAGTAAAGTGATGAATAGAGAGCTTGCACAGCCTGCCTGAAACTGCAGAGGAAAGCAGTGGCAGAACTGGCTTAATTTAAGATTCTTTTATGCTAGTGCACAAAAGTCCTAAGTGACATAAGTACTCACTACCTTAAGCACTGCAGTACCACATGACAAAAGACAATCCCTGCCTGGGGATTTGCCCTGGCAAAGACAAGAAAAAGGACCACATGAAGAGCACGAGGATTTCACCAGGGTCCTTTCGCAAGGAAGTTTTACAATGATATAGAGGGGGAAACGTGAGCACAAAGATATGAAGTAGGCAAGCTCCTCATCAAACAAGTGGAAAATTAGGTGTCTCTACTTACATACTCCCTCCGTGCTACAGTGCTGTGGTATCTGTGGCCTGCCTAGAAAAACTCAGGAGCATAGGACTCCTTCACTAACCTGCGTTGCATCAATGGCTCTAGTGATTTCTGATCTCCTATTCCATCTGGCCAAGACATGCAGGAGAAGTAAGTTACTTCTCCTGCATAAAATGACAACTGATGCTTTATTACATTTCATTGCCATAGTTACTTACACGTGCAGGGTAAGGCTGAACAATCAAACTTGATTTGAATTAGAAACAATGCAATATAAGCTCTATGTTGCTTTATTTGCCTACCATCCTTAGGTGAGATAATTGCTGCAAATCCAGAATTTTCTTCATTATTTAAAGATTAAGAACCCAGACAGAAATTACAGCAGTATATTCTGCCATTAAATTGCCATTATTAAAATAAATGACAGCAACTACTTCCAAATCTGGGGCTCTTCCTATTGCAAATAATTAATTATTAATACTTCCAGTGGGTGCAAAATTTATCATGCAAGGCAGGATCCTATTGAAATTTGGATATTTGCAAAAGCAGAACTCCACAAAACCTACATTCTCCAGTGAAAATGAGCAAAAAAAGAGACTGGTACGAGCCGCCATGCCATCATAAGGCATGGCTTACAGAACTCTAGCCTGGACCCTCCGTAGGACAGGGCCCCTAAGATCTAGCCAGCGCCAGGGTTTTCATGGCAACCAGATATCTGGCAGATAATCACAAACATAACAAGCCCCTCTGCACAGGGGAGATTTACCTGTCCCTGGCTGCAGAGGTACCGTGCTCGATGCCTCCAACATCTGAACAACAGCCCTAAGGAGCACAGGGCAAAACCTCACCAGAGAAAGCTGCAGTTATCCATACAAATGAATTAGGTGTATGTGCCAAAACATGGGCTTATGCTAACTGAAGCACAGCTGACATTCACACTCAGAAGCAAATTCAACTGAAATACTAGACATTTTTAAGTCAGTGGTAATCCTTCAATTAAGTTTCATTGGGTCACAATTTAAGAACACAGTTTTGTCCTCAGAATTAAAGCAAGTTGATACCGTGTTTTCACCTGGGTCCACTGAGAGGAGACTCCATGGTGAAGTTAGCTAGTTGCTTTTACTGAATGTAGAGGAAGATCTTCACGATGCCTGGGAGCACAGGGTCAAAAGCAGAGATCCAATGACCACTCTTACATACGCTGGCAAGTGACTTTCAAAGAGAAGCTGAACAAAGCTTGACTATAAAACCACAACCAAATTTCAAGGATGCTCAGAGCAAGGACTGTGCTGACTTCTGCAATCATCATTGCTTACAAAAGTATGCAGCCCTTAAGAATACCAACTTGTTGCATGTGCCACTGCAATAGCCTGTGAATTTCCCTGCCTTACCACAAGCTGGGAAAGCCATCTTTCCTCTCTCTGGTTGCCTTACCTATTGCTGATCCCTGCATCTGACCCTGTAATTTTCATTTTCTAAGGTGCAGGCTCAGTGTCAAGAGGTGGCAGTGAATAACTATATTTCCAGAATATTCCTTGAACTTTAAGAATCAAACCAAATCCTAAAATACTTCATTGGGTTGGAATTGTTCTGGCATAGCACAAAAACTGAAAGACCAAGTTGTCTACAGAGAAATCATTAACCAACTTCCCTTTGGGATATGATAATTGCTGGAGTGGTTGACAGCTTTTCTTGGCGTTGAGCACTCAAAGACAAGACACATTATTTCAGAAACATTAAAGACCAGAAGAAAGTCTTTTGATAAATGAGTAAAGTCCATTCAAATGCTGAAACAAAGCTCATTTATTTCCATGGTCCTTTTTATTTCTGCTTATCCTATGCCTCTCTTTTCCTTTATGGTTTTGTCCTCAGCAACCTCAACTAATGTAAACCAGCCCTGGTGAATTTCTGCCAATCAAGGTTTGTTGCCAGTGGGTTTCAGTCCATGAAAACAGATGGTTTGAAAGCCACATTGTGCCACCGTGCCCACAGCCAATAGTACAAATATTTAGTCAATTAGAAGGGGATTTTCCAAAGGCACAAATGGAAATTAGGCACACAACTCCCATTGACTTCCAGAGGGAGTGGAGAGCCTCACTGCCTTCAAAATCTCTCCTTACTAATTCAGTCTTTATAAAATAAATGCATGTGAAAGGCACAAGCCTGCTTTGAAATCACACATTTTTCAGCTATTCCCAGGATAATAATCATGGATAGAAGCAATAGGAATCTCTCTAAAGTGTTCAGTATTTAAGACAAAAGTTCCAGCAAAACTGCTGATTTCATTAAGGTCCGTAAATGTCCTGTGACATTTTGAAGCCTTGCAATAGGTTGTGTGGATTGATTATGGCTGAGGATTGAGGTATGCTTCTTCCAGACACTGTCATTAAGAGAACTCACCCGTCTAACCACAAAAAGGCATCATTAAATATTAACATTTCCTCTGAACACCTCCCTAAGAATATGACAGCTACTGGCTTACCACCATTACAATCTGTATGAAACTGGGAGTCAACAGGAAATAGCTATTCATTTGTGGACCAGAAATTGTTTAAAATTTTGCCAGCATTTTCCCAAAAGGACCCAAAATGGACAATGGAAATCTTTACTATTGCAACATGGCTTAAAATAGAGACCTTCCGAGTCAGGGAGCTCCTGTCAAAAAGCGAAGGAGAGGAATGGGTGAATATTACTGTTTATGTCCTGTCACTGGGATCTCTCAGACTGCTCGCTCTCTCTCCAAATAAGATCTTTCCATTGCAAGCATGCCAGAGCTGTGATCCACATGGCTTCACACACCTTCTGAGCACTATGTTAATAAATAATGATGACAACAATAATAGTAAGGGTCATAAAGCATATCATGCTCTATGAATGATTCACTCATTTGACTTTTGAGTGTCACAGCTCTCTGGTTTCCTTTAAGACTGGACACAATAGCACTAAAAATAAAAGTCAGCAGTAAACTCGACGTGAGAAGTATCCCAGACTCACGATAAACAAATACTACTTGGTTTAACATGCTGCTACCGTACTGAAGATGCAGTCCAGCCTCACCTTCCCTTTCAACTGCTCTAGAATCGCTCTTTCCTGTCCCTGCTATTTCATGGCAATTCCTGTAGCATTTCCCACTAAGTGGAACTGCTTCCCCATTTACTAGAATGGAAACACTTAACTCTACAGAATATCCTGGGACATCATCTGCTATGTTGCACTCATAATATAGGCTGATGGGCCATAATACAGGATGATGGGCTTCCTTGGACACTGAAACCGGTTTTCTGCACTCGCAGGCAGCGATGTAATCAAGACTTGGATCAGAACTGTGCTTAGAATATTCAATACACAGGCATGCACACACGCACGTCCCCTGAGCACAGAAACGTTTCCCCTGTCCCTTATCAGAGACTCAAGACTTTTCACTGCAGAGATCCGAGCTACACAAGTTAAAAGAGACGGAGGGCACATCCAGGGTCCAGGTAAAGAAGGGATGCTGGATGAAAATGCCCAGGTGAGTTCAAAAGAAGATGTTACTTATGCTGACGGTTCTGTTTATCAACATCACTGGATGAAAGCTCTACCGGCTCATAGCACAAAAGCATCTTACCCTTAAGCTGCATTAAGCAGCTTCACCTCATGGGCTCTATGTTTGGTGATGGCTTTAGAGCCTATTTTAAACACATCGCACCAGTCTGCACAGGTCGGCACGTAGAATACAGCTCTGAATACACTGTTAATCATGTTTACACACATGCCATGACTTACTTGGTGAACCCAAGGAGAGAGAAAGGGAAAGTCCATTGATAAAGGTAAATAGACTGTCATGCTTTATTCTGCAATAAAAATGCCAACCAGAGACAATAATATAGCAGAGAGAATCACTACACTGGAAAGCTAATGAACATTATGGCTAAGCTGGGCCATCGTGCCAGGTTGATACCATTTCCAACTGCAAAAACAGGGAATAACCCTACTAAAGCAAACAGATTTCCAAGTAGTGCAACACTTTAAACTGAAACAGATAGAATTAAAGCCTCCCAATATGCTCCAAATTATTATTGCAGCATGTCATGTGCTATATAATACTATAAACATACACAAAAGACGCAGGCTTCTCCAAAGGTCTCAAGCAAAGATTTTCTTGATGACCCATGTTTCAAGGGACATGCTGAACTGGGATTTGGTTCAAGGGCAGAATGAAGAATGTGAAGGGCAAATAGTTAAACAAAAATTTCATGCTGGAAATTTCAAAGCAAAAATCAAATCAAGTCATCAAACCCCACAATTTGGAAAGCAAGAAAAGGAAAAACTTCATTTTTCTTCCTTGTTTTTACAAAGGTTTCTCTTCTCTCCAAGTGTGATGTCTGGGAGAACCAATGCTAACTGTTAAGACACATAGGTGTTGCTGAATTTATAAGTTAAGCTAAGAAGAAAAACCTTCAAACAGAAACCTGCACTGGGCTGTCTCTGTACTGCTCAGTTTCTTCATTTTGCTGACACAGCTTGAAAACCTCACCAGGCCATACTGCCCAGCAGGAGAGAGTTCAGTCACTTCTGAAGACGCCTTCAGCTAAGCACTCATATGAGGCACTGAAAATCATTTGTCATTTCTGAAAATCTCATCTCATTACATTTTAAATAGACAGGACAGACAAAGGCAGCATTATTAGCCTCACTGTACACATGGGAAATGAGGCATAGAAATTCAAATGACCCACCTAAAACCGCAGAAGAAGCCTGTCACATGGAGCAATAGCAAGACACTGGTCTAGGCTCTTGTTTGTCTGTAGTCAGCCCTATTTGGGGATCCTCCTAGCCACCACCACTGCTCTGTTCACTCTGCCTCCATAGTTTTCAGCCCTTCTTTCTAGGCAGGGGCAGAAGCAGGCAGAAGCCAGGAATAACAGTAGTAGTACAAAAGAAGCAATGCAAAAAACAGACCTCTTTGTGCTGCTCTGTAGAACCCATTAATTCTGGGGACATTGCAGTTGCTGCTAACATGAACCAATGTCCTCATGTTGCACTTATTAAATAAATCTAATCTTATTAAACTGCATTACAAGCTTTTATTTCATAAATCTGTGTGCCTCCCAGATCACCCAGCGACTTAACTCCTGAGAGGACTACGCCTTTCCTCCCCATAGCTTGCAGAAGGCACTCCTGACAAAACCATCATCCCTGCCGATTACATCGCTCCCAAGGACCAGAACAGGCTCAGAGCGCTTTGCATGCATTACAGGCCAAAGCCCTAGATGCAGCTCATTGCTTTGCAGCTGCGACTGTCAGGATGGGAAACCCCAGCAAGCAGCAATGGGTTCCCTTGAATTAGGGAGGGAGGCGACAGCATGGAGGGTGCTCTGGTGAGGGGATGGGAGAGGCCCTGTGCATCTTGCTGCCATCTGTAGCATACTAATCAAAGGGCTGCCAGCTGCTGCTTTTGAAAGGAACAGTAATGTGTCACCAGCACATGGAGACCCCTCATCCTCCTCTGCCAGGGTATCCCTGCACAGCCAGAGACATATGCCAGTGTCACACCCCACTTTCCCTGGGCAGGATGAGGAGTGACACACAGAGCAATTGTTTCCCCTAGCAGTGAAATGCATACTCTTTTAAACAGTAAGGGAGGACGGGAGCATCTAAGATGCTGCTTTAACATGCACATAAATTTGGTACTGGTGTTTCAAAAAGAGTACAAGTTGCATACCCTCCAATATGGGCTGTATATATGGAAATATTTGTTTAAAATCATCCAAAGAGCCTGTTGTAATTCAGTGAAAATGCAGGGTATTACTAACTCTTCCAGAAGAGCAGTACCAAGAGGTCAGGCTCTGTGTCACATTCTGGGTCAAACAGCCTTTCCTTCCCCTTGTATGCTGGGATTTTGTTTTAATGATCTGAGGTCAACATGAAACAATTTGCTAAACAAACTTCAGTGAATCAAAATGTAACATTTCAGACTGACCTGCCTTCCATCTGATATGAAACATCTCCTGTGAGGGCTAAACAGGCTTTTTTAAGGTTGAGTTGTACTTTTTGTAGGATCAAAGGAAATGTTTGCATAGAAAGACATTCTGACTTCAAAATGAAGAACGGCAGTTTTTCAAGAACCAACATGAATATTTTAACCCCTTAAAGAGGAAAAAAAAGGAAATAAATTATCTCTCAAACGATTTGATGAAGTGTTCAAATCCATTTTAAGCATGGCTCAGTAGATAGATTTGATATTCACTTCACATATTTGGATAAAGAATATTGACAAAGGCCTCACGCTGTAACCACTGCAAACCTCTAGCATGGACAACACCCAGGCTCAAGCCAGTTTAGCTGAGCTAACATTTGGAAGACAGACAGTCAGGGAATGCCCTGGGGATCCCAGCATTGCCAACACTGTCCCACTGCAAGTGTAAGAACATTTCCAAACAACGAGCATGGCTTCAGTATCTAACTCCGACAACAGTGCTCTAAGGTTCACACACGTTACTCTTCAGCAGCTTCAATACTGAAACTGAGATGGGAAAGAAAATGGATCACACCTACATCTCCTGACTGATCTGTGCATCTCCTTGCAAACAACCAGCCCAGATTCAGAAACATGCGATGGCCTCAGCAGTACTGGTAGAGCAATTCTCTCACTGAGATTTAAGCTACCATTCAAGTGTTTTGCAGAGTTCAGTGCTCCACACTTTGAAGTCTGAGCCCCAGAATATGGCAGAATTCTCCCCTGGTCCAATAGTGCCCAATTAGTTTTTAATCCAGATCAGTTTTTCCAGTCTTACAGAGGAAAAACAAACAAACAATCTCCCTCAAATTACTCTCCATTTTCTTTCCCAAACAGAAGCCAACAAATTAGCATTACAGTGGGAAATATGCACTGGCTGCTCTACAGTTTCCTGATTGCTTTGCTAATGTGTGCAAATGTAAGAGTTAGGCAGAGGACTCTAATCTGCAAGGCTGCTTTGGCTAGGTATGCAGTGAAATACACACACATACTTGAGTGAGTCTTTACAAGCAAACCAGCCTACTTTAGCAGACTTACTTCTCTATTCTACACTGCATACCAAAACCTGTCAAGAGAAGCAGCATTGTCAGCTGTCTGCTACACCGCAGGGGGAATGAAAACTCGGGCTCCCTGCTTGGCTCTGCAACTGACTCACTTTGTGACCTTCGGCATGTCACTGGCAATAAAAAAACTGGCTGGATGGCCAGGCCCAAAGAGTTGGGGTGAATGGAGTTAAATCCAGTTGGCGGCCGGTCACAAGCAGTGTTCCCCAGGGCTCCGTGTTGGGGCCAGTTCTGTTTAATGTCTTTATCAATGGTCTGGATGAGGGGATCAAGTGCACCCTCAGTAAGTTTGCAGATGACACCAAGTTGGGCAGGAGTGTTGATCTGCTTGAGGGGAGGAAGGCTCTGCAGAGGGACCTGGACAGGCTGGATGGATGGGCCAAGGCCAATTGTATAAGGTTCAACAAGGCTGAGTGCCGGGTCCTGCACTTGGGCCACAGCAACCCCATGCAACGCTACAGGCTTGGGGAAGAGTGGCTGGAAAGCTGCCTGGCAGAAAAGGACCTGGGGGTGTTGGTCAACACCCAGCTGAATATGAGCCAGCAGTGTGCCCAGGTGGCCAAGAAAGCCAATGGCACCCTGGCTCATATCAGGAATGGCGTGGCCAGCAGGACTAGGGCAGTGATCGTGCCCCTGTACTCGGCACTGGTGAGGCTGCACCTTGAATGCTGTGTTCAGTTTTGGGCCCCTCACTCCAAGAGGGACATTGAGGGGCTGGAGCGTGTCCAGAGAAGGGCAACGGAGCTGGGGAAGGGTCTGGAGCACAAGGCTGATGGGGAGCGGCTGAGGGACCTGGGGTTGTTCAGCCTGGAGAAAAGGAGGCTGAGGGGAGACCTCATCGCTCTCTACAACTGCCTGAAAGGAGGGGGTAGCAAGGTGGGTGTCAGCCTCTTCTCCCACATAACAAGCCATAGGACGAGAGGAAATGGCCTCAAGTTGCGCCAGGGGATGTTTAGGTTGGATATTAGGAACAATTTCTTCACCGAAAGGATTGTCCAGCATTGGAACAGGCTGCCCGGGGAAGTGGTGGAGTCACCATCCCTGGAGGTATTTAAAAGACGTGTAGATGTGGTGCCTGGGGAGATGGTTTAGTGGTGGACTTGGCAGTGCTGGGTTAATGGTTGGACTTGATGATCTTAAAGGTCTTTTCCAACCTAAACGATTCTACGATTCTAATACTAATGATCTGCAAAGATGATAGATTCATTAATTCTTTAGTGAGTAGAAAATTATTTCAGATGTGGGGATTAAAGAACAAAAAACCACAGTAACAAAATTAAATTACTTGAGATCTACTGCATTATACACTAATTAATCAGCATCTCAAAAATCAGGTTTGAGAAATGTTAGTGTTAAGGTAAGCAGCTATCTTCTAATAGGAACCTGTGCACAACTTAGCAAAAACAGTATACCCATCATCTGAAAATCCATGAAAGTCCAGTCAGTTCAGAGGAGCAGGATTTTAAAGCGCATCATGTTTCAAAGGATCTCTCTTTCAATTCAGTGTAGGACAGATTCTGTGAGCAAGCCTAAAATATATTCACACCCTAGAACTTTAACAAACAGCAGCAAAATTCAAGTTAAGGCAAATCTTGAAAAATGTCTCAACAGCACCTTGGGGAGCACAGGGGGATAAATTTTTTGGTCATGCAGAAAAGATGCTCTAACTGACAATAAATTCCAGGATGCTGGGAGGAAATGGTTACCACTATCTCTAGGAACAATAATTAAGTTGGAAACTGCGTTTGATTCCTGTATGAGAACACAAGGAACTCTGTCTCTGTCTCCTCGTTGGAGATGACTCAGTCTCTCTCTCGCCTGTGACTGTCTCTCCTCCATCATCCTTTTTTTTGGTAGCTACCTTTATATGTATAGCCTCTAGCACTAGGTCACTTACAAGGTCACATCACATCATTTCAGTACTGTTCTAGACAAAAATTGTTAATGTGCCAGCACCCCCAAATTCCTGAGCTCTTTCCCCAGTTCTGATGTTCATTCTTTTGACCTGAGCAAGCCACTTCCCTTCTGTGAGATCCATCTACACATTTGTTAAATGGCAGAGATAATATTGACCTGCTGCTCACAACTGGTTAAAGAATAGATTCACCCGTGCTTTATGCTGTTTTCCATGGTAGCAGCAAGTCCCAGAGGGAGAGTGTGCTGGCAGAAGGAAAAGAGCTGCATTGTGTCTGGAGAGGAGATGCCTGGATCGTGATAAAGGAAGACAAAGTCAGCCTTCAGAGACCCGCACCGGTAGCTGCTGAACCCCACTGGTTCTCATTCATCTCGCAAAAACACCACTATAAACTGCCACCTCCCAAAAATGCCCAGCACTCCTTCCTCCAAAGATCCAGACCTGTGCCTGTGTAAAGCTGCTGGCTCCAAATTTCTCCTCTTTGTGTACAATGGACATATGGCGTGTTGCTGAATGCACAGAGACAAAAGGAAGAAAACACAGGCTCACAAAGGAACCCCCAGCTAAAAAGCACCATCCATTCACGGGTTAAAAATGAAAGCAAGCCTTGAGGATGTTTGAAACAGCAGGGTATCAGCTGGAGCCTGCATGGAGGCTTTTCCCATTGCCATTCATAACAAAATCAGGAGGCAGAAAGTTACTATAGCAATGGCAACAGAATGCAGAATGGGTGCTCTTCAGAGGGCAGGAAGAGCTCAAAGAAATGCAGGGGTCTGTTTCTCTTCATCCTTCAAGGCTGCCAAACACAGATCAGCTCCAGTTTGCCCATACACCCCCCTCTCTATATAATGCTTATTGTAGATCACTGAATTTTAGCTTCAACAGCTTAAACAACACTGAAATGAGGCCCAGCTGAAGACAAAAGACAACCATTCACCCACTTACTCTCCAGGTGCTGAAGCAGCCAAAATGTAACCCGTGGCTGCACAATAAAAAGGCTGGGCTCACTTTATATGACGAAAAGCACTGGGCAGTAAAAACATCTGTGGCTACAGACCCCTCCACTAATGCACTTGTTCAGACAGTTTATCACGCCTTTAGCTTTGGAACAGATTTGTCCGCTTCCAACATGGTAAAGTTTTGCTGGTGGATGGATGCGATCCCACTGGCCAGCAGCGTGACAAGGGATTCTGCAACACAGATGTTCAGGATCGGATCCAAACCTTGCCAGAAGATTACCTGCAGAGCTGGACTCAGTGACTGACTTAACCCCTACAATGGGATTCGACACAACTAAGGCTTAAGCAGCACGAGTCCTGGATGTGGCTCATCCGAAACGAATACAATGTTGTTGGTTCGGCTCTAGGGACCGAAGTTTCCACGCGTGCTGAGGCAAAACTAAGCTCATCTCTTAGCAGATCCAATTGTGCAGACACAAACGTGGAAAAGCCCTGGGGAATACTGGACCAGAGGGACTGACTGGGACGGAGACCAGCCCCCTGCAATTACAAGCAACCCCACGACAGAAGTCTGGTTCAGATGCATCCATACAAGATCCTCTCCCGACACCACAGATCATTTTCTAAAAGACTAAAATCACAACTTAAATATTGACCAGGAGACATGGAGGTCATGTTGAAGGGCTATTAAGTGAAAAGAAAGAGACTATCAGCTGAAGAACATTACATTACGAATGTAAATTAAAGCAGCCATAATACCTGTTAACCCCTGGGTCTTTTAACAGATGATGGGAGCACAAAAGTGGCTTAAAATGGTCACTTGTGTCTCCCTCCAGTTTATCCCCATGTCAAATCGAGCAATTAAAATCAGACCTGTAGGAATTTTCCCATTCAGTCAAGGCTTTGGGCTACATTTGCACCCTCTATTACAACAGCTGCAGTCTGAGTTCTGCCACAGATTTACAGTGTAAAAAAAGAGCAGACTGCGGCCACTTTTACATAAAAACTTTCCCTTGCAATCTATATTTTCATTTCTTCATTAGCAGTACCACCCTCTTTAACCATTGGCAAGGCAATGATCAAACCAGCAGTGAACATTCGTCCCCACATGGTGCCTGCTTTAATTTAGTCAGGCACTTCTGATTGCCTGCCTGACGGCTTTGTTTGCCTAATAGATCTTACCTTGTCTTCTCTAATTTTTAATGCTGACCAGTTCTCCGCACAAAATGGGGGTCTGCAGCAAGCACTTATTTCAAAAGAGGCCTCGTTGCCTTGGTTACCAATCATCAAGCCTAGGCCTTTGCAAGCTCTATCGAAATCTACCTTCGCCTTGGTTTTGTTCTGTTTTTCATACCACTGAGAGATCTCTGCTCGCAGCGCAGCAGAAAGCTGGACTTAAATGAATAAATTAAATAAATAAAAAACCTGAGGGAAATGCCCTCGGATGTGCATCATTCATGAAGTCTTGTATAAATCACAAGGTCAGTGAGAAATAACAAGAACAGCAGCAGAAGACACACCGCTGTATTAGTTTAGCCACAAAGACTGTGCAAGTAGGTTTCACAGCAAAATACGCTCAGCCTACATCCTGAGGAGCTGGCACTCACTCTGCTGTTAATTAGCAGCGGCGGCGAGACAGAACTGAAACTGGGGCATCACTGGTGCTGCATGTGCCTGAAGTCCTCGGCAGTCCCTGCCGCACAACGCCCAAATCTTCACAGTCCAGTGAAGGCAAGGGAGGAAAGAAATCCCGTTATACCCATTTTACAGAGGAAGAATGGAAGCTCAGAGGCAGGATTTTGAAAGAGCGCAGCGGATGGGTCTGCAAAGTTTGCAAAGTGAAGGACAAAGGCAGGAAGCGACAAGGCTGTAGCCACCACTTAGAGATCCCTAGCAGGGGCACCCACTCAGTCACTTCATACAACCTGTACCCCTCACCTGAGCCTGTTTTGAAACCGCATCTGCTCAGGCCTCACCCGGCACCAGATCCACAAGATCAGCCTCCCCCTCTGCGAGCAGCCTCCTCTTCTTCAACAGGTAACTGCTGACATGTGGTTTCTGTTCTGTCAAAAGGAGCTGACTTTAGGCCTATGCATTATTTCAACCTACTCAAAAAAGCACGTAAGTCAGATTTGAAGGCTACACACAGGTCCCAGGCAAGGGGTGGGGGGGTGTATTTGGCACATGTACTCAAAGCAGCTTGGATTAAGAGTGCTGAACACTCATCAACGCAGCACTGAGCAAAATTTACACAGAGAGGTTAATCAGTGGCTGCTTTTGCAGATGCATTGAGAAAAACGTTGATGTGTCAGTGGATAGATCTAAAGAAGAAAATGAAGCCAAATCCAATGAAAACAATGCTTACTGTTTCTGTTAACTATTCTCCTGATCCTAGAAACTAGCTGTTTTCTGTATCCACTATCACACAGTTAAAAATAATATCTGATTTTATTTTTTAGCACTGGCTGGGAGAATTGATTCGGAGCCCACTAAGATGATAATACATACTGAGAAAGGTCTCTGCATTCTTCTGCATAGACAGCAAGTTAAATTCGGTTAATCCTGTTTTTGGAAAGTACAAGCCACATTCTCACCACTGTAAATCAATGTGACTCTGTTAAAGAATCATTCCTGTCTATGTTTATGGTATTTCAAATTGTCACACCAAGTGCAAATTATATAAGAACATGAAATAAATAAGATATCATGCAGCTCTCATGCTCCACCTATACTGAATTGAAAAGGCCACCTCTAACTCTTGACCATCTCTTTCAGTGTTGCAAGCTTAATTAGATCTTCCAGACAGAATTAATCCACTCTACACACAGGAGTGCCAGAAAGGAAAAAGAAAAAGGACAAGGAATTTTAATTGCACTGTAATCCTTTCAGCTAGGTTTCTTACAAACACTACATTTCAGGGACCTAACAGACTAGAACCAAAAGCAAAATTCACTATGAACCTTTAAAAAGAAAACACATTAAAATAACTGTGATCTGCAAGATCCATAGACTGTATTAATCTCCAGGCAGTTGGCCATGCTGTAGTTTAATGTAAGGAAGTAATATAAATTAAACCATTTATCACTCCTAACTGAGTGGAAAAAAGGAAACGGCCAATTTGTCAGCTGACTTTGCCTTCCTCGTAATTGCTGTATCCATCTTTCCTGCTTCTCTGTACCTCACCACCACAGGCCATAGTCCAAGCTGTCAGCAGTTCTCACACAATGCTTCAGCTTGTTGCTGAGAAAATGTTTCATTCTATAGTTCATATATCTTGATGAGAGGCCTATAAATAGACACTATTTTCTACCCTTGTTACTGTGCTGTATCCATCACCATAACAGCAAAATCACCTTTCAGCACTGCGTTAAGTCAATGGTTCTCCAACTACAAAGCACTAATGTCTATGAGGCCATGGCAAATGGTCCACTGAGCCACACTGCACACTAAAATAAACTACATTTTCATTATGAGTTCCATTATAACAAAAGCGGTCCCAATCTCCACAAAATATTCAAGGTTGACAACAGACTGCCAACCCAATTACTGACAATACAGCCAAAGATTTGCCAAGAGGACTTACAATCCAGCTCCCATTTTGGTTTGCGGGTGCATCAGGCAGTGCTCTGTTGTACACTAAAAAGAGTTGGGGGGGTGCATATTGGTGGGGCTTTCTTCAGGAGTTATATGACTCTGGTGTTACCCGTTGCCCAGACCCTGTCAGAACCTCCAGCCCAAATTCAGTTCACCAGCACTTTATTCCAAGCCAGGCAGGGACTACGGACTCGTGCCTGTTTGCTACGTTCACCCAAACAACTATCCTGCTCCTTCACATGGAGGATGCAGGCTAAATCACTCAGTTGCTGAGAGGCATCTGAACTCTTCCCATGTACACAGCTGCCTTCCTTTCACTACAGTTTTAAAGTTTACAAGAAGCTTTTAGTTTTAACTAGAGAGATGTCAAAGCAAAAGTCCCAATAACTTCCAAAGATAGGGTCCTGACAGGCCTTCTGCAAGACATACAGTACTAGGTGGAGCAGTTTAGCTGTGCTGCTCTTCCAGCTTGCCGGTTGTGATGACTTGGGACTTCAAAGGGGTTTTGTGTATACGTGAGGGTGTTTTGCAACCCTTGTGAAAATCAAATTGCATGTGCTCGTTGTGCTTGTCCCCGATTGCCCTAGTTAATGAGTTTTTAGTGCACTGAACCTTACTTAATAAATTGCTTAATAAAATGAGAGTAATTAATCAATTATCCAAAAGGGCCCAGCTTATGATCATTCTTACGCACTTATCACACTAGCCAGAGTCCTTTCCCCCCCACTCTTCTCGGCATCACAAATCACCCCTTTTTGATGACTGGCCCCTAGACACAATGAGGGACCTCTCTCCTCCAGGGCAGTTGCAGGCC